>NC_079316.1:95502641-95803576 GCF_029931775.1 Euleptes europaea | reverse complement strand
TCAAAATAAAAATGCCGAGAATTTGAAAATAAACTTTAATCATAACTGTTAGTTAAACATTAAACTTATAAAAATATATATTCAAATATTATTCTAATAAGAGAACTTTTAATTGAAAATATTAATTTATTATGGGTTTATAACTTTGTTTTGTGGACCTTAATTTAGTTCTCGCGGACCCCTGGGGGTCCACGGACCCCTGGTTGGGAACCAGTGCTTTAAAGAAATGCCCAAAAAAACACACAATGTTACACCCAAGCACCTCTTTCAGACCCCCCCCAAAAAAACCCTTCTTCTTAACACCAAAAAATCAATGGCTCCAATACTTTAAAAAAATATATTCCTCTTAGCACAATCAAAAGCAGTCTGTCTGATCAATGCCTTTTCTTGCAGGGTGCTCACATGGCCATCTAGTGGCCAAAAGTGGTAACAACACCCTGAAATCCTAGAAGCTCTAGTAAACGTGGCTGTCTGGCCCCGCCCACTTTTTATATCACTCAATTAATAAATAGGACTGCACCCAATCCCAGGGACCTGTCAAAATGAGCTGAGAGGTTTCTGTGATAAAAGGTACCCATTTATAACTACTGATGTTTAATTTCTCTATGGTATCCTACCATAGTGTGAGGGGGTCAACAAGCTCATACTTCCATTTTGATACTTTGCATATTTGTTCATTTTGCATAGGTGAATGAGGAATCGGGCTGAGGTGGGGGAGAGGGATGAGATGATAGCATTGGCAACACTTGGAACCATTGACCAGCTGTGCATCATGGGGGAAAAGGTTGGAGCAGAAAGTGCTCCCTCCATGCTTCCTGCTTAAAGCTTCTTGCAGTCTCCATTGCCAGCCACCTGTTGATGGGTGTGTGTGTGTGGAGAGGAAAGCCACTCCCAACCCCCTCCAGCAAGTAGATGGGTGGCTACATCAAGAGCAGAGAGCTGAAAAGGTGTACTTCTCATTTCAGCCTTCCCTCTGATGTTCAGCTGGCCAGCCAGTGGGTTGGGAAAGGTCTGGCCAGCCAGTGGGTTGGGAAAGAAGGAGGAACCAATTGAGTGGAGGAGATGGAATGGGGAGAAAGGATAGGGACAGATGAGATTTCCCTCCCTCACAAATCTTCCAGTTATCCCACTACTTACATGCAACACTTTTGTCATAGCTTTAATAAAATTACAGGAAACTGGGAAGAAATTAGATTTAGGTTTTGTGGGAGAAATAATGAGAGCTGAAAAGGAGTCTGGCTCCTAGAGCCAGTTTAAGGCCCAGGAAGGTGAATGTTAGAAAATGCCCCAGATGGAAAGCAGCAACAAAGATGGTTGGAGTCTTTAGATAGACTAGAATATATTGGTAGATAACAATAGAACTATAGGCTCAGTAAGCTTGAGAAGGGCTTAGATTAGTGGAACATTAGAGTTTTGACTCAAAATTCTTTGGATAACCCTCACAGAGTAAATAAATAACATCCAGTTGTACATTTTTCTTTTGACTATTTTCTTAACCTAATGATCTACAATATTATTACTTGGTTTGGTAAAGACATGATTGCAGCATCATACCTAAGATGGTACGTTACTACCCAGATAAATGTGACTTTTATGTCGCACTGAATTAGCATTGCTGTTCTGAAGTGAAGACTGCATTGTCCTTATGCATACACTTGATCTGGTTTTCTCTGGGGACAAAATGCATGGCATTTTCTTGCGTACTTCAGATGGCTTTATCTGAAATCAGAGTGGTGGCTGGCAGTATAAAGTAATTTTTGGCTATTTGGGGAAAGAAAAACTAAATGGAGGTAGTTGAATGGATAAATGCTAGCTTTCTGAATGTAGGAAATTTGCAGCCCATTAACTTTGTAAAGTGGACCAAAGTTTGGAGCTATTCTGGTCTGAGTGATTGGAGTAGAGTTTTTTCATATGAAGATTAGTACCATGACTAAGAAGTTGTTGGCACAGGGATCCGGAAGTACTTGTACCCTATTAAGCCTGTTTGTTGCTAAAGGGTGTGTAAAATGACACAAAAGATGGATTTTGCGGAAGTGGTGTATCACTTGTGAAACCTAATTGTAAAAAGCATTTAGTCCTCAACCATAATTTTCATTAACAAACTTAAATAATACTTTTGTTAGAGAAATACAAAGTTGTTTTTTTCCACAGCAGGAATTCATTGGGACAACCTTAACTATTACACTGTCGATATTTCATTTACTCTCCTTGGCCTGAACTGTTCTGCAGTCACTTTCCCCCAGGAATTCTGACATGAGAGCAGTAAAGCTAAATTAAAGCACTCACAATTATTGGTGTTCCTTCACTGGGAAAACTGGTGCCTTTCTGGTCATATTGAGGCTTGTGTTGTGCACTTCTATTTTAGTATCACCTGTTTCACTGCTCTCTTTAAACTTTCTTACTGGTATGGTAGAGAATGAAGCACAAGACTGAACTTTGATTCCCTGATGTGCTAAAATTGCAAAGTGTCTTGTCGTCATATGAAGATTATGTACCTGGACTTTGGCATTTTGCTTGTGTCATTTTGTGAAATGAGGTATTTTGTGACTGTTAGTTCCTCACAGACTGCTGTGGATATGAATAATCAGGCATTTTGGTTCTTTTGGATTCTCGGAACATGCATTTTAAGTACACATTGGAGAAAGGAACGGAAAGTTACAGCAAAGCTCATAATGCTATATATTCCACTGAATAAGCACTTTTCTGCTAGCATGCAAACACTTCTAATATTAAGACTGCAACATCTAAACTTGAATATAAAAATAACTGGTTTTGAATAAGTAGTTACAATTTGAAATGTAAAACTATTTTGTATGCACAGTATACTCAGTATATATAGTGTATCCAGTTTCTTAGATGTTAAGATTCTTGTTCAATTCAAATTTTTGATTTTTGTTCTGCATACACTAGGATAGGTTATTGCCCATTCACCTTTTCTCTGTCAACTGTTAGAACAGACTTCTAGAAGAAAAGATGGTCTAGCTCAGTGTAGGCCTGTGCTTGTGGACAATTGGTATTGCCCTGTGAGGATAAGGTTCCTCTAAGAGATGGTGTTTGTGTGTGTGTGTGTGTGTGTAAAGTGCCATCAAGTCGCAGCCGATTTATGGCAACCCCTTTTGGGGTTTTCATGGCAAGAGACTAACAGAGGTAGTTTGCCAGTGCCTTCCTCTGCAACCCTGGCATTCCTTGGTGGTCTCCCATCCAAATACTAACCAGGGCTGACCCTGCTTAGCTTCTGAGATCTGACGAGATCAGGCTAGCATGGGCCATCCAGGTCAGGAAGGAACAACTGAACAGAGGCCAAGGGAGGAGTGTGGTTATCGGGCAGAAGAGCTTCAGGAGAGCAAGCAGAAAGCCTCTCTACAAATGACATCCTCTGGCTTATAATGTTAATAAAGTATTAATTATAGAATAAAGATTCCTGCATAATTTACCAACCAGAGAACACCATAGACCTGTCTGTCTGGGGACTCTGACAGCTGCTTTTGGATATCCTGCTCAGATAGGGGCCTGTCTGCGAAACTCTTGTCTCCTGCTTTTGAGAATGGTCATTGGCTAGATAGGGTCTGCACATTAAAGGCTCCCTTTGAGCATAATGTCAAATGTGCCGGCATCAGGCAGGCCAAAGGTAGAGTGATGCAGGCCTAAACCCCAGCCTGTGTAGGGTCTCTGCCAAGCTACAATATTCGGTAGTTGGACTGAATACATTTATGGTTTAAATTATCAAAATTCCTATTTTACTAGAATTGTACAATAAAACCAAGAATAAAGTTCAGATAATAGGTCCACAACTGTATATATTAACCTTTGTATACCTTTGAAGGATTAAATCCCTCTTCCAGATTTGCACTACTAGCTCTCTAAGGAAATATTCCACAAAAATATAGACTTCCAATTCCTTTGCTATAAGGATTACAGTTGTTTGATTTTTTTAACGAGATCATTTTCTTGAAATGGTGCTTTTCTTGCAGATAGCATATTACTAAGGGGTCATACTAGATTTGAAAAAAAAAATGGCAATCCCATGCAGAATTGCTCCAGTCTGAGCCCACTGAAATCAGGATTTTGCATCGGATCAAGTGGGCTTTAGCCCATGGAAGCTTATGCTCTAATAAATCTACAGATTTCAGGTGCCACAATATTGTTTTTTGTGTTCACTGCAGTAGGCTAATGCAGCTATCCTACTGGAATTTGCAGTCAGGATTTCTGTTTCTTTAAATGGCCAAATTTTTTGGGGGGCCTTTTATTTTAAAACAGGGACTTAATTTTATATTTTAAAATTTGTATCCTATTAAATTTGGCTCCATGAAGCTTACAGTGTGATTAACGGACATATATGCCAGAATCTTGAATTACACTTGCTTTAAAGCCAAGCTATTTTCCCCGTATTTCCTTGGCATTGAAGTCTTGTGTTCAGTCTGCAAAGTTCACATGAAGGTCAGTTTTTCAGATAAGACAGCCCATCAGTGTAGTAACTTTAGCTGGCGTGTACACTAATTTAACGCTGTTCCTTCAGGCTTAAAATACCCACTAATTCCTTTGAGAGTTAAGCTTAGGATATCATCACATGACTAGCGTTCTGTTCAATCTCAATGCTAAGAAGTCTGTCTAAACCTGAAGAATTTCAAGGCATAAAGGGAATGAGAGAGGTCATGTTTCAAGACATGAGCTCATAAATAGTTATTAAAATTGATGTAACAGGCAATGCTGTCCACTGATTAAGCAGTTTTAAGTAACCTACCTGTGTGTTGTGTTAAGTGCCGTCAAGTCGCTTCCGACTCATGGTGACCCTATGAATCAGTGTCCTCCAAAATGTCCTGTCTTTGACAGCCTTGCTCAGATCTTGCAAATTGAGGGCTGTGGCTTCCTTTATTGAGTCAATCCATCTCTTGTTGGGTCTTCCTCTTTTCCTGCTGCTCTCAACTTTTCCTAGCATGACTGTCTTTTCTAGTGATTCTTGTCTTCTCATAATGTGACCAAAATACGATAGCTTCATTTTAGCTCCTAGGGTCAGTTCAGGCTTGATTTGATCTATAACCCACTGATTTGTTTTTTTTTTTGCAGTCTACGGGATCCGTTGTACTCGCCTTCAACACCACATTTCAAAAGAATCTTCTTTCTTCCTATCCGCTTTCTTCAATGTCCAGCTTTCACATCCATACATAGTAATAGAGAATACGATGGCATGAATTAACTTAGTGGCCAGTGTCACATCCTTACACTTTAGAATCTTTTCTAGCTCCTTCATGGCTGCCCTTCCCAGTCTCAATCTCCTGATTTCTTGGCTGCAGTCTCCCTTTTGGTTGATGATGGAGCCAAGGAATAGAAAGTCTTCAACAATTTCAGTTTCCTCGTTGTCAAACGTAAAGTTGTATAATTCTGTAGTCATTACTTTTGTCTTCTTGATGTTCAGCTGTAGTCCTGCTTTCGCATTTTCTCTTTTAACTGTCAGCAGTAGTCGTTTCAAGTCTTCGCTATTTTCTGCCAGTAGTGTAGTATCATCAGCATATCTCAAATTGTTAATGTTCCTCCCTCCAATTTTCACTCCACCGTCATCTAAATCTAATCCAGCTTTCCTAATGATATGTTCTGCGTATAGATTGAAGAGATAGGGAGATAAAATACATCCTTGTCTAACACCTTTGCCAATTGGAAACACCTATTTCCTTTAAAACCAGCCATAGCTTTTCGTGATCCACACAGTCAAAAGCTTTGCTGTAATGTATGAAACACAAGCTGATTTTCTTCTGAAATTCTCTCGTATGCTCCAGTAACCAACATAAATTTGCAATATGATCTCTAGTGCCTCTTCCTTTTCTGAATCCTGCTTGAACATCAGGCATTTCTCGTTCCATATATGGTAACAGCCTTTGCCTACCTACTGGCTAATAAATGCCAAATCAATATTTGCATCTTTTTGAGAAATATAAAGTATGAGCAAGCTACCACGTATTCTTGGAAGTAAAGGAGATACAAACATATGAATTACATCTTTTGGGCCTTTTAAATTTGAGGTGGAAATGGTTTTTTTTTCTTCTTTTTTTGATGCTTCAAAAATTAGTTGTGTCGAATTAAATGGTTCTGTACTTTATTTTATTTTTCTTGACTGTTACCAGTGGTGGCTTTTTGTTGCAGCCTGTCTTCCAGTGATGAAGACTGAGATTAGAAGTGTTTGCCTAACAAAATAACAGAAATATTCTGACTTCTGTTTTATATGCTTGGAAGCAGAACGGTGGTTATCATATGCTAACCATCATTAAAGTTGAGATCTTCCCCCCCCCCCCCAATCTACAACCTTGTCTAATACTGGAAGGCCAGGTTTCATTTAAAAAACAAAGTAAAATAGCATCTGACTATTTTTGCACTTGCGTATATAGTGTGGATAGGAATAGATTCCTTCTGTCCTCCACTCTGAAGTATGAAATCTGACATCAGTCTGTGTAGGAACTGTAGAATAGATAGATTAAATATAAGTGGGAGCAAATCCTTGAACTTAATACTGCAGTTCACTTTTCATGTCGCAAATGCCATAGACAATTACTTAAATAGTGACTACAAACTGGAGACACTTCTCTTGCCCACCAGACATACACAGTTTGAGAATGTTTGCTCTCTTTAAAAGTACCCTGGGAGGCCCAGCACAGCATTTCAGCCAGTCTGTGCTCCTCCATTCCAGCTGTGCCTGGTGCTGTTCAGTATGAGAGTGGATGTTTTGGCCATGAAATGACAGGGTTACCCAGTGGAGAGGCAGCAGCTCTGATTAGCCTAAGGGTAATTTGCCATGACTCAAGCTGCAGTCTGTGCTAGTGGTACTTAGCCACATTAAATCTCTGCACCTTTCTGCCCTAGCTTGCTGAAAGACAAAATAACCAGACTACTTTCTGCTGCATTTCAGCACCACAACTGAAGGTGGCCGGAGGGTAGTACTGCAGCTACCAGCTTGACTAGGGTCTTATGGCGCAAGAGGCCAGTAGGATTTCACCTGCCCCTCTAAAGTTGCTTAGCCTCTCAGTCTGAGCAACTCATTGTTTAAACACAGACTGAGCTCCTTTGTCACCACCTTCTGCTTCCTGGTTCGACAACCAGTTTGCCCCCAGCAGGAAGCAAGAACAGCCATGAAATGGGCCAGTTACACATCTCTGCCATACGTAGTATGTCTGAACAGAAGGAAATTGTTCCTACAGCTGTTGTTTAGGCTCTAGCCTTTCAGAGAAAAGTAGCAATAGCAATAGTATAGTATCAATTTCCTTTCAGGTAGAGATCACTTCATACTTCAGTGGCTTTCAATAATGAAGATACGAAGGTCATGGCACTGGATGTTGAGCTTGCTTTTTCTCTCTGTTGAATGAACAATTCAGCTCTTTCATTCCTTGTGGAAGGCAGTTCAAATTTGCTGACATAGCATGTGGCATGATCTTCATTGGAAGGTGTGATTTTATATGGCATGTGGGGGAAACATATGTTTAAATGTTCCCTCACATGTCCAGTTAGCATGTTAATGGAAGGGTTTTGGCTTAGCCACCTTCCTGACATGCTGCCTTTTCTATAGCAGGTCATATGGAGATACGTAGAGTCTTGGGGCTTAACTAGAACTTACAGGGATAACAAAGGCTTTTTTTGTTTTGTTCTAGGAGCCAGCCCCAGAATGTAAATGCCAGACTCATTTATTCATTTAGAATGTGCCTTTTCACCGACTCAAGGCAGATTGCCCAATTAAAAACAATGCAGTAAGAGCAGCACAATGCATACAAGCAACGCAGTAAACAAAATTAGACAACTACATTCAGTGAACAAATAAATGAAAACTGCCTAAAATTTCAGACTTTAACTATGACCGTATGTCCTTTATGAAAGTTTCTCCTGAACAGTTCCTTTTTGCACGTTCTGTAGAATGAGGAAAGCATTGGGAGCATTTCTGACCTTATCAGGTGGGACCCACATCCGCAGTTGTTGATCTTCCCCCTTTTTGCAAGATAACACTTTCAGAAGGCTTTGCTCAGGAGAGCAACACTGCCACAGCAGGGGATATTTGGAAAGCTTCTCTTTCAGATATATAGGCCCTAAGCCATAAAGTGGTTTGTAGGTGATGAACAGTATTTTGAATTGAACTTGGAAACTAACTGGTAACCAGTGGAGCAACTGCAGAACAGCAGTGTGGCACGTGCCAGGAGGAGAGCTTAGGAACCACTGAGGCCTAGCTGCTTTGGAGGGCACAGTGGGTTAGGTCCTGCAGCCTGTTCTGGCCTGCAGGCCCTAACCTACCACGTCCCCCAAGGCATCTGGGCCCCAGTGCCTCCTGAGTTTTCCTTCTGGCACGTGCCACCCACCTGGTTTTCCCAACACCAGGAGGGGCTTCTCTCTCTCTCTCTCTCTCTTCATCACCTGGCCTTTGTAGGAATTGCCCACAGAGAGGGCGAGGACATCCAGATTCTTCGCCCGGTTTTGAGGCCTCTCTTCTGTGTCTCCAAAGAAAAATGAATTTCTTCACAGGAGTAATATGCATTCTTTGCTGTGGCATTCTGTACCAGCTGGAGTTTCCTAGATGTCTTCAAGGGGTGACCTATGTAGAGTGTGTTACAATAGTCTATTGTCAAAGCTACTGTAGGATGGTTCCATGTGGCCAGATTGGCCAGATAAAGTTAGGAGGCCATCCTACAGGCTCAACAAAGGTGGAAGAAAGCATTTTCTAAGACAAAGTTTGACTCAGAATGGGTTGGGTCCAGACTAAACTGGCAGTTTCTGTTGATTCCACCTTCCTGATGCAGATGTACCTCATGGCTTTCCTCAGGGTCCCCTATCCTCCAGAAATAGCATTTTGTAGAAATCAGTGGTCTGCAATGAAAGGAGGGAGTCAAGAAAGTTCCATTCTGTGGACAGAAAATTTAGTCTGGATCATCGTCTGTGGTATGAAGCTTTATGCAAGACAATCTAGAGTGTTAGCGAACAATAATTCCTGTGTAGGCTCTAAACATATTCAACAGTTTAAAGGATATAAAGTAGAGTGCATCAGAAAGAGATTGCAGGTAGCCACATTGGTCCAAAGCAAAATCAATAAACAAAAGCCACATTATACCTTTGATTAGGACCAATTAAAATGATGCAAAACAGTGTGTAAACCTTTTTTTTTAGTTCTCAAACTCTTCATCAAGCTGGATGGGTGAACTGGATTTGTTTCCCCACTCCTACACACGAAGCCAGCTGGGTGACCTTGGGCGAATCACACAGTCTCCGCCTCACCTACCTCACAGGGTGCCTGTTGTGGGGAGGGGAAGGCACTTACCTGTCCTGTTGAATTCTATGGAATTTACTTATGAGTAATATGCATAGATTGCGCTGTAAGGCATTTATACGTTTACATTTCAGGAACATGCCAAGCACAAAATATTGTCGAAGGTTTTAACGGCTTTTTCTTGTAGGTTATCCGGGCTGTGAGACCGTGGTCTTGGTATTTTCTTTCCTGATGTTTCGCCAGCATCTGTGGCAGGCATCTTCAGAGGAGTAACACTGAGAGACACTGTCCTTCAGTGTTACTCCTCTGAAGTTGCCTGCCACAGCTGCTGGCGAAAGGTCAGGAAAGAAAATACCAAGACCACAGTCACACAGCCCGGATAACCTACAAGAACCAATGCCAAGCACAATTTTATACACTAATTGACAATTGATACATTTTTGTTAAAGCAGTAAAAAGTTCAGGATTGATAATCATCATCAATATAATTCTCACCATCGCATACTCTGTAGATACTTAAATCCAAAAACTGGAGCCATGAACAGATGAGATGGAACTTTCTACAAACTTGAGAAAAGCCCCAGGTTGCGCAAAAATAAATAAAAAAACCCTCTAAAATGATACATTGGGATTAAAACCCTCACATTATAGAATGATAGAAACAGGACCTGTAGCGCTTGGCAACTACAGCAGTATAGCCAGCCTTGAAGCCTTGGCTTCTATCAGTAAAAGGTAGGGGCAGGGCCCTTCCCAGAGCTGTTCTGGGAGGACTCATTAGTGCCAGACCTGGCAGCAACCACCAGGCAACTTTTTACCATACAGCTTGAATGACTCACTCAGGCCTGGCTGCTTGCTACTGTTCAACAGCAGCCCCCATCCACAAAAGCTAGTATGGTGTAGTGATTAGTTTCAGATGAGGAAGTGGGAGATCCAGGTTCAGATGCCCACTCTGCTGTGGAAGCTCACTGGGTGACTTTGGGCCTGTTACTTTCAGCCTAACCTACCTCATAGGGTTGTTGTGGGGATAAAGTAGAGGAGAATGATGTAAACTGCTTTGGGTCCCCATTGTGGAGAAAGTTCGGGCATAAGTGAAGTAATAAATGCAGAAGGAAGCAGGGAAAGTTGAGGGGCTTTCCAGGAGGATGAAAAGAAGAAATAATCCGAACTGTCTGAGCCACCTGTCCTTCCCGAGCTGAAGTTTCCCCTGCAGCTCCACGTCCAGCCAAGGAGGAGGTGACTCGGATGGGAGGCAAGGACCGTCGGAAAAGCACGAGTCCCAGAGGGAAACGAGGAACCACAGCTCTCAACCTCAAGTCAACCGGCTGGGAAGCGCCAAGTACTGCCCCACTTGACCCAACGGGTTCTCGGATTACAAATGTGCCGGTCCCGTCCCAAGACAGTTTATCGGCCTCGGAGGGAGAGGAGACCTGGGACCTGCAGGCAAAAAACATCCAGGGTCTGCTGTAATTGGAGCTCTGCAGCAGACCTCTGCCAGGGAAGAGTGGGGAGCTCCAGTGATGGTGAGCGAAATGGGAGAGACTCTGTTTCTAGACGTTGTTTTACAAAATCCCAAAGGGCCCCCCCCCAAATTTCCGTGGTGGCTCTGATAGACTTGGGGTGCAGACGGTCCTTAATTGATGAAGCCACCTTTAAATCCTTAGGGGTGAAGGCAGTGGACTTACCCCAAGCCATCCACTTCACTCAGATGGATGGCAGCGAACTTAAAAACGGCCCCGTTAGCAAGCTCACGCACAGGGTGGCTCTGGGAGTTGGATCCCACTGGGAGCAGATCCATTTTACCATAGTACCCAGAATACAGTACCCAGTCATGCTTGGGGTGAACTGGCTGCAAGGGCACGGCCCACCATAGACTGGGTGAACAGGCGGATAGCCTTCATTCAGCCACAGTGTGACTGCCACCGGCGAGAGGTGGCCATGCGAGGGTGCGCTGCGATGGCTTCTTTGGATCGGGACCTTACCCCCCCCCCCCAACTGCCGAAAGAGTACCGCCAGTTTGCAGATGTATTTAATGAACAGGACTGTGATGTGTTACCGCCTCACCGAAAGATGGACTGTGCCATTGAGCTGGTGGGGGAGGGGAAACTTCCAAAGGGAAAGATATACCCCATGAGCCCAAAGGAGAAGGCAGTGCTGCGGGAGTTTTTGGACAAAAACCTAGCCCACGGATTCGTTCGGTCCTCTTCGGTGCCTTGCTCAGCTCCCTCATTTTTCGTGCGCAAAAAGACGGGCGATCTTCGGTTGTGTATTAACTTTCGTAGGCTAAATGTAGTCACCCAGACTAACGCCTACCCCCTTCCATTGATTCCAGATCTGCTCAACCAATTAAAGGAGGGTCACATCTTTACTAAGCTGGACTTGGTTGAGGCTTATTATTGAGTTCGTATTCGAAAAAGAGACGTGTGGAAGACGGCTTTTTCTAGTTGCTTCAGAATGTTTGAATATCTGGTCATGCTCTTTGGACTCCCCCCCCCCCCAGTATTTTCATGCAATTGATTAACGAGATTCTACATGACCTGCTGTTTAAAGGAATGATTGTTTATTTGGATGATATTTTTATTTATTCGAAAACGTATGAAGAGCATGTGAAATTGGTCAAAGAGGTATTGGGGCGCCTCCGGGACAATCAGTTGTTTGCCAAATTGTCGAAGTGTGAGTTTCACCAGGACAAATTGAGCTTTTTGGGGTATGTGATTTCACATAAGGGACTTGCCATGGATCCGGAGAAAGTACGGGCGGTACTTGAGTGGGAGCCGCCCACCACCCGCAAACAGTTCAACAGTTTTTAGGATTCACAAATTTTTACAGGGGTTTTCTCAGAAACTTTGCTCAGATTGCCTTGCCTATCACAGATTTGCTAAAAACTAAGGGGAAGGGAAGTTCTGCCAATCAACCCTCGTCTCGGTTGGATTGGTCGCCGGAGTGTCAGCGGGCTTTTGACACACTGAAAAAGCTTTTCACTTCAGAGCCTGTTCTCAAACACCCCAACTGTGAGAATCCCTTCATTGTTCAGGTGGATGCCTCCGATGTAGCCATGGGGGGGGGGCTCCTCCAACCGTGTGCATATTTCTCCAAAATGTTTTCACAGTCGGAACTGAACTGGCCCATTTGGGAAAAGGAGGCGGCCGCAATAAAATGCGCTCTCACGGTGTGGAGGCATTTCCTGGAGGGGGCCGACGTTCCGTTCAAAGTGTGGACAGACCATAAAAACCTAGAGGCTCTGAAAGGGACTCACAAACTCACTGCCAAACAAGTGCGCTTGGCTGAATTATTTTTCAAGTTTTGTTTTGTTTTAAAGCATGTACCCGGCAAGCAGAACCACCTGGCAGATGTGCTCTCCCACCTCCCCCAGTATCAAAGTAAAGTGGACCGTCCCATGGACTCGCTCTTTACTCCGGAGCAGCGGGGGATTTTGCCCGGACTGGCAGTTCTCACCTGTTCACAGGCGGGGAAAACAGGCCCCTTGGAGGGGGTACCATACTCCTTCAGACCTGCATTTATTCAAGCGTGTCAGGCAGAGGAAGCCATGAACAGTCTGCCTGACAAAATGGTTCAAAGGGACGGGTGCTGGTTTCGGGAAAACAAATTATACGTCCCCACGACTCTCTGGAGGGAGGTGATTGGTCGGGGCCATGGGTCGAAGGTAGTGGGACATTTTGGGTTCGTCAAGACCTTGCACCTTTTGTGCCGGCAGTTTTGGTGGCCGGGAATGAGGTCGGACTTGGACTCTTTTATTCGCAGCTGTCCCACTTGTGCCTCGGCCAAACAAGTGATGGGGAAACCGCCCGGACTTTTAAAGACTCTGGAGACACCTTCAGCTCCTTGGGAAGTTATAGCCATGGATTTCATCACAGATCTCCCTCCCAGCTGGGGGAAAACTGTACTATGGGTGGTAACGGACCTTTTTTCTAAGCAAGTACATTTGGTCCCTTGCACGGGGCTTCCCATGGCTCAGAAACTGGCTCATATGTTTGTGTCACATGTCTTTAAATATCACTCCTTCCCGCGTAAGGTGGTCTCCAACTGCGGCCCACAATTTGTGGCAAAGGTTTGGAGGGCTTTTCTTAAGTTGGTGGGGGTGGAACAAGGTTTGTCCAGCGCTTATCACCCCTAGACTGATGGTCAGACGGAGCGGGTCAACTCTGTACTAGAATGTTGCTTACGTTGCTATGTAAACTACCATCAAGATGATTGGGTGGATCTTTTGCCTTTTTCTGAATATGCTTATAATAACTCTGCTCATCAGTCCACAGGGTTTAGCCCTTTTCAGGTGATGTATGGTAAAGACTTCGGTCCCTTGGGAAACTTGAGTCTCTTGGGTGGGGAGACAGATACCGAGGTGGGTGAATGGGTGAACATAGTGCAAAACACCTGGCCCTGGTTGCAAAAGAACCTGGAAAAGGCCAAGAACCGGTACAAGGCTCAAGAGGACACACACCATTCTCCAGGGTGGGACATCAAGGTGGGAGACAAGGTCTACCTGTCCACAAAAAACCTTCGCTCCCCTCGCCCGTGTAAAAAGCTCAGTGAAAAGTATGTGGGGCCTTTTTCGGTGTTTCGGCTCATAAATGACGTCACTGTGGAACTCGATCTTCCTAAGTCTTTGAAAGGTATTCACCCAGAGTTCCATATCAGTTTGTTATAAAAGTATGTGGCTGCCCCCGAGTGGCATCCCGAACCTGCCCCAGGTTCCCCGGTGTTGGTACAAGGTGAAGAACATTTCAAGATTTCCAAAATTTTGGACTCTCGGGTGCGTAATAAGACCCTACACTACCTGGTATGTTGGAAACATCTGGGTCCCAGTCATGATGAGTGGGTGGCGGAACACCACATAGCTGCCCCCCGCCTGGTCCGTCAGTTTCATGAAGCCTATCCTGAAAAGTCTTGTCCGTCGTTAGGGGAGGTGGAGGGGGCCTTAAGGGGGGCAGAATGTCAGGTTCTTCACCGAACATAAGATCCAGACGGGCTCTTGACATGAATTCAGGCCACGTTCTGGCCACAAGTCAAGTCCTTGGTTCCCAGGGCTTGGAAGCTCTTGTGTATACTTCGTTAGTGCCTGTTATCACAGCTGTGGCGTGTTGTGTCTTCATTCATGGGAAATGCCTATCTCCCTGTTGCCTAGCAATGTTTATCTTATTCTCTTGTCCCAATGCTTTTAAGCAGGTAGCCTGTACTAGCTCTCCATTGCTAACCTTGCCTGCGTGCAGTTCTTTTAATTTGCTTTTTAGTTCCTAATAAAGTTTTACTGCTTCAGATCTACCTGTCTGGATGAGTATGCTTGAGGGATGCTAAAGGCAAACGCCTGAGACTGACAGTAGGGAGGGGAAATATGGGAGAAAGCGAGGTGCCCCCCACAAGTCCTGAAGTCCACCACCATTCAACTAGCTCAGCTAGTACTGGGCAATTGGGCCTGACATGGCGACTGGTACAACACAATCATTTTGACAGGCAAAGGTTTCTGGGGGGAGAGTTGAAGCTGAAAATGGGGGGTGATATATGTAGGTAGGCTGGTGGGTGAGAAAAAGGCAGGAAAAAGGGAAAGGCTATATAGGGATTTTCAGGGAAGGGAAAGAGAAAATCGTGAGGGAGGGGAAAATGAGAGGCCCCCTGCAGGTCCCCAGCTTGTGGATACTTATTTTTTCAGCACAAAAAATTATGTGTTCTAGAAAATAAACCTTTCTCCCCACCACTAATAGCTTCAAATTTTATATCCCTGTTTTATACCCCTGTTGCGAAGAATACTCAGCAACCTCACTAAACTTGTTAGTGATATTTTTTTGGATTAGCATGAAAGTTAAACTGGTATAACAAGGGAGCTTTTAGCTGAGAGAACTTGCTAGGTCTGCTTCATTCACCACTGCTGCTGAAATGAAATGTATAGCAGTTCTCAATTAGTAAGCAAATTGTTAAGGCTCTCTACATGATTTTGACTGTATTATAACCTGGTGGGGTTATATCTGGGTTGATGAAGTGTGTGTTCATCTTTGTAAAGGAAAAAAACTTGAATGATCATGTTTTCGCTTATTGCAATAAACTAATGGCAGTACAAGAACAGTGGCTTCTTGGGATGTGTTGGAGGCTCACATGACAGCAGAAGTTGGCCAGACTGTCAGAGATGCTTTCATGCAGGCGGGAACAAAAGGTTTTTGAATCTTGTTGTCTGCTGCTTACACTTCCAATCCTTTTAAAGAACATAATGACAAAAAACAAGAATTCATAGTTTGACCTGTGTTGAAATATGAATACAGCCAATTGTGTGTGTGTGTGTCAGATGTATTTAAAACTAAAATGGATCAGCTTAACTGTTTTCATTCTTTCTCAGGTGCGGTGGATGATGTACTGGATTGTGTTTGCACTTTACACTGTTACTGAAACAATAGCAGACCTAATGATCTCTTGGTAAGAGCCATCTGAGCGCTAAACATAATACAGCTATAATGTATTTGTGACATACAAAGTAGGCATTTAATGATGTCAAAGATCGTATCAGGTTATCCTGTGAAGCGTAGAGTTATAATGTAACACTTTTGCATTTGGTTTATGTACTATAGAACTAGTATTCTCCCCATGAGCCCTGAATTTTTTTAAAAAAATGCTTAAAATGTCACCTTGGGTGCAGTGCAAAGCTAACTGAAAAAGCATAGTTGGTTTTTAAGAGCGTGTAACCTGATTCTGGACTCTGATTTATGTATTGCAGGTTTCCACTGTACTACGAACTGAAAATTGCTTTTGTTATTTGGCTGCTCTCTCCATATACTAGAGGGGCGAGTTTAATTTATAGGAAATTTCTTCATCCCCTTCTTTCTTCAAAAGAGAAGGTGAGACTTTCTCTAGGATTGTATAAAATACTTAAATGCACATACTGCTGGAGCAAAGGGGTATTTTTTTAAGTGTGTGTGTGTGTGTGTGTGTGTGTGTATGTGTATATATATATATATATATATATATATATATATATATATGTGTGTGGTGGGGAGAGAGACCTGCAGTAAAACCTTGTGTTTAACGCTAAGAAATGTATATGTTGTGGATTGTAGATGTCAGATTAGATTCATGTCTGTCTTATGGTGATTTTTTTTCTTTTTCCCTTTAGGAGATTGATGAATATATTGTGCAAGCCAAAGAACGTGGCTATGAAACTATGGTTAATTTTGGAAAACAAGGTTTAAATTTAGCTGCTACTGCTGCAGTCACTGCAGCAGTAAAGGTAAATATTGCATATTATTTGTTCCGTGTAAAAATATAGTGTGGGTACACAAAGAAAAGCTGGGTGACTTATTCTAACAGCATGTTCTAAAAGTGTGTTATCTTTTTAAACACTGAATCTATTATGACTTTTTAATGGTGAAGATGACCCTTTCTCTCTCTCTTGTTGCCTTTTCTTGCTGGTAATCACACTCCATAGGATTTCTGGCCTCTTTCTGCTGTTTTCCTTCAATCAAGTTGAGGTAATTGCTTGTGGAAAATAAAGCATGGAATAATGCTACTCTCCATACAAGTGGGAAATGGACATGAATCCATACAGAGCTCTTGTTTTGTTTTTGGAGTAAAATATTAATTCCACTACATCAACTTTTGCTACTATGGCTTGAAGTTGTATAATACTAGGAAGTGTTAGTTTGGCTGGGCTGTTTGATATGGACTTGGAGGTCCTCCTGGCTTCCTGTAACTTACCCAAAGTAATGACCGGCTCAATCCTTACTGTAATGCAGGCATGTAGCTAATAGTCACTAATACTATTATTGTCTTTTGTAACTACAACAACATAGAAAAAGTACCTATGTACCACTGAGCACATGTTTGACTGGAATGGAAGGTAAAACAGCATTTCCCGTTTTACCTTCAGTGAATCTGAATAAGCAGAAGGCAGTTTTGGGTGGGTAGCTTCGGTCTCCTTTTCTTGACATATAGGAGTCTGGGTAAAGGTATCATTGGGGTGGAAGATGGCATTTCCTTCACAATGCCAAATGTTCATGCTATATAGACTTTCTGATGAACTCTCACCACATTTCTTCATGTCAGTGGAGATGGCAAGAGAAGTCTACGAGAACTCTACGAGAGCCTGTGCTGCAAGAACATTTGGGATTTTGATGGTGCTTCCAGGAGTGCCTGATGAAAGATTGGGGTAGGGGAGACGTTCTGGAGATCTCATAAGGGAGCGATCCCTTGTGGTCTACCTTGAAAAATTAATCCTAACTGGAGGTAGGTCATGGTAACAGCCAGTACTCTATTTGCCATTGTGGCAGTGAAACTAAATCCCCTATTCACAATATACAAAAAACGGGGGGAGGGGAAAGAAATCCAACCTTTCCCCCTTTTTTAACAGCCAGTACTCACCATGTACCAAAGACTGGCAGTTCAATTATTATTGTATTTTAATACAGTTGTAAGTACATATACAAACTTCATATGTATTTATCTGGGGAATTAGATAGCTACAACCACATAAAATACTTTGAATAGTGAAAGTATTTTCTTTAGCAGGCTGAACTGAAGATTTAATCTGTTAGCAGCTCTTATAAATGTTGAGAAGGAACTCCTTTAGTGGTAGACTTGTGTGTATTTGTGAATACTGGCATGCAAAAAAAGGGTTTATAGCAATAGAGTTTTCTTTTCTACCAGATACTTGCAGATTTATGACAATTGTTTACAATGCTGATCTGATTAACTTTGAGGAGGTGAATTGGTATTTCAGCTCACCTCCAGATATGGGAATGTCTGTCAAATAGGTCTGTCTGTGCTTGGTATGGAAGCCAAAGATTATCCTACATTGGTTCTTGTAAGTTATCCGGGCTGTGTGACTGTGGTCTTGGTATTTTCTTTCCTGACGTTTCACCAGCAGCTGTGGCAGGCATCTTCAGAGGATTAACACTGAAGGACAGTGTCTCTCAGTGTCAGTGTTAATCCTCTGAAGATGCCTGCCACAGCTGCTGGCGAAACGTCAGGAAAGAAAATACCAAGACCACGGTCACACAGCCCGGATAACCTACAAGAACCAATGAACTCTGACCGTGAAAGCCTTCGACATTATCCTACATGTTCACAACATCTGAAAGCTGGCTTAAAGGAAGACTCCCAGCACAACCAGAATGGTTTTTATATATGGCAACATTCACTCGTGGAAACAATAAAACTCTCGTCGCTTGCAGTATCCTCAGAGCAGTTCCATCAGGCTTCACAAGAGCATGGTTAGACGTTAGTGTTTGTCATGGAGTACTGTTAAGGGAAAACCTTTTCCAAAAATGATTATAGGGATAACATTTTAACTGTGCCTCATGTTTTAGCTCTTGGTGGAACATGGCAACTACTCAAATTGCATACAACTGTTTTGTTCAGGAAACAGAGATTACTTTAATTGAAATGGCAGGAGGTACTGGGGGGAGGGTAAATAATTCCTAGTTGGCAAGGACTAAGCATTGCCATTCTTGGGGAGACTGCTGGATCCTTAATGGTTGCTACTGCTTATGCCATGTCTGATTAGACATGCCTGCCATTGGCATATGTTTCTTAGCATCTTGTGTGACTCTTCTTATTAATTTAGTAATCTCAAATATGACCCTGGCATGACTTATTTGCCAATGACATCCATATGAGTAGAATGTGAATTTGTCTTCCTTTATCTTGTGAGAGGACCAATAGATAAAACATTCTTAAAAATCAGGTTCTGGTAGAGCATAAGAGAAATCTTGGAAACATTTTCTAGGGTGCGGGCGACAGGAGACGGAACTCTGGTGTTGATGTTTAGCATGACTGAGTCTTTGTGTTTCAAACCTTTATGCTGAGCTATCCTTGCAGTGACCTTTTTAAGGAAGGTGATTGTCCACTGCCTAAAGATGGAGAATTGATAACGTGACAGTTCTGCAATGTTTTTGGAAATGCAGGCCAGCCTAAGGTACAGGCAAGGGTTCTAATCTTGCTGTGTGCATTCATTATCAAAGCAGGCTTGTCCTCTGTATCACACAGCTTGATTTATTTATGTAGGGGCAGGGGAGGCTGCATAAGACCATATGATGCTCAGCTTCCACACTGTGTGGCTTGTTTATGGATTCCACAATCGAGATGCCTGGTGTATCTTAAAGCATTTTACTTCTTCTGTTTAAACAGTGCTAACGCCAGATGGTGCACAGCCAAAACAGCTTCTCATTTTGCTTTCTAGTATAATATCAAATACTTGGCCATGGTTTGTCTGTTTACCAAATTCTTATCCTTGGATCTAGCTGTTAGTAACAGCCATTATGTTTTTGAATACATAATCTATTGTTGGAGAGATTTCCTCTACTAGTTTATCTGCAAGGGGATCATCATGGCCTTTGGCCAAGGCTAACTTTGTGCAGCTTTCTGCTCAAGTGGATTTTGTGAGAGAGCTTCAGACTGTTCTTGCCATGCTGCAATTTTGTTTGGATAGTTACTACACATCATGTGCCTCTAAGAAAAAAGTTTTTACTAAAATGTTAAGATTGAAAACCTCATTTCTTTTATTTTTGAGTTATCTTTTCAGTCATAATATCTATTCTTTGCTAAACCAAATGTCTCTCCAAATGTTGTTAATGGGGCAGCTATTATTGAATTAATGACAGCAGAGCTAGTGATGATCAAATTGTATAAGAAGAAAATACAATTATATGCTAATAAATTTGTAAATGTGCCTTGAAAGCAGTAGCTGGCATTTTATACTGAATGCAGTATTTTAATTTTAATAACACCTGGAACTCCTTGGCCAGGAACCAGGTGATACCAAATGGAATGGCTCTGTGAGGCACAGCTAGAGTGTCAAAACCTTGTAGGATAAGCATTCAAGGCTGGATAGGATAGCTGGGCTTATATATGTTTTCCTGAAAATCAGAAACCTCTTAAGACTTCCATAAAGTTTCAAATGTAACTGCATAGCTACAAGAGTATTAGAAATGGTTTAATTTTTAATGGAATGCAGAGAGACATGCTGTTTGGGGTTAGAAGATTAGAGTTTTGGAAGCTTCCAGTACAATTTAAATCAACATAGGAGACTTGCTAGATCTACCCTGAGTATTCTAATGCATGAAGTCTGGTAAAGTAGATGTACTGTGGGCATATTGTCCACTGCACTAAAGTTTTGCTGGTGATCTTGAGATGAAATTGGGGAGTTGGCTAAAGCAGAAAATATTATGATAAGGGATAACTTCAATTATTGGTCAACTGAAGGAATAAATATACATTCAGGTGGTGACAGAATACACAACACTTTTAGATGCAAGTGATTTGTGTGTTAGGCTAGTCATGGAGTTGACTTTTGACTTAGCATTGAGTGGTAGCCAGTGCAACACTGGAACATGTCCTTCTTAGGTACTGTTACTATAGGGAGGACAGGGAGAAGATACTTGGCCCTCTTTTAAGAAAGAGCACTGGTTATCCTGAATTTGTTCAATTTTATTCAGTACATGACTAGCAGAATTACAAAAAGTCTAATACACAGTTGTATCTAACCCGCCATCCATTTGTTAGAGTTAACATCCTTCTTAAGGATGAATTTTCTCAGGTAACAAAGTTAGTGGCCAAGTTTTGTAGAATAGTGTTTAATTATAGGAAATCTAAATAGAAATGGAAAGCTATAGAGTGGATTGATTGTTTAATTTTATATTGCTGACCAGTTTTAAAGAGAGTAATATTTTGTATAGTGTTTTAACCAAAAGGTATTGTTTTATACTGTCAGTTTGGGTAAGGCAATGTACCTGCAAACATTTTATGTTTGGTCTAAGGAACGTAAAATTGAATTTAAAAAAATTGAGTGGTAGTCAGGATCTAGTCTGAGATGCAGTTGTTGCCAACCACTTTGCAAAGAGTGGCCACCAAATACAGCATCTACATAAGTGAAGAAGTGCCCAGAAATTCCAGCTGTCACATTTAATTTTAGAAGAGGACACTTGGAAAATGATTCAAAAAGAAGGTAAAAGTGAAGCCCGGGCAGTAACATCCCTCTGGGAAGCTTGAAGAGTTATTAAAAAGCACTCCAGGAGAAATTCTTTTAAAATATATACCACAGATTAGAAAGGGTAAGTCAAAGATGACATAAAAAGCAAAGCTTCTGTTTTTAAAAGTGGAAATCTTGCCCTTGAGGTAAATAAAAAGGCCACAAACTCTAACAAAGCAAATGCAATAATTAAAGCACGTGAAGAAGGAATTCGAAGAACGATTTCATGCCTTTAGCGGTTCAGACATATAGTTGATGGGAGTACAAATAATTGCGTCATCCCCCACATCCATGCTGGCTTCTGACCTTTGTATGTGCCAGTTGTCTTGATTTTCATTACCTTTGTAACTTTATGACTTTGGTAGACAGGTATGAGACTCAAGGTGGCTTGTGAGGCTCAGGACTGTTTCAGACTTTTACTACCCTGGTCTCCTGTTCCAGGAGCAAACTTCTGCCCTTACTTCACGGTGTCTGATGACCTCCTGCATGAAGCAGGTTTTCCCCCGACATCCTCTTGACTGTTCTTCAGTATCTGCCCAGGTCCTGTTAAAACCAATTATATCAAATGATCGTAACTGCAATTATAGTGTAGTCAGATAAGATGACTTGGATGCTACAGGTAGACCTGTGTTTGGGCTTGGTTGAATCTACAGTTTAAACTTAGAACTTGGCTCTAATGAGAGCTATTGATTTTAAAACTCAACTATTTGAAGTCTTCAGTCCTTCAGAAATCAAAATCTAAATTCTAACTGCTTAATGATGGATTTCATAATTGGCTCTTCCTCTCATGAGAAGGTGCTAATAGCCTTTTCTCAAGGCAATGTAGCTCTATAGCCAAACCGATACGTAAAACTACTTTTGAAACATCGACCTGGTTTGATCATGAATGTTTAACTCAAAAAAGGAATTTGCGATCGGTTTTTGGGAAATCTAGGAAAGGAGGCCAAACAATTGATATGGAGCAATATTTATCGTCAAAAAAAGCTTATCAGGAATTAGTGGTTAATAAAAAGAAAGCCTATTATCAAAAAAGATGGGACCAGCTCTTTTTATCTCTGAAATCAAGTGACAGTAAAACCTTTTGGAGAACAATTTCTTGTCTATTAAACAACAAACCCTCTCCTGACCCAGGTATTATGCCTCAAGTATGGGTTGATTATTTTTCTAATGTATTTGGCCATCCTTTGGTCCCTCCATCTGATAATGAGGAAATTATTCCTGCAAATATCCCTCCATGGCATGCAGTAAGTAGGGAAGAAATTATGACCCTAATTTCTAAACTAAAAAGCGGTCGAGCACCAGGTCCTGATGGGCTCCCCGTCGAACTCTTTAAGAAATATGCTGACTGGTGGGCTCCACTACTAGCCAGTCTTTTTACATCACTTGATCATTATGGTATCCTTCCTGATTCATGGCTGAACTCAATATTAATGCCAATCTATAAAAAGGGAGACCCCAATCTACCGGGAAATTATCGTCCTATTATCTTGCTAACAGTACTGGGCAAGTTATATGCCATACACCTTGAGACCCGCCTTTCGGAGTGGTCTCAAGCTAAATCCATTATTGGCCCAGAGCAAATAGGATTCACTAAGAACAAATCATCTTTAGATCACTGTATCGTTTTATCCTTTCTTGTGGAAAAATACATGAAGATAGGTGGGGGGAAATTGTTTGCAGCTTTCATAGACCTAAAAAGTGCTTTTGACTCTATTCCTAGAGAGAAACTGTGGGAGAAATTGTCAAATCTAGGAATTGACCCCAGGCTGCTAATACTTTTAAAGAAATTACACTTAAATACCACCTGCCAAGTTAAATACTCACCTAATGGTGGACTGACTAAGAAAATCTTAATTCAAAGAGGCGTTAAACAAGGGTGTGTTTTAGCTCCCCTACTTTTTAATATTTTTCTTTCTGATCTAGTGCAGTCATTGGGTTCAGTTAATGGTCATCCACCTAAATTAGGGTCCCAGTCTTTACCTCTACTTCTTTATGCGGACGACACTGTCATTCTTTCTTTCACTAAAGTAGGCCTCCAATGATATTTAGATGCTTTTAATAATTATTTCCATTTTAATTTACTTTCTATTAACTCCTCCAAATCAAAAGTAGTGGTATTTTCCAAAAAATGGTCCTCATACAAATGGCACATTGGGAAGGATTCCATTGAACAAGTTAAAAGCTATAAGTATTTGGGAATTACTTATAACTATAATCTCAATTGGTCTATACATCGACAAAATACTATTAAAGCCACCAGGATTTCCTTAAATCAACTCAAGCAGTTTTTCTACGTGAAGGGGAATCAGTGTGTTCCTGCAGTGATCAAAATCCTGAATTTGAAAATATTTCCCCAACTTCTGTTTGGTGTTCCCTTATGGCTTGGAACTCTTAATCAAGAAGTGGAGAACATCCAAGCCATATTTCTTAGACAAATATTGGGAATACCTAAATGTGTCTCATATTTCACAATTTGTCGTGAAACTGGGCAAAACTTGATTGCCACCAAAGCCTGGATTCAAACAATAAGATATTGGCTCAAATTATATTTTCAAACTGAGCCAGGTTCCCTTTTATATTTCTTGAAAAGTGAACTTCATTATTTCTCATGGGACATATTGATTAGATCTAGACTCTGCCAAATTGGAATTGATTTAGATAATCTTGCTCTGGCCAATGAATCTTACATCTTTAAAAGAATCAAGCAACGTCTCCTTGATGTAGAATTGCAGAATTTTAACCCAGCTCTCCCCCCCATCTGCTCTCCGGCGGCCCTAGGCCTTAATAATGGATCGGGTAAAATGGCTAGGTATCTAGATAACCTAGAGATACCGTCTCAACGCCGTGCTTTTCTATTAGCTAGGGTTAATGCATTCCCATCTAGGATGCTCTTAGGCAGATACCTCCAGATCCCTAGACATGAACGCCTATGCACATGCGGTTTAAACTTGTTAGATACAATTGACCACATCCTTTTAGATTGCCCCTTCTATGTGACTCTGTGGGATAAACTGTTATCTACTTTGCTCCAGTACAAGACATACAGGAGTAATGAAGCGAAATGCAAATTTCTTTTGAGTGACCATGATCCTAAAATTACGGCTACCGTGGCTGAATTTCTTACAGGAGTTCTTAAAGAACAAGAAAAGTTTTATTAACCTGACTTGTAACTTATATGTATTGCCCTTTGGAGGTATATTGTGTTTTTTTTTCTATCTCTGTCTTTTGGTATGCCAATAAAGGTTAATGAAATGAAATGAAATGAAAAAATAATGATGGATTTCGAGCTAAATCTAGAACTCAGAATTCCCCCTACAGCTTTTGGTCTTTTAAAACTTGTGTTGGAGGTTTGCGTTTTTATTAATGTCTGGTTTTAAAGAAACAAAATCCTACTTTTTGGACAAAATTCATAATCCACAGTGAAATGGATTCTACACCTTTTAAACCTTTGATTTCTTTCCTAAATGTGATATCCTTGGCTTAGTTTTCAATATGAGAGGATTTTTAATTGCTACGTAATAACACTTGATTTCCATCTCAGGATCTAACTACTTTAACATTACCTTATTAGCATGTTCTGTTGTTATAGTTCTACCACAAAATGTGCTGGGGGTTAGGGTGCAACTCATTTTGGAATTTTGAAGGATAAGTAAGAGTGATGCGCTTGTACTAGTCATCTCTCTCTGTGTTATTGATCTAGACTGTCTTCAAGGTGCTAACTAGTTGTGGCTGTCAGTAGGTACCACTTCTGGTACCTTATGATGGAAGGACCCCTTATGCAAGTGATAATATTGCAGTATTTAGGGCTATATGCTTTTCCACAGTTAGAAGTAAACACTGAAACCTGCTATATATAACTTGTGAATTTGGTGCTGCAAAATTAGGAAGTTACTATTGGGCAGTAGATGGTTTGTGCTTGAGCAGAACTCTAATGTCAGACTTGAGCTACATTAAAACTTATAAAGTGAGAAAGAATAGCTTTATAAATTGGTTTACTAACTTATAAAATTCCTTCGTAAAATGGGGAAATGTTAGGACTGAACGAAGTGTTACCCAAAAGAACATGAATACTTTCTTGTTGGAGTCAAACATAAACATGGCATGCACAGTCTTGTCACAGCACAACCATATATATATTGAACTACCACAAATCAGTTTGGAGAAATAGATTTCTACCTCCTTGCAACACTTTTTCTTCCTCTTTTACTGTTCCAGAGCCAAGGAGCAATAACTGAAAGGCTGCGGAGCTTTAGTATGCATGACTTAACAGCTATTCAAGGTGACGAGCCAGTGGGACAAAGACACTATCAAACTTTACCAGAGACCAGAAAGAGAGGCAAAAGCTCCACCAATGAATCCTTAGGTTTGTACATTACTAAAAGAACTTTGGCTCTCTGTTTTTGTGACATCGCCTTCCTGTAGAAGACAAGAAGTGTCTTACATAGATACAGTAAACCTTGTTCTCGCTCTGAGGATGAAGGCATTTTGTAGCTTTGGGTTATTCCTGCCCACTGCTCAGGGAGGCAGGATCACTTTTTTCTACTTCATGTATGGGAAAAACCCCTTGGAGCTCACTTTATTACCTGCATAGAAAGGGAGCGCACGGAGAAAAGAGCTCTCCTTAGCCTTTGTTTTTTCGTTTTTTCTCTCTGAGTTTTTCTTCTTACTCCCCACAACAGCTTAGCTCCTCTTGCCTTCATTAGCTGCAAAATTGCTTTCCTTGTGTTTCCTTTCCTTGTGTACTTTGTGAGTACTTATTCATTCCCCACCATCCTCTTCCCATTCACTATGGAGGCTTCAGAGGTCAGAGAGGATCTTAGCCGAGATGGTTCTCTCTCTGAAGAGGATGTGGATCCGAACCTCGTGTGAGCCACACACATAGCGGGGGACAGAGAGGAGCCAGAGGAAAGAGGAAGAGAGCCAGCAATGTGGGGAAAAGGAGAGGTGCCAAAATGAAAACACCAAAACACGCAAAGGAAAAACGGCTGGAAAAGGACCTTAACCACAACAACAATGGTGACTGGTTCGGTCATACAAGACTATGATGGTGAGCCAAGCCCCCTGGAGGAGATCCCAGTCTGCCAACTACTGTCAACAGAGCGACCAGGGTGTAATGTACAGTCATTTCCCCTCCCCTGAGGTTACAGGCGGGTGGCCATCTTGTTCATCGGAACTAATGGAGGTGGTCATGGTGTTGATGGAGGAACTGCAGCATATTCGCTCTTGGTCTCCTCCATCCTCTTCCTTTGGGTCCCATTATTCTGCAGCAGATTTCCCCCTGCACGGCCCACTATGACAGGGACCAGACATGTGGAGGGGCAAACCAGCCCCCGCAGGGAGACTTCACATCAATGGCCTACCAAGTGGGCTAGGAAAGCTGCATACTCCAGCGCCACCCAGTATTCAGGCAGTGAGTCCCATTCCTCGTTCCCGCTCTGAGAAAGAAGGGCATCTTGCAGCTTGGATTATTCACGCCCACTGCTAGGGGAGGCAGGACTAAACTTTAACTTCCTGTCTCCTAGGGCGGGAATAGCCCCAGCTTCCCAGTTTCCCTCCTGCCTTGCTGGGGAGACAAGTGTATAGCAGAGCTCCTGCTAACTCTTAGATAATGTAGGGGACTACTGTCTCTGTCTATCCCGTTTTTTTTACCTTTTCTCCTTATCTAGATTCAATTCAATTCAATTCAATTCTAATTCTACAAAAAACCAAACCTCAGACCTGGCCTAAAGGGACAAAGGTCTACTTCCCTAGAGTGGGTGAAAAGAACAAAAAGGTACCTCTACCCGACTACTTCAAAAGACTAATCAGTTCAGAGTGGGACAAACCCACTATTAATAGACAGTTCCCATCTGCCATTAGGAAACTTTATGATATGTCCTCCCCGGCTATGGAACTTTTCCAACTACCAGTCGTAGGTGCTCCAATAGCAGCGTTGCAATCCACAGAGATTTTTTCAGAGGATGGAGTCGGTTCGATTAGAGACCAATTAGACCAGAAAATGGATTTTTTGTCTAGAAAAATTCATGAATCATCCACCCTATCCCTACAGGCCCCTACCATGGCAGCCATTATTTCCAGGGCTTCCATTGCCTGGGCGAAGAAGCTATCCAAGCTCCTGGTAGGGGCTGATAGCAAAATTGTAGGAGTAGATAGAGTGCTTAAAGCGTCCTCATTTCTAGCAGATGCCTCCTTGGATGCGCTTTCCTTCTCAGCCAGGTCAGTTGCTGCTAACACAGCAATCCGCAAGGGACTCTGGCTTAGAGCTTGGCAAGGTGGTTTCAGATTAAAGTCCCTTCTTCTGGCTCATCCACTACAGGCAGGTAAGCTCTTCGGAGACCATCAGTGGCCTACCAAGTGGGCTAGGAAAGCTGCATACTCCAGCGCCACCCGGTATTCAGGCAATGAGTCCCATTCCTCGTTCTCCACTGCAGAGAGAGAGGAAGGAGAGTTCTCCTTGGAGGAGGAGGAACCCATGGTTGAGGAGCAACAGGCTCGACTTTTTAATGGGGAAGACTCAGCAAGGCCGTAATGGCAATTTCAGAGTCTAACAATATGGGTGAGGATGAATAAAGAGAAAAATCTTGCCCCAAGGGTAGCAAGGAATGTTTCCCTCACTTCACTCCTTCAGAGAGATTGGTCCCCTTTCCAGAATATTTTGAACACCTCCTTAAGACTGAATGGGCAAAACCTCTGTCAGGTTCCAAATCCCACCAAAAAGATATATACACTGGCCTGGGATCCCTCAAAGATTTCCTGGATAGGAAGGGGGACTGTGCCTCCAGGAAGGCTCATGAGGCTAACACATTAACCATCAGAGCCACAGCTACAGCGGTCCTGATATCCAAGGCCTCTATTGTGTGGGCCAAGAAGCTGAGCCATCTCATCCCCAGAAATGACAAAAGGGCCACAAGAGGAGCCATTCAGCTACCAAGGGCAGTTACCATCATGGCAGATGCATCGCTTGATTCCATGACCTTTGTGGTCCATTACATGGCAGCATTGGCCACCACAAGGCACGCCCTATGGTTAAGAGCCTGGCAGGCAGATCTCCACTGCAAATCCATTGTTCTGGCCTATCCCTTTCAGGGGGGCAGACTGATTGGAGAAAAATCCTGTTTGGAGAAAAATCCTGTTTGGAGAAAAATCCTGGTGGATAGAGACAAAAAAAAGCAATGCCTAGGAACCCAAGGAAGGACGAGAGGAGAACATTCTCTTCCCACTCCTTTCGATCTTACCACACTCTATCCAGGTTCCAGTACAACTAGCATAGAAGCCAGTGGTCTAGCAATAGAGGCTCATTCAGAAGGGGCTCAATTTCAATTTTACTGTCCCGACAGGTCTGAATAATCAACCAAGCAGGGGAAGTAGTGATGCCAGGCTCCTGCCGGTGTGTGGGAGACTTCAAGTATTCCAGAACCAGTGGTTAAGATCTCAATTGTATATTTGGGTACAACAGGCCATCCAGTCCAGTTATTCAATAGCGTTCCCTAGTCTTCCCCCAGACCAGTTTATAGCATCTCCCAGGTCCATCAGGGAGGAAATATATTTAAGAACACTGACAGCAATAAAACATCTGATAATTATCTGAGCAATAGAATCCATCCCAACATGCTACGCTCAGCATCTACTCCGTCTTCTTCGCCATCCCCAAGAAAAACGGAGATTGGAGAGACATCCTAAACTTAAAAATATGTCAACAGGTTAATAATAAACAAATGCTTCCGTATGGAAACCCTGCAGTCCATCACAGAAGCCCTAATGCCAGGGGTATTCATGACATCAATAGACCTTACAGAAGCCCACCTACACATTCCCATCCACAACGGACATTGCAGGTTCCTTCGATTCTCCTACATGGACCATCACTTTCAATTCAGATCTCTCCCCTTTGGCCTTGCATCTGTACCAAGGGTGTTCCCAAAAGTACTAGTGACGCAGGTTGTGGTAGCTCACAGATTCACTCGTACCTAGACAATATCCTGATTTGCTCTCCCTTAAGGGAACAAGCCTTCAGGGACACTAAACACGTAATACAGATCCTAGGGTCTCATGGCTATCTTCTCAACAGGAAAAAGAGCAGCCTCAATCCTTTCCAGCAGTTAAACTACCTGGACATTACTATAGACTCACAAAAGAATATATTTCTTCCAGAAGACAAGGTGAACAAAATGTCATCCACAGCCAAGACTCTTGTCAAGGCAAAAGCAGCCCAACTGATGGCATTGCCTTGAGCTCAAGGTCTGATGATAGCTTGCATCGGTTCGGTTCCATGGGTACATTTCCATTCCAGTCCACTCCTGTGGTTCCTGCACCCTCACCAGTAAGTAGTCGCCCAAAAAAGGGACAAGAGGTTGATGTTTGCACCATCACTGCACAAGAGCCTGTTGTGGTGGACAAGGAAATGTGACTTAAGAAAGGGTCTTTCATACATTCAGGCTCAAGTGATCCAGATTTTCACCAATGCTAGTCTATCAGACTTAGGAGCTTCCCTACACAATGTTCCAGCTCAGGGTCTACGGTCCACGGAGGAAAGCAGAATGAGTATCAACATTCTGGACTTAAGGGCCATCAAAAAGGCACTATTGGCTTTTCAGGCACATATCAGGGACCAACATGTCCTAATCTGGATGGACAATGTTTTTGGCAAAAGTTCATATCAACAAACAAGGGGGATCCAGATCATCAGTCCTACACAGAGAGGCCAAGTTCATTGTATCATGAGCAGAGACCAATCTATGATCGATCACATCCGAGCATATACAGGGGGTCCTCAAAGCACAGGTGGAGTGGTTGAGCAGACAATGGATAGACAAGAATGAACGGAGTCTAAAGAAGGAAATCTTGCAATAGATCATGCACAGATTTGGACTGCCAATAGTGGATCTGTTCTTGGCGACCATCCACCAAGTTCAGCTTTTTTTACACTCGATAACTTCACCCTTGGGCGGAATGTGTGGACACGTTGACCTCTCAATGGCCAAAGGATCTGCTGTACACTTTCCTCCCTTAGTCAGGGTGGTGTAGTGGTTAAGAGCAGTGGACTCTAATCTGGAGAACAAGTTTGATTTCCCACTCCTCCACATGAGCAGTGGACTCTAATCTGGTGAACTGGGTTTGTTTCCGCACCCCTACGTGTGAAGTCGGCTGGGTGACCTTGGGCTAGTTATAGTTCTCTCAGAACTCTCTCAGCCTCACCTACCTCACAAGGTGTCTTGTGGTGAGAGGAAGGAAAGGCGATCGTAAGCCAGTCTGAGACGCCTTAAAAGTAAAGAAAATTGGGCTAGGAAAACCAACTCCTCCTTATCCTCCTCCTTATCCTCTTTTCCTCCTCTTCCTGCTGCTCCTCTTTTTCTCCTCCACCTCTTTTTCTTCCATTACTTCCAAAGGTCATATGAAAAATCCATCAGGAAAGAGAGGAAGTCATACTAATAACACCAGAGTGGCCATGCAGACCGTGATTTCTGGCTCTGATAAAAATGTCAATGCAAAAACCATGGTGTCTTCCAAAGAACCAGGACATTCAACAACAAGGACCAATATGGCATCCAGATTTGACATGGCTAGGTCTGACCGCATGGCACTTGAAAGGAGACGGTTTCTACAATTAGGCTATTCACCAGAGGTAACAGAAACAATCATGGCATCCAGAAGAAAAAAGGGTCTTTCAAATATACAACACTTCCAGGAAAGCGTTCTATAGATTGTGCCAAAGAAAACATGTAGACCCTTTAAAACCAGGATTATGACAACTTGTGTCTTTCCTTCAAGTTGGGGTTGAACAAAACTTAAAAGCAGCCACCTTATGATGACAGATAGCAGCGATAACAATGGTACTTCCTCGAATAACAGGAGGTCCTCTGACAAGTCACCCACACATTATTCAGTTCCTAAAAGGTGTGACACAGAACAATCTACCTTGTGATTCACTGTTTTCCTTCCTGGAGACTTTATGTGGTTCTATTGGCCCTTACCAAGGCACCCTATGAGCCCCTAAGAGAAGTGTCATTAAAATGGATGCACATGAAAACATTATTCCTGACCGCTGTGACCTTGGCTAGAAGAGTATCTGAATTAGGAGCCCTTTTGGCAAGAAAAGCCTTCTGCGTTTTTCAAGGGCAAGGTGGTGCTCCACCCAGATCCCACATTCATCCTTCTGTCCACAATCCAGACATGATAAAGAAAGGGCATTGCACATGCTAGACCTGAGAATAGCCCTTAAAATCAGGATAACAGTAGACATCAGGAAGACTGACTTTCTCTTCATTTCCCTAATAGCACCAAACAAGGGACTAAGGATGTCCAGATCGGCCATTAGTTACACCATCAGAACATTCATCTGTGAGGCGTATAAGGCCAGCGATATGACAGTGCCTCAAGGCATCACAGCTCACTCAGAAGTGCTGTTACCAATGCAGCTTTCGACTGTCAAGCTTCGGTAGAAAAAATATGTAAAACAGCCACATTGTCTTTTATATCAACTTTTGTCAAACACTACAAGCTTAATATCTTCTCATCTGCAGATGCACCTTTCGCGTGCAGGGTGCTCCAACATGTAGTGGAGGAGGGATGATGCCCACCCAGAATGGGGACACTGCTATTGGACATCCCAAAGCTACAAGATGCCTTCCTCCTCAGAGCAAGAACGGAACCTTGGTTACTCACCGAGAGGGTTCCTTCTGCTCTGAGGTAAAGAGGGCATCTTGCCCACACACCCCAAAAAATTAATTGAAAGAAGACACTGTTAGCCGTAAATAAACTGGAACGTCTTCAAACAAATAAAGTGCAGAAGAAGGAGGCTTGGTGATCTTCTGCATCCCAGAGAAGCTTTAGTCAAGGGAAGATCAAGGAAAAACATTGGATATTTCCATATCTCCTCACAAAATCCTCATTCTGTTAATGTTCCACTTAAGTTAAATGAAGTTGCCGTTTGTTCATTCCTTCTCGCGTTATTGTTACTGTTATATGTATGTTATATCCTTCGTCTTAACTCTAGCTCTGGAAGTAATCGAACTGAGCTCTGAGGGGTTTTTCCTGTGCTGAGACAGGAAGTAGAAAAAAGTAATCCCGCCTCCCTGAGCTGTGGGCGGGAATAACCCAAAGCTACAAGATGGCCTCCTTACCTCAGAGCAGAAGGAACCTTCTCAGTGAGTAACCAAGGTTGCGTTCTATGTACTTGATAAGAATGGCCAGAGACTTGGCATGATGTGACGCATCTCCCTCTTTACCTGGAATACATGAATACCATGAAACAGCTGTTTGTGTCTAGGCCTGAGTGATGATATCCTTCTTCCCCTGTCATGCTAGTTCTACTGAATTAATGCTTTCCTTATAGTTGATGAGATAGTTTGGTTCATCTTCGGCCCGGGTGCAGCCCCACATTGGGACTGCTCCTGCGCGCAGGCCTGCCACTAGAAGGTTTTTTCTAGCTGTTAGCCTATCAGGGGGTACCCCTCTCAGGAGTGAGCGGGAACAGCTTCCCGCCGACACCATCACATGACTCCCAGGAGGGCGCCTCCTTCCCCACAGTTCCTTCTCTGCCGCTGCCAAGAAAGTAAGCAAACTAGCGTTCTAGCCTTTTTGACGACATTTCTGTGAGTACGGGCTGAGACAGTCTTCTGATATTCTGTTCTATTTCCCCCACCCATCAGGCAATTATGGCCTCCAAGATCCTGTTTAAAAAATGCACCAGCTGCAGGACAAAAATGCCACACTTGGACGAACACGAGTTCGCTTGGGAGATTTGCTTGGGAGAGGCCCACAAGGTGCAGAGTTGCAAAATCTGCATGAATTTCACTCCCAAAGGCCGCTCAGACAGAGCAGCGCATTTGAAAGCAGCTCTCTGGTAAAAGGCCCTGTGCTCCCCTACCCTGGGAATGAGCTCCAGAACCCCACAAGGACCTTCACCGGCTCCACCAGCACCACCCGGTTCGACCTCGAAACAGCCATCCGACTCAGCCTCGATCCGTTCGAGTTCTGTTGCCTTTGGTCCGAGATTGTGTCCCACCTCCCTCGGATCCAAATTGACCCCTGCTCAATGCGCTCAGTTTATAGGTGCTACATTAGATTCTGTGCAAGGTAAAGCCTTCCTACCCCCTGACAGGGTCAAGGCAATAGGCACCCTGGTGTCATAATTTCAAAGATCCTGCTGGCAGCCAGCTATACTCATTCAGCGTTTATTAGGGCTCATGGCTTCCAAGTCACCCCCTTTGCCAGACTACGTATGAGAGAGCTCCAGAACTGGTTTATAAGGAGATTTAATCCCATGGTGAATAGTCAACACCGCCACCTTTCAATCCCTAGATTGGTCATCCGTTCTCTCGTTTGAGGAGGAGAGGAGTGCAACCTGAGACAAGGTCTCCCTTTTGGGGGATGGAGTCCCGACCACACACTAACCACTGACGCCTTGTTGATGGGCTGGGGGGCTCACTGCAGGGGCATGTCCATACAAGGGGTATGGGAACCTGAGTTTTCCATAGCTCACATCAGTTTACTCAAATTCAGAGCTGTACGTTATGCCCTTACCTCTTTTTCAGATATGCTCAGAGGCTGCAACGTTTTAATATAGTCCGACAACATGACAACAGTTTTCTACATCAACAAACAAGGGGCACAGGCTTTTACAAGGAGTCGCTGAGAGAAGATGGCTATTTCCAACGAGATCTCCTTAATAACCATTCATATCGCGGGAGTGCGGCATACTCTCGCAGACCGCCTCAGCAGGGTCCTTCAGACAAATCACGAATGGTCCATTCAGTACAGATACCTCTGCCCCATTTTCAGGGAATGGGGTGTACCCATGGTGGACCTATTTGCTACCCGCCTCAACAAAAAAGCAGTAGAGTTTTGTTCCCTCATGGGGAACGACAGCCTATTACTGGGGGATGCCTTCCAGTTACGGTGGGTCAACTGTTCTACGCTGTCCCCCCATTTCACTTATATCAAGGGTACTATCCAAAAAAGGGCGGAAGGTACAAGGCGTATTCTGATAGCACCATTTTGGCCCCACCAAATATGGTTTTCAGAACTGAGAAAGCTGGCAAACAACCATTACATCGGTTCTTGTAGGTTATCCGGGCTGTGTGACCGTGGTCTTGGTATTTTCTTTCCTGACGTTTCGCCAGGCATCTTCAGAGGATTACATTACATCCATCTGCAGGTAGCCCCAGACTTACTGAGTTGGGAAGGTCTCCTACATCACAATGTCAGTCGTCTACATCTCACAGCATGGTACATCGATCTGACACACTAAGATTCTCCAATAGGGTCCTTAAGGCCCTGTCTCATTCTAGAAACCATCAACGAAGTATTCATATGCCAGGAAATGGGAGTTGTTTGATGCAGGGGTTAGAGAGAAAGGTTCTACACCCTTTTCATTCCCCGTGCCATTAATACTAGCACACGGGTTTGTCTGTGGCATCAGTGAGAGTATCTTTCAGCCCTCTCGGGCTATCATGAACCAATAGATGGTCTCACGGTGTTCTCCCACCCATTGTCCAAGAGGCTCCTGAAGGGGTTGTTAAACTTGTTCCCACCAGTGCCTATCCTGGTTCCCCAATGGTCCCTTTCATTGGTCCTATGTCAAATGATGAGTTCACCCTTTGAGCCACTAGCTTCATGGATGTCTTGTCCATGAAGGTCTCCTTTCTGGTGGCTGTAACATCAACTAGGAGAGTGGGGGAGTTAGCTGCGTTAAGGATGGATGCCCCCTGTTGTGTATGTACTTAACACCCCCTTTCTCAGAGTGTTCAATGAAAGGGTAGTGTTGCATCCTAGTTTAAGTTTCCACCCAAAGATAGTGTCAAAGTTTTACCTGGCACAAGACATCATTCTGCCAGTGTTTTCCCCCACCCCGCCATCGGAAGCAGAAAAAAAACTGCATTCGTTGGATGTACGTAGAGCTCTACTATATTACCTAGGAAGAATGAAACACTTTATGATAGTAAAGTCCCTTTTTATTTGTCACTCGGGTCACAAGAAGGGTAAGGCAGTGTCTTCTCAGACGATTTCCAGGTGGGTGGTATCAGCTATCCGTACAGCGTACGAGGCAGCCAAGGTACCGTGCCCCTTGGGCATAAAGGCACACTCTGTTAGAGCACAGGGTTCCTTGGCAGCTTTCCACAAGAAGGTCCCACTGCAGGAAATATGCAGCTACGTGGTCTTCGGAAGATTTCTTCGCCAAGCACTACACAATGGACCTACAAGCAAGTAAAGAAGCAGAGGTCGGCAAAGCGGTGCTGCAGATGATGTTCCAGTAAGATCGCTACCCGCACCTTGCGCATGTGAGTAAGCTTGCTAAAATCCCAATGTGGGGCTGCACCGGGGCCAAAGATGAAAACGAAGTTGCACTTACCTGTAACTAGTGTTCATGGAGGCACCCAGTGCAGACACACATACCCTCCCTCCTGCCCCGCTGCTTGCTCTCTTACTGCCATCTCTATCCTATACTATTGGGCTGGCGGCGGCAGGCAGGAACTGCGGGGAAGGGGGGGTGCCTCCTGGGAGTGATGCGACGGCATTGCCGGGAAGCCGTTCTTGCTCGCTCCTGAGAGGGGCTACCCCCTGATAGGCTAACAACTAGAAAAAAACCTTCCCGTGGCAGGCCTGTGTGCAGGCACAGTCCCAATGTGTGTCTGCACCGGGTGCCTCGATGAACACCAGTTAAAGGTAAGTGCAACTTAGTTTTTTCATAGTCTGCATGGCCTGCAGCATGCCTCAGCATGGATCTTTTGTGTAATGATATGTAGATTCACAGTCATTTTGTGATTTCCTTGTTGAGCTGTTAAGGTTTGCTGTTCCCTTCTGCTGTGACTCAGCTCATCCCTAACTGGCAGGATTTGTGTTAAATAGCCTAAGGCAGGGAGACATCCTTCCTGTAACAAACTGTAATATTTCTCCCTCCCCCACACACCTTTCTGTTATGAAACATAAATGCATTAACCTAAGGCATGTACATTTCATAGAATCATAGAGTTGGAATGGGTCATATATAGACCATCTAGTCCAACTCCCTGCTTAATGCAGGATCAGCCTAGAGCATCCCTGACAAGTGTTTGTCCAGCCTCTGCTCAAAGATTGCCAGTCAGGGGGAGCTCATCACCTCCCTAGGTAGCCGATTCCAGTGTTGAACAACTCTTAGTGTAAAATCCCCCCCCCCAATATCCAGCTGGTACCTTTCCGCCTGTAATGTAAACCTATTATTGCAAGTCCTATCCTCTGCTGCCAACAGGAACAGCTCCCTGCCCTCCTTTAAGTGACAGCCCTTTGTGGGGGGAATTCTGCTTCCCCCTCTCGGTTCTTTTGTGATTGGATTCTCTGCCTGCTTACTCACCAAAGCAAAGCCCAGAGAATGTGATAGGAAAGGAGACCTTGCACACAGCATACCAGACATATAACAGTAAACCATGCAGTTTATTGAACTTACAAGAGAAATATAAGGCAAAGAAAGAAGCAAATACTTGACTAAATATATATAACAGAATTTAACAAACCCACATACAATTTGACAGACAGACAAACAGCAGAGTGCTCTGGGTCGTTCCAAAGAAGAGACAGAGTGGTCTCTCCCTGAGAAGGACCAAGACTGGACAACTGGACCAGCCTTTTATAGGCTAAACCGTGAGAAGGGGGGTCCCAGCCGGACACCTGCTTTCAAATTCTTCAGGAGATGGATTTTCACAAATCATGGCTAATCTTGTTTGGAAAATATCCTGTTCCAAAATAAGCTTCTCATATCCAGAGTCTCTGACACTGTTTGTTTGTCAGCCCGTGTACAAAAACAATTTTCCCCCATGCCGTAAGCAGATAACTTGCTGCCGGCCTAAATGACCTTGCTCTCCCTAAACATAATTTTGGCTTTGGTTGACTAACTCCTAGCAATGCAATCTCCTGTACCCTTTAAGGTCAGGAGCCTAGTTGAAGCTTGGGGTCAGCTAAAGGCCTTAGTCAGGCCTTCATGTGGTTTCTAAGCTACAGGTTATAATATTAAAAGATGGTTCTTCTTAAGCCAAACTAATGTTTAATATTAAAAATTCTCACCACACCCTTCAAATACTTAAAGAGCCTTTCCTCATAGGGCTTAGTCTCTAGGCCCCTGATCATCTTTATCTTTCTCTGCACCCGCTCCATTCTGTCCACATCCTTTTTGAAGTGAGGCCTCCAGAACTGCACACAATACTCCAGGTGCGGCCCGACCAATGCAGTGTCCAGCGGAACTATGACATCTTGTGATTTGGATGTTATACCTCTATTGATACACCAAGATTGTATTAACCTTTTTTGTCGCTGCATCACACTGGTTGCTCATATTTAGCTTACGGTCCACCCTTACCCAAGATCTTGTTCACACACACTGCTACACAGAAGTGTATCCCCCATCTAGTTTGCATGTAGTAAATGTTCCTCATTTTTGTTACCCAGATGTAGAACTTTTTGAATTGCATCTTCTTTACATCCGTCCGCTTTTCCAGTGTGTTCAGATCTTCAGGCATTTGGTGAAATGAGTTCCAACTCACAAAAGCTACCAGAAAATATTTTGTTAGTCTTTAAGGTGCTACTGGACTCTTGCCCTTTTTGACTACTGCAAACAGACTAACACGGCTACCCACTGTGATTTATCTTCACAAAAGCTTATGCTGGAATAAGTAAATTTTGTTAATCTCCAGGTGCTGCTGGAGTTGTGTCTTATTTTGCTGCTGCAGACCTATTGTTCAAGAGGGGTAATCAGCTGCTTCCAAAATAACCATTTTGTGGCTTTCTAAAAATTAGTGAATATGTTGCAGTATGTTTTTTTATTTTAATCTTTCAGTGTTCAGATAGATGCTGGTCCAAAGAAAAAATCAGAAACAACAGTCATGTACTATCTCTTAAGAGGCACGAAAATAACACACAGTGGTGTGCAATCTTGTGAGTTCTCCAGAACTCTTCACCAAGCTGGATGTTTGGGGAGGGAGTGGAGGATGACATGTTTCAGGCCATGATCTTTAATGTCTTTTGCCCGCATCCTGTGTCGAATGCCCTGCAGACTAATAGGCACTGGGTAGAACTGGTATCAGTTTGTAAAATACTGTGAGCCTTTCAGTATACCAAACAGTGACATCTTTTGCACCCAAATCTTAGCCACCTTTTAGATCAGCTAGGGGAAAAACTGGGAAGTGTGTTAAATGCTTTTCAGTGCTGTGGTCAAGATTCAAAGAGCTGCTTTAGGTGTGCTCAACAGTTTGTATGTTTCCGATGGAATTGTATTTTTTCCTGTTTGAACACCTGACCTGACACTGTCTGTGTGCCATATCACAAATTGCTTTTTCAAAAGCCCTCCTGTTGCAAAAGCAATTTAGCATATAGTGGTATGAGGTGGGGTGCTCTTGAACGAACAAAGGGTCAAAGCTGTTTTGGGAACATGGATTGTTGCACTGCACTGGATCCCCAACTTCTGTTCCATGAACAGTGGAGCCTTTCTCTATTGCAGGGAGCCTTGCTACAGTGAGGGAAGCCCTGACAGAAAACTCTTTGCACTATTGTGGAAGGCTCTACTGTTAACAGAAATAAATCTTTTTACCCAATCCATGGTCTTTGGATCTCTGCCTATGTTGGCTATTTTGAGCAGTTGATCTTGCACCTTGTCATGAATTTAATAATTTGAATATTCTGCCTTTTGTTCAACAAGAATGGCAAACAGTTGGTAAAAATGTCAATAATAGCTCTGGGTATTTTTATTAGGCTTTGGTATTCCAGTGAAAAAGGATTCAGAAGATGAAAAAACTGATGAGGAAAAAGAGGGGACATATTCAGAAGATGAGATGTTTGCTCAAAGAGGTCTCAAGCGAACACAAAGTATGAAATCTGTAAAAACTATCAAAGGCCGCAAAGAGGCAAGTATAATCTTTCAACATGTAAGATAACTAGGATGCTTCATTGTGTACAGCCAGAATATTTTAATAATGCAATTACAATTTCATTACAGAAAAATAATAATTGGTAATACCCAAAAATGACATTTGTTTTAATGGATGAATTTTTACTACTAACCTTTGGTGTCTGTAAACATCAGACAGCTTTGATCAAGTAGATTGGATGGGAAAACTTTTTGCAGCTAGAATATTCTTGACTATATATTGCTGATTTCCTCGACTTACTGTATGGTGGTTGTGATACAGAGGGACTGTGTGTATACTCTGGTTTGTTCTGAAAAACACTCAAGAGCTTCCCCTCCAGAAGGTGTCTTTTCACACTATTGAATTCCCCCAGGTTCAAAAAGCCTTTTGAAGACTTGTCATAGGAGCTGCTTTAAAAGAGGCTTGGGTAGAAGAGATGTGGAAATACCACAACTAAACTCATTTCCCTTTTAAAAAGCTTAAAATGTTTTCTGAACTTGGGGGGTTAAAGTAAACTTGGGAACCCTTTATGAATAAACTGAATGACACAATCTTCCTTTATAAAAAGCTGCTCCAACCAGAACATAACCCTCCTCCGTGCTAGAGCATCTCAAAGCTCTAGAATCTGTGAGCTATCTGCTGTAGTAAGGACAGATGGAGAACCAATGTGATATCTTTGCTAATGTGACCAAAATGCCCAAAATAGAGTGACTTGCATGACTTAAAAATAAAGGTGATAAAATGTAGGGTACTTACAGAATAACTTCTGTCTATTTTTTAAACTTCTAGCCATTTATAACGGTCATCTGGGATGAAACAGCCTTGTGGAATCGAGTCAAACAGCAATTCTTATATTATGTTCATTGTCTCAAGGGTTTCTCCTTTAGCTCGCTAGCTTATATATTCTCCAAATGGCTCACAATAAAATGAAATGCTAAGTTGCAAAATAAAATTAGAAGGTTAAGAAGATTAATACAGTAATTCAACCCAAACATCCTAGCAGTCCAAAGATGTACACTAAAATGGAAAACCCATTTATAATCAACAAAACCCAAATCTATCAGCAGACGTTTCTCTATAATATTTTGATTTTCCCTTTTATTCCTGTCCTTACATTGTGTGTCCACCTATTTATGTCCTAGCCTGACAGGAAATGCATAATAATGCAGAGCTTTTGGATTAGGGAACAGTTCTGGTGTTCCCAAAATGTTTCATGGTTCTCTTTTCTTCCTTTTCAGGTGCGGTATGGGTCGTTAAAATATAAAGTAAAGAGAAGACCACAAGTGTACTTCTAAATTATCTTGATAATTCAGCTTAAAACAAACTGCTGTGTGTGTTGCTTCTGCTACGGGTCTGTTCCTGTTATGCAGAGCTTTCCCGTTCTCTGAAGGGGAAATATTTCACATACGTGTGGATTCCCTGTTGCTAGTGCGAAGCTTTACCAAGCTACATAAAGAGAACATCCTGCATGAGCGGAGCTCTCCATGTCTATTTCAGTAACTGGCCACTGTGTTTGGGAACTTCATTTACCAAACACTGTGGTAGGGATTTATTGCTTTAAAGAGATGAGTAAGATACTTCCGTTTATAATTTTCTTAAAATTGACTTCTAAATATGGGTAAATAGTATTTTAGACTTTTGTATTGTGTAAATGATGAAATAATTTCATGACTGACTCAAAGAGGTTTTTAATTGTGGGTGACATGGGTGAGCATTAAGTGGTTGGTTAGTGTCCAATGCTTAATAAAAATTGCACAGCTCCAGCATTTCCTTTAATGTACACAGGAAATTTATACTTGAATGCATTTTAGTTCTGGCTTCCCATAAAATTCTTAGTATCTAATGTTAGAGAAGGAAATAAGAGGGGAGGGGTTGCAACTGATCTTTTTCATCTGCTTTTTAAACACCATGACTGAAAGCTAAAGTATGTCAGAAAAGGTGACCTGATGGAATTTCTCTTTTTTAAACAGCTGAGCCCCTGCAATACATCACCTTTGTTGGCAGTTCCTTTATTGTCCTGTGATGTGGGAAACATGGTAGTTCTAGTTTCATGGCAGGGTTCACCAAGGAATTATGGCTGCTGATGTCTTCCTACAAGAATAATAGTGTATGTAAAAGGGTGCAGTTAATAAACTGGGTCAGGTGCCTTTTTGTTTTGCTTCAAGTCTTATTTCTCTGTAGCATTATCTGTATAGGAGTTTTAGTACAAGTTTTTCACCAAAACCTTTCAGACCTGTCTATCAGATACTGAAAGTTAGACAACATACTGTGCATTTGATATATCAGTTATAACACAGAAGAGAACTATGCACATTATAAAGTTGCTTATTTCTCCTGTGGTTTAGAGTTCCATGAGTTTTTATTGATAGTTTTTAAAACTTTGCATTTTTGTTTTGTATGTCTTTGCTAAAGGATTTCTGTTGGGGACAGCACTCTGAACAGAAAGCCGTATTAGGAGCACAGAGTAGCTAGATAGTTGTACATATCACGTAAATCCAGCATACTCTGAAGGGTGTATGTTAACTTGATGCATTTATGTGATGTCCTTTTGGTGTGGTTTCAAAGTGGCACTTGATATACTTTTAAATCCTGATGAAATGTTAGCTCACAACTGATTAAATGTTAGCTCAAGAGCTTTAGTATCACCATCTCTAGATGTAAGAATCATGGCAGGCTCCGAGTCATTAGATGGTATTTAGAAATCATGTAATGAGGCTTGCAGTTTAAAACCATGTAATTGTGGGTGCTGGAACATTTTAAATTGAACACTTGAAAAATTGCTGCTGTATTTTGTATCACTTGGTACTAGGCTTTAACCTGAAGAGTTTCCAAAGAAACATAACTTCTGCTGCAGATAAAGGTTTAGAGAGTTCAGACAAAACGTATACATGGCACATTATTCTTATTTCCATACCATGTAGGAGTCTCTTTCTAGAAAAGTACATTAATCTCTTCTGCCAGGAAAGGATGTCACTATTAATGTTCGGTTCTGGCAACCTGTTGAATTTGAGGGACTGAATTACTGCTTTCTCTTCTGCTACAGGCTTTGTTGGTGGGATTGGCAGTATAGGGAAGGCAGTGCCTCCCTCAGCATTGTGTAATATATAATGTGGTTGTACTGACTGTAGAGAATATGTGGCATATGAATCAGAAGTGTGTAGCCACACCCTCTCTCAGTCTCTAACATTCAAGTCTTCCTATTCTGTAAATCTTCAACTAATATAATGCATTGGAGGAATGAAAACATATTGCATGTCCTGAATATTGGCAAGATGTTCCTGTAAACAATCAGGTTTGTTTTCAGTCTGCATCATACTACCATAAGCAGTTTGACACTTTGAAACACTAACCCTGGGTCAGACAAATTGCCTTCTTCTGCCTTCCCACAATTGATTTGAACTAGATGACTTCAGAAGCATTGAACGAGGAACAGTTGTGGAATTACGTATGCAGTCTCCACTACATTTCAGCAACTTGGCAACTGCAGGCTGAGGATCTCTTAAATAATGACTTGCGAGATTCCCTGTTGTAATGGCTATCGACAGGCCTATTGTTTCTGAATTTATCCAAGTCTTTTGGCTAGGAGACTTGACTTCTAAAGTTGGCAGGTTTTAAAGGCCACATTACATTTTTACTGAGTGCCTTTATTATACATGCTAAAAATGTAATGTGCAGTGGTTAAAAAGTGTGTGGGTATACTCCACAGAGAGGTGCTGATTGGTCAGAATACTGGAGGCTGCTTCTCATGAGATGCATGGAAGCTGCAAGTAGGTACACTCAATGAGCATGTCCATCAATGAATTGAGTAAGAGGCAGCCCCATCTCTTATTCTTTAGCATCTTGGGTTCCAAGAATGGCAAGGCAAATGCTAGTTTTAAACAAGGTATAGAGCTTCTGTCTACAAAGTGTTGTACATAAGATGCATGTTCTTAAGGAACTTAGGATTGCTTCCATTAACCAGTTCTTAAAATTTAAATGTCAAAATTCAAATTAAAATGATACCCTTTGAAACGCTGTAAGCTTTTAACTTTTCCTATTTGTAATAACTGGCAATTTGTTTACATATTTGTAGAACTGGGGAGCCTTTCATACATTTTGTACTAATATTTCTTTACCTTTGTAAATGCTATTTTTGAAGGCGCAATGGCTCTTATGACTTAAAAAAACAAACACAATGCACAATAAAATGAGTACACTCATGTCTGATTCAATTTCAATTTCAACATTTTGGGAGGAAGACTGAACACATTGAAGCAAGTGAACCTGAAGGAGTGGTCTCAAGCGGAAATTGCAAATTGTTGATTTTATTGTGTTGGTGAAGAAAAAAATGCAAAAACATTAAACTTTGAGGTACACAAAGGGCTTTATTTCAATTAACAGTATTTTGGAGAACAGCCGAAGCTTGCTGTATGCATTCTTCAAAATATACTGACTACACAAACAGACAATGACATGATATTTGCCCTAATTCCTTTCATTAGCTTTATTGTTTGTCTATGGCAGGGGAAGGTGGGCAAGTCCCACTGTAGATACTTCCCAGGCAATAATATAGAGGTCTGTATTTTCAAAGAGTTTAGTGGGATTTCTTCTAAATCAGTTTTGTCCTGACACTTTCTCATAGGGCTAGATTGTGTTTTACTTCATCATATCTGTAGCCCATCCTTCTTCCAAAGACCCTCAAGGTTGGTTCATAGCAATTACCCTCAGAGACGTTTTGTGAGGTAGGTCAAGCTTGGAGTCGGTGACTGACCCAAGTCAGCAACTTGAGCAAGAAGTGATTGAGATCCTGTTTCCTCCATCTATCACCCTGCCCATTACATTGCACCGGCTGTCACGTTGAGTCATGGGAAGGTAATTAGTAGTATGCAAGGGAGGAATATTAATGGAAGCGCTGTAGCACAATGGATCTATTTTATTTGTTTAGAGCACTGTTATGCTGTCTTTCCATTCCACTTAGAGTCTCCAAGGCGGTGAACAATAAAACAGCTTTTTAAAGTACATACTATAAAAGCAGTTAAAACACACCAACAGAAGAGAGGGCCAGTGAGGGAACACCAACAATACAGAACTCTTCACCTGCTGGTGGAAAACCATGATCACGGGGGACAGATGAATCTTCCTGTGGAGAGAACTCCATAATTTTGGTGCCATGACTGAGAAGGCCTCCTATGACTGCAGTGATCAGGTCGGTTCATATTGGAGTAGGTGGTCCTTAAGGTATGTTGGTCCCAGGCTGTCTGGGGCTTTAAAGAGTTCAAGACCTTGGCTAAACCAATATGAGAATTGTTTTCCAATGGGAAGGGGTTGGTCGAAGTATGGAGCTGAACATCTGACATGAAAACATGACCCACAGGGGAAGAGCCATGGTTCACTCCTCTTTGATCCTGTTCAGGTGGTATCAGCATGTACTGGTTGTTCTTACAATTCCCTGTTTATGGAGGTGTTCAGTCTTCAGACACTAGATTCCTTATTGAAAGCAAGTTGTGTATCTTCAAACGTGGCTCCCAAATTTCTGAAAAGCCCCCAAACTGCTGAAGAAAGAATGGTTAAGTTGTCACTTCAGCATCCTTTACAAAATTATTTTGTTTCCTACTCATGTTCATGTTTTCCACCCTTCCAATTTTAAGTGTTGCTGATAACTTTGGGTAGGAATTGTTATAATTAGAAGCATTTGTGACTGAGCTACACACGAGCTTCTTAGCTTTCTCCCCACTGGGATGCAAAACATGCAATTCTCGCTCAGAGGGAGAAGGGCATCTTCATTATGGGTGTTTCCTTTTCCTCTTATCTCGGGAGGCAGGAACCAAATATTTAAATTTTTCTGACCTCTGAGGGTAAACGCCCCCTTGTGACCAGTTCTATTTCCTGCCTTGAACGGGAGAGCAGCCTTCTAGCAGCTCTCTGCTACAGAAATAATAGAGAAACCTTAACCTTACTTATTAGACCTAAAAATATTCTTATTTTAACAAACCTAAACTTAACCTAACTAATCTACTACTCAATTCTATTTACTGTCTTAATTTTCTGCCTATTCTCCTCAGAAGGGTCTTTTCCCGCCAAAAAATAAAATAAAAAAATGGCGGATCGGCATCAGGACAGCTATATAGCGCCTGCCAATTTAGACCCTAGCCTGCTAGTGGCCTTACCACTACAATTAGATGAACCCTCGGACAGTCACTCTGGTGACCTGAGGACCAAAACTCAAAAGGGAAAGGCAAAAGCGGCAAGAACGGCGCAGGCAAGTACGAACGGCTTGGCTCGACCGCTAACTAGCGCGCCAAATGCCTGCTGCAAAACGCACGCTGCTCTGCCGCGCCTGAAAGACGCGACTGCCAGATCGCAACAGAAAGCGGCTGGGAGAAAACAGCGGCGGTAGCCGCTCCTCCCACACAGCATGAACGGGGGAAATGAAGGAGGCTGGCGGCTCGCCTTTTTGCCTCGCCCGCCGTGCTCCGTCCTTAGGCGGCTCGCCTATTGTTATTCAAGGACGGGAAGCAGCGGGAAGCAGCCAGGAGAACACAGCGGCTATAGCCACTTCTCCCACATTGCACAAACGGGGAAAATGAAGGAGGCTGGCGGCTCGCCTTTTTGCCTCGCAATGCTCCGTCCTCAGGCGGCTCGCCTATTATTATTCAAGGACGGGAAGCATCAACGGAGACATTGACTGCCGGTAAGGTGACTTCGCCCACCCCCCTCATAGATGCAGCCTGTTTTACTCCTGTAAGAGCAGAGCTCTCCGCCCTGATTAAAAACGCCTTCTCAGATGGCTTAAGGGCAGTACAACCTCCTTATCCTGCCCCATCCATACAGGGATCGTAGGGATCACACCCTCCAGCACCACAAACAGTAATCTGATTGCTAAAAGGGCAAAATATCAGCCAAAGCAGGGGAACGGCTGTGGCTCAGTGGCAGAGCGTCGGTTTGGCATGCAGAGGGCCAATTCTGGTAGTAGGTGATGTGGAAGACCTCTGCCTGAGATCCTGGTGAGCCGATCACCAGTCCAAGTAGTACCAAGAGAGTACGTGCTGGCCAGCCTTAAGCAGCGCTGAAAGCTAATTCACGGTCCCAAAATTGCCAATTGGTACCCAGACTGTCTATAGTATTTAACGCAGAAGATTTCCTTCTGCATTGGCATAAAAACCTAGCTACTCTTGATCTCTCAGAGGACTCAGAGTGGGAGAAAAGACTCCAGATAGGTTTGTGCCAGCGCTTGATTATTTCTAACTCTGTTGAAAGCAGAGCGGGAGAAACCAATGGCACCCATACAATGCTCCACAGCCTCTAGGAAGCCTTTATATTTGGTTTATCGGTGCTTCTAAAATTCTAAAAGTGCCTTCAGTAGAATCACCTGTCACTGCCTTCACTCCTTCAACCTTGTTACATGGCCTTGCCATGATTAGGGACCCTACAGATAGGAAGGCAGAGTTAGCAGGCATAAATGCTCAGAGGCCTTGGCACTCACTATCAAGCGCTTCTATCACATCTGCCCTAGTATACAGAGCGGCAATAATTTGGACTAGGAAGTTATATCAACTTTTTCCACAGGAAGAAAGAAACGCCTTTACAGGAGTACCCATGTTTTTTGAGAGTGGTATTCTTTCTAACTGATTCGAACTTCGATACCATACCATATGCAGCTAGGACACTAGCCGCAGCATCAGATGCCAGAAGGGCATCCATGTTTTTTTTTGAGAGTGGTATCCTTCCAGCTGATTATACCTTAGATACCATGTCATCCATGTTTTCGAGAGTGGTATTCTTTCTAGCTGATTCCTCCTTAGATAACATGTCATATGCAGCTAGAACACTAGCCACAGCCTCAGCTGCCAGAAAGGCTCTCTGGGTACGCCCCTGGCAAGCGGAGTATATAGATCAAAATTGGTTATTATGGGCTTCCTGTATCAGGGAAAGACCTTGCTTGGAGACAATTTGGTCCCCATATCAGTGGAGACCAAAGACAAGTTTCTACGCAAGGAATCCAAGGGATCACTCCCTCTATGTCCTTTCGTGCATACCATATACTTCAAAGATACAGACCTGATCAACCTAGAAACCACCGGAACCAGAATCGCAGCTCCTTTAGTAAAGGAGGACGATTCAATAAATCTCCAAAATCCTCCACCTTCCAGGTCAATAAAGGGGATAAACCCGACCGCCCAACCAAACAGTGACGCCAGCCACCAGTCAGTGGAAGGCAGGCTCAGCCTATTACACCGTCAGTGGTCACCTCCCAACCAGGCCTCTGGGTCACAAACATTATCTCACAAGGCTATCAGATAGAGTTTTTCTTACACTCCTTCACATCGACTAGTAATATCTCCAACATTCCCCCCCCCAAAAAAAATCAAAAAAAAAAATCCATAGAACTTCAGAGGCCTCTTAGACATCAAGGCGATGGAGCCAGTCTCACCATTAGAGCATACATTGGGAGTCTATTCAGTATTCTTTACTGTTCCCAACAAAGGCGGCGGATGGAAAGCCATCCTAGACCTCAAGTTTCTGAACAGATTATCCCATTAAAGCGCTTCAGGATGGAGACACTAAAGTCAGTCACACAGGTCCTCAGGGAAAAGCATTTTCTTACATTCTAATACACCCGGCACATTGTTGTTTCCTTCGGTTCCCGTACAAGGGACACCTCTTCCAATTCAGGGCCTTACGATTCGGGTTATCATCGCCCCTCCTTGAGTATTCACCAAAGTTCTGGACACACCAGTCACATCTCTGCGCAAGGAGGGCGTGAGAACGCACCCTTCTCAGACGACATTCTGATTTGCGCAAGCTCAAACTAGCAGAGCATAGATCATTCAGAGAGAGTTCTGAAGAGGTTAACAGAACACGGGTCATAATCAACTTCAGAAAGACCCACTTAGTTCCATCCCAACGATTGAGAGAGATGGGGGATGGACATAGACACACTGACAAACTCCTTATACCTTCCAGTGGACAAAAATCCACAACATTTCATCTCTAGCAAAGAAAGCGATTAATTCCCGGTCGCCTTCTCTAATGTCCCTGACCAAACTGAAGGGTCACATGTCTGCATGCATTCCCGCAGTTCAAGGGGCACGCTTACAAGCAAGACCTCTTCAATGGTTCTTAAGGCCGTACCAAAGAGACATACCAAGGAAGAAGTGACAGAAATCTCATCCTGACCGAGGAAGTCAGATCAAGACTAATATGATGGTTTCAGTCTCAGAATTTGACGAAAGGAAGTTGGTATCTCCGTCCAACACCAATTCAAATCTTCACGGACGTGTGTCTATCAGGTTGGGAAGCCACACTCAAGGGACAATGGCTCAAGCAACATGGACCATCAAGAACAGAATCTTCACATCAGTGCCCTAGAAATCAGGACGATCCTCAGAAGCGACTACATTTTTCCTTGGGCCAAGTCCAACCTCTCATCAAAATCAGCGGAACATATTCAGGGCACAGTCAACATACAAGCAGACTGGCTCAGCAGACAGGACATCAGCGAGGCAGAATGGTCTCTACATCCAGAGGTCTTTCAACTTATTACTCAGAGATTTGGCACTCCACAGATTCATCTGTTTGCATCCAGCATCATCCACCAGCTGCCAAGGTACTATTCCATGTACCGTCAACAGGGGGCGGAACAAATGGACCTCTTAATGTCACCAGGCCACACGACCTACTGTACGGGTTTCCCCCCTTCCTCCAAGGGTATTGAGAAAGGTACTTCAAAAAGCATCAGTCAGATTCATAGCTCCATATTGGCTGCGACGACCGTGGTTCCCATCTATAATTCAGATGTCCATACAGAACCATTGGAGACTTCCAGACAGACAAGATCTCCCTCTACAAGACCCAATATGCCATCCCAATCCAGGGTGGTACAAACTGACCGCATGGGCACTGAAAGGAGATGACTTATAGCCCTAGGTTATAGCCCGGTGGCCGTCACTACCATATTGACACAAGGAAGCCATCAGGAGGGACAGAGCTTAGGGCTAGCTACATGCACTCTACAAAGGCAACTGGCATCTATAGCTACCATAGTACCCAAGGTATCTGGATACCGCTTAACCAAACACCATCACATAAAAGCCTTTTTAAGGGGCGTCAGTTATTTAGCTCCTCCTGTTAAACACAGGTTCACAACTAGAGCCTCCACACAGCTTTGACAGCACTCACACAACTACCATTTGAACCAATTACTGAGATAGGACAAAATGTAGCTGCAAGTTTCACAGGGAGCAGGACATAGTGCTTACATCTTCTGCACTAACCCCAAGAATCCTAAGGAGAAGGCCTGGCACTAGCTAGACCTAAGAAGGGCACTACCTGTTTACATTTATCTTACTAAAATTATTAGGAACTCTGACTCCTTATTCGTTCATATCTCACCACCTGACAAGGGCAAGCATATGTCCAAGGCATCCATTAGTAAGACCATCACCTTATACATAACACAGGCTTATAGAATAAGTAACCTACCTGCTCCTGCGGGCGTTACTGCCCACTTGGGAAGAAGTGCGGCTACTTCAGCAGCCTTCGACTGCCGTGCTTTATGGAAGAGATATGTAAGGCCGCAACTTGGTTCTCGGTGTCCACATTTGTGAGACACTACAAATTAGATCTATACTTGTCAGCAGATGCCGCCTTAGGCAGACGAGTACTGCAAAGTATACTTCAGGACGTCTAACCCTCCCAAGGGCGGGGGACAGCTCTTGTATGTCCCATAATGAAGATGCCCTTCTCCCTCTGAGCGAGAAAGAGCCTTGGCTACTTACCGTGAAGGCTTCTTCTGCTCAGAGGGACGAAGGGCATCTTGCCCGCCCAGACATCAGTAAAATATAAATAAAACAAATAAAATAAAATTACAGGTAATCATGGTTACATCTAACTTCCAGTTGACATTCAATTCAAGTTAAATGCTGTTTGTTGGTTCATGACTTATAGTTATCCTAAAGGTTCATCGTTAATGTTTATTAGGAACTTATGTCTTGTATAGAATTATAACTAACATGTTTCTTCAGTCTATCTTAAATATATAAGGCTCGGAAAGTCTTTAACTGATCACAAGGGGGCGTTTACCCTCAGAGGTCAGAAAAATTTAAATATTTGGTTCCTGCCTCCCGAGATAAGAGGAAAAGGAAACACCCATAATGAAGATGCCCTTCGTCCCTCTGAGCAGAAGAAGCCTTCACGGTAAGTAGCCAAGGCTCTTTTTGCTGAAGACTATGTGTCTTGATCAGCCAAGAGGGTTGGCCATGCTCCTCATCTTTCTGAGTGTTTTATATTCAACACTTTTAACTTTGTAAGATTATAGTTATATGTTGTTAGAAGTAAATTTTTAGATTCTACTTATTTTGTATCTCACCTAAAGAAACTCTTGACAGTATATCTCCATCCATGGGCAGGTGCAGATCTCTAAATAAGTTTGTTCAATCCAGCTAGAAGAAGAAGAGTTGGTTTTTATATGCCAACTTTATCACTTAAGAACGAACAGAACATTTATTAGGTAAATATATAAGTTATTGTTGAAATACGATACAGAAGATGAACAGATTAAGCCTTGTCAAATCAAATGGATGGAAAATCTTAAGGAGATTATAACAACTGACGACTGGGAACAGCTATTTCGTTGAAATCTTAAATTCACCCTTTGCCAAGGGATCCAGGAAAACTGGCTGAAAATGTTACACAGATGGTACATCACACCGAGCGATGTACAGAATATGAATAGTTCGACATCTGGTCTGTGTGGGAAGTGCGGCAAAATCAGAGGCACCTTTTTTCACTGTTGGTGGACATGTACTCTAGTTCAAAAATTTTGGAAGAAAATACACAAGAACCTAGAAGCTATCATCGGTCAATCTATAATATATGATCCAAAACTATTCCTCTTGAGTAAAATACCAGATAAATACAGCAACGACCAACAGGTCATATTAAAATACCTAATCACAGTGGCGAGAACAGTTCTAGCGTCATTGTAGAAAACGGATAAAACACCAAAAATCGAAACTTGGATAGATAAAGCCTATGAATATGTAACAATGGCACATTTAACAGAAACACTACAAAAAGATATTCAAAGACCAAACAAAGATAAATGGAATGCCTTTTATGAACATATTAAAATTAAAAAATAACAAAAAAAAATATATTGGGAGATAGAAGTTGATGATCGAATGTATTATGTTTTTGCTTTTTGTCTGAGTGTAATATTGAGTTTTACAAGGGGGTCGGCGCGGCTCCAGTCCCAGCTCCCCCCCGGGAAATGGTTGGCGGGGCGGTGGGGGGAACAGGCTCGGAGAGGAGACGCCTGAAGGAAAGACCCACCCCACGCAAGATGGGCTGAGGGCGGGCGGAAGAGCCAGGGGAGGGCAACGACGAGGCCCCCGCCCTCTGAGACAACTCTCCTTGCAAGGAGAGGAAGAGGTGCGGGGGAAGGGATCTTTATAGCCTCGGGTTGAGGGGAAAGGGGGCGGAGCCTAGGTGGCTCTCAAGGGAAATCTCAATCGTTGTGCTGTTGATGTTTGGCTCTGTTGACTGGTGAGTTTGCAGACCACTGCCCTAGTCTAATCCTAAGGATTTTAATTAAACTAGGGTAACTCTGCATATGATTGTAGTATCAGTCATCTAAGAGTGCTGCATGCTGTATTAAAATAGTAATGGAGAAGAGAAGCTGCAGAGACTCCTAGAGGAAGGCTATCCAGGAAAAATGGACACACAGGCCCTCCATTCAGTATTTCTGAACATATTGGAGTTGTGTCTATATTTGTTTGTTGTTCTGGGAAAGGCTACACAGAGAACTACCGCAGGAGCCTTTGGATCCTAGCAAACTCCAGGCTTGGAATCCAGCATGGTTGGTTAGAATAAATGAAGGGAAAAAATAAAAAGAAACTGGAGGTGGTTTCCATTGAAGCGGTCAGAACTGCTTCAGGTAACTAGGTTTCTAGATTGTGTATTTTACTGGAAAATACGATACTTAACCAGTTACCCCATAAGTAATGATACAAGCTTTGAATTAAGACATTCCTTTTTACTGTAGAAACTTAGAAAATAGTAACATTAAAAGATATATGCACTATATATATATATATATATATATATATATATATATATATATATATATATATATATATATATACACACACACACACACACACACACACACACACACAGAGTACAATAAATGAATGTAGATCCAACAAAACACAATTATCAACCCATCAATAATCATGCCAGGGATCAAAGTCCCATACAGACAGCACGCAGCATGTCTGGGGGTTAGTGTCCCAATTTCTCTCAATTTCCAAGCCCCTTATATAGGAATTACCTGAGAAACTGTAATCTTGGGGATTTACTTATGACACTTTTCCCAAGGTTTTCCATACGTTCTCAAAACACACTTTAATCCTTTCCATCATAGTTAATCCTGTGCACCTGCTTTACACCTTTACATAGCCAGATGCCAAGTCTGCTGCCGATAAGGATGTTATCAGATATTCAGTGTCTCAAGCAAGGTGTGAAAAGGGCTTAGAAAGGCCATTTAAAGCATCCTTGAAAAGGATCCAGTGCAGTTAAATTACCCCCATTTCAGGCAGCATTCCAAAATTTAAAAGGGTAGCTTTCTGGCCTTCCTATCAGTTTATTTACTTTTTTGAAGGTTATTTGGCCACTTGCCAGGTAATGGCTCACCCTCATTTCTTTCTAGCCTACTATGAAGCGAAAGCATGGAGTTTTTTCTACCTGTCTGTTACTAACATGAAAACTAGCTGTTAATTAGCAGATGTTGCATTAAAATATCTTCTTATAAGCTAAATTATACTTAAAATACTGCTTGCCTACTACACCATCTACGCATTTTATTATCCTTTGCATGGGGAGCAGGGAATTGGATTAATTTTGGGGAAGGTTCTTGCTATACCAGAAGCTGTACACCCCCCCCCCCCAATTTTACCATACCGATTGGCAGAGAGGCAACTAGCAGCTACATCTAGTTTTTCTGACTCTGGCACTGCAGTGCCCACCTGAAAGGGAATTGTCTCTCTAACAAAACAGTTGGTATTTGTTTTAATTTAGTTTATATATTTGCATCCAACTAGGGATGCAGCTTCCAGGTGGGACCTGAGGATCCCCTGGAATTACAATGTATCTCCAGACTGCAGAGATCAGTTCCCCTGGAGAAAATGGATGCTTTGGAGGGTGGACTCCGTGGCACTGTACCCCACTAAGGTCCCTGTCCTCCCTACCCCCAAATCTCCAGGAGTTTCCCAGCCTTGATCAGGCAACCCTTACCCCCCCATTCCCCACTGGTGTCCAACTGTTCCTCCAAGGAGCTTGATGTAGTCTTTGGCAGATTAAGTCCATACTGACTATGATCAATCAAGGCTCTAACTTCAAGTAAGGTACTTTCATGTGTTCGTAATCTGCCAGATCAGATTGAAGCCTTATGCAGTGCCTTTAGCCCTAGAAAAGACAAAGTGCAAAAGTGCTTAAATATCTCTGCATAGAATCAACAGATGCTATAGCAGAGCTCCTAGAAGTCCTATCAGCTTATAGTACAACAAAGAAAAACATGTTCCTTAAGATTATTTTAGCCAGTAAAAAGTTTTCTTGTCCGGTCCTCTTAAAAGTTAGAGACTTCCATTCAAGGTAAAATTGGCAATGAAAATGGGCCAGTACATAAAGAAAATGGTCTATGAAATGCCCTTGAATTGCTATAAATCAGTGTGTGGGGGCGGGGGGCGGGATGCCCTAAACCAATGAGAAAAACTGGCTGTTCCTAATGCAATAAAATGATTTGCTGCAATTACTAGTGGTTTGCAAACATACAAAAAGAAACCTGTTTCCCCCCCCCCCTTGGCTCCAGTGACCCTGGGCTTGCCTCATAGTTGTTTATTAGTCTGCCAGTGAGAGACTCAAGGTGGAATGTACAGTGTAAATTAATGCAATCAGTAGGACGATGCATTTAATAAGCAATGTAATAGGAGTAGGAATTGCAGAAATCTGAAATCAAGTTGAACAAAAGCATAAGAATTAAACATAACATGTTAAACAATGCAGAGCATGGTATTACATTGATAGAAACTGCATTTTCCTGGGCCATTCTATTACAATGTAGCTTTATTTCCTTTATTAAAATGTTGTCTTGAACTCTTCTGTTTTAGATAGTTTGGGAAATGCCTGGAGCTTGGAAACCTTCCTGACCTCAGGCAATTCCACAGGGTAGAGCCCACCCAGAGAAGACGAGTGTAGGCAGTTGTTGGTATTGCCCATCTTCAGGGTGGCATCCACAGAAGGCCCTGTTCAGATGAGCAAAGTTGTTGTAGCAGGACAAAGGTGGAGAAGTGGTCTTGGGGATATGTGGGTCCAAGGCCATGAAAGGCTTTGTATGTGATTGGCAATACCTTGGACTGAGCTCAGTAACAGATGGGCAGCCAATGGAGTAACATCAAAATAAATGTTAGATGTATGCTCTGCCTAGCTCTTAATAATAACCAATCTGTGGCTTTTTGCAACTTCAGTTTGGTTCACACGTTATGTGGTGGCAAATGGGTGCTCCCTCTTATACATCTGTTAGGGAGCAATGGCTGAGTTCAGTGTGTACCTGCAAGATGTACCAAAAGGGAGAATTTGTGATGTGCACACAATATTTTAGGACTACTTATAAAACATTTAATGGGCATACCATAATTTTTAATTGCATCCTGCACTCTCAACACATGTGGATTCACAAACTGGCTTGCAGTAATAAATATGTGGCAGGGGAGGAAAGTTGTAACATCTTAGGGCTAGCTGTGTGAGATCTGGGCAGAGCTTTTCTTCCTCCTGTTTTGCAAGAATTTAGTCTGGGTGTGGCCCTTGTGTGGACTGCAGGGCAAGAGTCAAAGTGCTTTGGCCTTCTACTTTCAGCCCATGGCTTCCAGCCTGTGCCCCAGAATAAGCTAGGCCTGTGATCTGGCTACAGCAGTTCCTTACATATTGGATGTGATTGTTGGATGATGGATAACTGGCCAAGTCATGCTTGCTGCAGCTGGCACACCAGACTTTGCTTTCATTGTAGCATAGAGATCTGTGCCTCTATGTGTAAATTAGGACCTAAGAGGATTGTTGTTTGGTGAGCATGCTCTGTCAAAGGCAATACAACCCTATTCTGAACAGTTGTCTCTGTATTCCTCTACTAGTTTTCTGACTGATCAACAACTCCTTGTGTTATATATATTGGTCCACAGCATATCTCCTTACCACTTCCAAGTACCAATCTATCACATCTCCTGCCTCAGTTTAAAAAGAGAAATAGAGCCAAGTCTCCCCATATACTAATGATACCCTACTCCAGATCGGCAGACAACCACTCCCAGTGGCTTCATGTAGATGTGAAACAGCACGGAAAACAAGTTGGAATCCTTTCATAATATGTAATGTGTATAATGACCCTGAGGTTGAACTTCTTGTTTCATACAACCATCAACTGTTTAAACATGTGACCAGTCATCTCTCTAGATTCTATCAGCATCTAGTTTTCAAAGGAACAATCTGAGCACGGAGCAAAGGGTGGACAGTCACAATCCCAACCCTCATGCTTTTAGGTGGTCCACTGGCACACCCTGTTATCATAGACCCTAATTTCCCTGCACCGTCTTTTGTTTTAAGATTGGAAACTCTGAAACTGGATTTGGCCCAGAAGCCTCCAGTTGCTGGTCCCTATTTAAGACCATTTCCTGCTTCACTCTTGTCAATGTAGGCTGTCCTCTTTAGCTCTGAAACTAATGCTTAAGCTTTTGACTCATGATTTATCCCAGATCATACTTTGTGCCTGGAAGCAAACTGTTTTTGAGAATGCAACTTAGTGGCTGGCCTACCAAGAAGATATTCCAGCAATTCCTTGCTTGAGAACAAAATGTGTTTATTTTGGCACAGGAGTTCTTAGCATGAATTTCCTTTTCCTAGTGACTGCCAAGAGAAATAGCTGTGTGGTTCTCATTTTCTGTATGCATATTGATGGTGGGGTAGTGTACAAGTTGAAAAAAAATTTTTTTGAAGACCCACATAGAATGAGATACATGAGAACTTCCAACCAAAGTGGTCATGGAAGGACAACAATCCAGAACACTCTAGTCAAACTGTTGTTTTTCGAAGCAGGGACTCCCTAATGGAAACATAACTCTCAGTTCCTGTTTTATAAGAATCAAGAAAAACAGGGAGAATAATATTGTGAACTGAGCTTCCATTAAAAGTCAATTTCTTTACAGCTCCAATTTGATTGAGTTAAGGGTTTTACTGCACTCCATCCCAAAGGCTTTGATGGCATTTGAATTTAAAACTGCACAAAGATGTTGTTTTAACTATATGACTAACAAACTGAACAATACACATCCTAACAAAATTAAAATATTCCAGACTCAACCCTTTCCCTTGATACCATTTCAACCTCCTCCACCATGGATTGGTTTAAATATTTCCATGTAGGAAGTGGCATGTAAGTTGAACATAGATCATCTCTTATCAGAACTGGAGATTGTTACATTATGCTGTGCATGATATTATAAAAGTTACAGGTTGATTCCTACCAAAGAGAACCTACCGTTTCAAACCTCTAATGTGCCTAAAATAGCTATAAAAGATACCCCAGCCAAGATCTAGTTCTCATATTGCCTTTTGTTGGGTGGTTCCTGCTGTAATGCTGAACCACATGGAATCCAAACCACTATGTGGGTGCGTAAATAGCTTACACAAGTAGAGTTGCCAACTGCATGGGGGAAAAAAGTGTCTGGTTCCTTTAATAGAGGCTCCATGCCATAAAAGGCTGCAGATACTTCCATATTAAAGGGTCAGGGCATTTTTTTTCCAGGCATGTTGGCAGCTAGGGCTGTGCATATTGATACACCCAAACCGAAAATAAACCTGAAATTAGCTGTTTTGGCAATATTCGGGTTTTGTTTTGGCCAAATACCATAACTTGAGAATCTACCTGAAGCCGATTGGTGATTTCTGAAAAGTCAAATAGATATCCAGCTTTTTCAGGTTTCGGCTATTTGCCTCTGCACAGATGCAAGGCTCTGTGCTTTCTCCCATTTTTCTATCTTTGACTGGTTTTGTTAGGACCCCATAGTTGGGGCCCTTTTGAGGTAGGGGTCATGTAATTGGAGCCAACTTGATCTGATCAAACTATTCATCACAATTCAGTAGAGTAATCTGGATAGTCTGGAGGCAGAAGGGTCATTTAAAAGACAGGGCTCACCCAGTCCCAACTGGCGGGATATACCCTCCAACTAAAAAGTGCCAGCTTCAACAGCTGGTGAACAGGCTTCATTCTGAAGAGTACTCCTCACCCACATGGTTGAGCAATCTCCTTCACAAGAGATACCTTGGTCATGACTTCAGCTGGCTCCGATATCACCCCCCCCCCATGAAAACCTGCTCTCAAACTGAAGGTCACCCCAAAGAGTGGCTTCGTTTCCCTGCACCGTGACTATCTCTTGAAATCAGATTTTCGATGACTACAATAAAGGACGGTTCACAGGAAGTAATTTGCCACCAAAAGAAATGTTTTCTGTGCCTTATTTCTCTTGCATTTAAGCTGTTTTCCTCAGTTTGGAAGCTAATTTGCATGGACATCATGCTATGAGCCCCAGATACGAATGGAGGCCCCAGACTTCAAGGCGCCAGCCTGCCAATCGGCTCTTTTTATCAGTCCAGAGCAACGCTGACCTTCTGAACCTGAAAACCGATTGACAGCTTGGCTCACAAATGCCTGGAGGATGGGGGTGACCCTTTTGCGGGTTCATAAAATTGGACCCCCTGTCCCAAAGTTCACCAAACTTTGGTATTTGTCTAAGGAGAGTCCCTTGCAGCTATGCTGCAAATTTAGTGACTCTGCTTCCAAAAATGCCCCCATAGGAGCTTCAGGAAAAAAAATCCCCATAGACTATAATGGACTTGAATTTGTTCACTAAACCCAGAAATAAAGCCAAATACCCATTTACCGGTTTGGGTATTAGGCTTATTTCGGGTTTACTGAAAAAAATTGTTCCCAATAAACCCGAACCTGAAATTTACCAACAGAACTCACTTTTTTCATATGGTTGCATTGTTGTGGCTAAAATCACGCCCCATGTAGAAATCATACATATGGTTTTCACTTATGTTTGCTTCTCCATGGTTTGGCATGGTGGTAGCAGCAACCATACTGGGAATGTAACAGGAAAACTGGGATGGACCTAAAATCTTAAAGTACTTTTCAAAAGGGCTTAGAGATGTTTAATGTGCTTTATTTTTTTTTAAGTCTATTCTTGGTTACAGGAAATTTTTTCTAGTATTATTGCTTATGTTAAAAATAGCAATGATGCATGCTCTGACTCCCAAAGCCCTATATTAAATGACATGCAAGAGAATTAGGGAACAATCCTAAGCAGATCTGCTCAGAATGCTACTCTAGTCTGTTCAATGAGGCTTAAGATTCTGCTGTTAGATGTAAAGTGTCAGAAAAAACTTGAAGCCATAGATGTGTGTGTGTGTGTGTGTGTGTAGGGGGCGGCGGAACTGTATTATGTTTTTTAAAGAAAACAGACCCGGGTGTGTGAAAATAAAACAGACCCGGGTATATGCTACACTCACATCAGCCTTGCATTCGTTTTACTATTTTAACAACATAAAATGCATAATTTATTATTTAGCAAATAAAAATTTACTGTTTGACATTATGGAATTTAGAAGCATGAATGCATTCGTATTTTACAAGCAAAATTGTAACTATACCCAGTACTAGACACACACACACACACACACACACACACAGAGAGAGAGAGAGAGAGAGAGAGAGAGAGAGAGAGAGAGAGATCTGCAAACTACTGAACTCTATCATAGTTTCTACCATCTGAGAGGGAAGAAAGCTGAAAATAAAACACACAAATTTTGTAGTAAGCAAAAGGAAGATTAGACTGGAATAGAGAAAGCTGGATGCTTATTTTATTTATTCTTTTATTTACTATATTTATTTATTTTGCCGCCAAGCCTCATCTGACTTATGGTGACCCCTGGTGGGGTTTTCAAGGCAAGAATCATTCAGAGGTGATTTGCCATTGCCAGCCTCTACGTCACGACCCTAGTATTCGTTGGAGGTCTCCCATCCAAATACTTGCCAGGGTCGACCCAATTTAGCTTCTGAGATCTGACAAGATTAGGCTAGCCTGGGCTATTTATACTCCACCTTTTTCAGTGAGACTCAAAATGTATTTGACTATGGTAATTTTTACCCAAAAATATAGCAAAAACCAATAGCAAATAAAGTGGGAATTGTTGGAAATGCCAAAATTGTTGGAAATTGTTGGAGATGCCAAAATATGGATGCATCTTTCTATCACATGTAGTGGTCATGCAAGAAAGCAAGGCAATATTGAATAGAGATCCATGATCAAATGCGAAAGATTTTTGAAATTATGTTTGGGATGGACCTAAAAGTGCGCTCTTAAATATATTACCAAGCAGTTTGCCAAAAATTTATAATGAATTATTCAAATATATGGTAACAGCAGGAAGAATAATATTTGCAACAAAATGGAAAGCAGACAAATGCCCAACTCTGGAAGAATGGAAAATGAATTGGCAGAGAATGGTATCATGGCAAGTCTAACATCATCTATACATAACCGACCAAGATTGGAATTTCAGGAAAAATGGAATGCCTTTTACACATATATGGCAGGAGGTTCAGATGAGAATTAAAGGAAAAAGGAAAAGATTTAAGAAAGAAATGTTTTAAAAGAAGATTTTTGATAAGCAAATGGAGATGAAAATAAGATTAAGAGTTATTATGAATGCACTGTAATGAAACTATAGAAATGAACCATTCAACATATATGTAATAAGTTCTATATATAGATGTCTACTTTACTAATTATTCCTATATGTTGTAATAATAATAAAGTATTTTAATTTTAAAAATCACTAAACGTGCTGAACTTTTAAATAATATATTATAAGTGTTATCGAAGGCTTTCACGGTCAGAGTTCATTGGTTCTCGTAGGTTATCCGGGCTGTGTAACCGTGGTCTTGGTATTTTCTTTCCTGACGTTTCGCCAGCAGCTGTGGCCGGCATCTTCAGAGGAGTAACACTGAAGGACAGTGTCTCTCAGAGTCAAGTGTGTAGGAAGAGTAATATATAGTCAGAAAGGGGTTGGGTTTGAGCTGAATCATTGTCCTGCAAAAAGTAACAAAGGTACTGTGCTAACCATTGTCCTGTAAGTATCAAGATAATGTGCTAATGAGGGTGTGGTATGTTAATATGGAACCATTGTATCCTGAAGTGATCTGTTAATGTGTGAAATCCAAAGCTAATCTGCATGGCAATTGTTGACTGTAGCCAGAAAAACAGACCCCCATTTTTCCCCCTGATGTTCTTTGGGCCTTTACATCTCCAAAGAAAACAGAGTCAATGGGATGATTTAGATATACCACCAAATCAATAATGGCTTGGTATTACACACACCATCTTCCCCTTCCTCCTTCCCATATTTTTTGGTTGATCATGATAAGCAATTCCAGTTTGGTGGGAAACTGCAAACCATAGTTTTCTGATCACAAGGGTATAAGGGTGGACATTAGAAAGATTTTTTTTTACAGTAAGAGTAGTTCATAGAAGTCGAAGTCGAAAGCCTTTACTGGCATTAGAATGTAGCAAGAGTAGTTCAGCAGTGGAATCTGCTGTTAAGGGAAGTGGTGAGCTCCTCCTCTCTGGCAGTCTTCAAGCAGCAGCTGCATGAACACTTGTCAGGGATGCTCTAGGCTGATGCCCCTTTCCAACTCTATGATTCTGTGATTCTAAGGTATATGTGCAAACCTGAAGCATATTAATGTAATGCCAAACCATGATTTGGTGTCACACCTGACCGGAGATATTTTCTTGATGCTATAATGCCCTTTTCTAATACAGGATGACAAATGAAATGTTAGATGCTTCAAAACTGGAAACAATCCACCGGAAATCCAAACAGAGACTCCTTCACAAACATCTTCAATGTATGTCTAAGCTCTTTATCAACAGTGAACCACAAGCAGATTGTCCAAAAAATAAGAGAACTCAGGTTCATGTCAGAGTTTATTTAACTTCATCTCTGCAGAATATCAACATTAATTCCCAATGTTTGTATATGCAGGAATTTTCAGAAACTCCTCCTAATACATAAGCACCACCAGCTGGTTTACTGTAGCTTAGCCTCTTATCAGGCAAGCCAGATGATACAGAAAGATAGTTTTCTGACCATATGTGCCTTGAGACAGAGGCACGTTAGGATAAATTAAAAACAGCTTTAGTACTATCCAGCCATTTCCTGACTTTTGTTAGTATAAGCCAGACATTTGTCACAGTTTAGTGATTTGCCTGTAGGTACTGTCTACACAAGCTATTATTCTTCCCCTCTCCACAATCGTGCCTAAGCTAGTTATGAAAAAGTATATTTGCATGAAGAAAAATTAAATTCTAATGCATGGATTGCCTTCTTTGTTTGTAAATGATTATGGGCTAACTTTTTTCCATTAAAACACTGGTTCCCAACCAGTGGTCCGTGGACCACCAGGGGTACGTGAGAACTAAACCAGGGGTCCGCGAAACAAAGTTATAAAGTAAACCCATAATAAAATAATATTTACTCGGGTGCGCGCGGATTGCATGATCCCGTGCGCGGAGCAAGCGTGTGAAGGAGGGAAGGAAGGAAGGGAGCAGAGGGGATCCGGGCGCTGCCAGTGCGCGTTGCGTGAGCGCCAAAAGACAGTGGCGGAGTCCGACACCCGGTTGGTGGGCCAGCGGCGAGCAGCATGCGGGTGGCGGCAGCGCCCCGGGCGTGCGTGGTGAGTGGCTTCTGGGCGTCCGGGGGCTCTGGCGAGCGACCCGCTGCCTGTTGAGCGGGGCAGGGGGCGAAGGGGGAGGGCGGCCGCCCCATCAGAGCAAAAATGCACCCCCAGGTCCTACCCCAGCTCCCGGGCTCCTTTCGGTGGGAGGCACTGTGAGTGCATCGGTCTCCCGGGGCAGGAGCGCCGCCTCTCCCCTTCTCCTCCTCCTCCTGGGAGCCTTTCTCTGCTCCTCTGTTTCGAACTGTTGCATGGTAGGGCATGCATATCTCCCCCCCCCCCCCGGTAGGGATTTGTACTTGGGAATTGTGTTTATGGCAGACAATCAGAAAAGACTTTATTTTTTTTAATCGAAGGGCGGCGTTGGTTGCAGCCGCTCATAAAACAAAACAAAAAAGTACATTAAAAGGTTGTGGAAACCCTTTTTTCCAGTTGGGTGGTAAAAGGTGTTAATGTTGTACAAACCTGGTATGCAGTGAAGAGGATACAAACAAGAGGCATCAAGTGTCCAAAAAATCTTGCAGCTTAAAAAGAAGAAATGCATTTCCATAATCATGAAAGTAGCCCGTGTAGCTCTGTACCTGTAGCTCTGAGCAACAGTATTAGCCCCAGAATTGCCCAGTTTGTAAAAAGGATACAAGCTCAAAAATCACATTGATTTTCAATTAAAAGTTCTCTAGTATAACAAATATATTCAAATAGTATTCTAAGTTTAATGTTTAACTAACAGTTATGATTAAAGTTTATTTTTAAAATTCTCTGAATTTTTATTTTGAACCTTGGGGTCCCTGCACCGAACAAAAAAGTCCTAGTGGTCCCTGGTCAAAAAAAGGTTGGGAACCACTGCATAAAAGGTATTTCTTCAGCAGGGAAAGCTGAACAAATTATCTTTGCTTTGCCTAATTATATTGCAGAAGTATTCAGTCGGAAGGGCACACTCAGCCTCTTCTTTCAGATCAGATTTTCCATCTAACTTAATGCACAATCCTGATTCATGATCAGGACTCGTGTAGAAATAAAAACAAAATCTACAACAGTGATCCAAAGAGGATTATTGGGAAGGGATCAAAACAATAATCTTCATGGCACATGTGGTCCAGTGCTGAAGAGAATGTTCAGTCTTGGGTACATTGTGACTTCTGAGAGAGCCTGCTATTTTCCATGTTAATCTTGAAATTCAAGAATGAAAAAATGTTAATTTAAAAAATATATATTTCAAAAACTATCAGTAGGCATATCAGCTCTGTTGATGGATAGTGCAGATACGTCTGCCAAGTGAGGACCCACAACACAGCATTTGATGAAGTTAGCTATAGTCCATGAAATCCTAGATTGGAATATGGATTACAAATGTCTAACATGGAATATAAATGGACTTAATTCTCCACAAAAAAGGAGAAAAAGTTTTCTTCACTTGAAAAAGTTGAAAAAGGATATCTATTTGGTGAATAAAATTTAGGTGAAGAATTTATTTCTGCAAGTACTAAAAAGAAAAATGGGGTGGTGCTATATGTCAAGTCGTACTTAGAACTTAAAATGATACTGATGGATGACAATGGGATTAAAACTATGATATAGGGAATTTATGCCCCAAATGAAGATAAAGGGGTATTCTATAAAAATGTGATAAGTAAGCTTATAGATTTTTCCCTATGAAACTTGGTATGTGTTGGGAGATTGGAATGGAGTAGTTTCACCACAAATGGATAAATCTTCCCAAAAAGATGTTAAAAGTACACAAGGTAAATTACCAGCTGGTTTAGTGTGTAGGAGCGGGGAAACCAATCCAGTTCACCAGATTAGCCTCCGCCGCTCATGTGGAGGAGTGGGGAACCAACTCCGATCTCCAGATCACACTCCACCGCTCCAAACCACCGCTCCAAACCACTACACCACGCTGGATGAGTACAAATCCCCTGGGCCAGATGGTGTGCACTTGAGAGTGCTCAAAGAACTTTGTAGAGAGCTTGCAGAGGCTTTGTCCATCATCTTCCAGACCTCTTGGAGGACGGGAGATAAACAAGATTGGAGGAGGGTGAACGTTAATTTTCAAAAAAGGGAGGAAGGATGACCTAGGAAACTACAGGCCAGTCAGTTTGACTTCTATCCCAGGGATAGAGGAGCAGATATTAAAGAGATCAATAGGCGAGCATCTAAAGGACAACTTGGTGATCCGGGGAAGTCAGCATGGATTTGTCCCCAATAGGTCCTGCCAGACCAACCTTGTTTTCTTCTTTGATTGAGTGACCAGCTTACTGGATCGAGGGAATGCAGTTGATGTTGTTTACCTGGATTTCGGTAAGGCTTTTGAAAAGGTCCCCCATGATGTTCTGATGGGTAAACTAGAGGACTGTGGCCTGGACCCTAGGATAGTTAGGTGGATAGAGAACTGGTTACAGAACCACACTCAAAGAGTAGTTGTCAATGGCATTTCATCTGAATGGAGAGAGGTGTCCAGTGGGGTGCCACAGGGTTCGGGAACAAGACAAGGCTGTCTGTTGTCCTCTCTTTTGTTTATTTTGGTTCTTGAAATATTGAATAGACACATAAGATCTTATGAGAGGACTGGAGGTATAAAAATTAAGAAGGAGACCTATAAGTTATGAGCATTTACCGATGATTTGGTAGTTATGTTGGAAGATCCATTAAAGGGAGCAGAGTTTCTAATGCTGAATTTGAATGAATTTGGTGCATTAGCAGGTTTTAAAATTAATAAACAGAAAACAAAAGTATTATCAAATATATGACATTACAAGGCCAGATGAAAAACAGGCTTTAAAGTGGAGAAAAGGGTGAAATATCTGGGTATCACAATGACAAACATGAATTGTATGTTCTTTTGAAATAATTATGTTAAGACATGAAGTGAAATTAAAAAGGATTTGACAAGGTGGAACAAACTTCAGTTATCACTGCTGGGGAGAATTTCTGTAATTAAGATGAAAGTTCTACCAAGAATGTTATTTCTATTTCAAACAATACCTGTCTTTTAAGCAATGGCAGAAATATATATCAGTTTTTGCATGGCAAGAGAAAAAACCTTGGGTAAAATATAAAATTTTACAGGATGCTAAAAAAAGAAGAGGTTTAGGGTTATCAGATTTAAAGTTATACTTAGCTGCCAGCTCCTTACTTTGATTGAAGGAATGGATTATTCTGAGAAATGGAATATTGTTAGAACTAGGGGGTCATGATTTGGAGCAGTGGATTCTGATCTGGAGAACCGGGTTTGATTCCCCACTCCTCCACATGAGCGGCGGAGGCTAATCTGGTGAACTGGATTTGTTTCCCCACTCCTACACATGAAGCCAGCTGAGTGACCTTGGGCAAGTTACAGCTCTGTTAGAGCTCTCTCAGCACCACCTACATAGGGTGTCTGTTGTGGGGAGGGAAAGGGAAGGTGATTGTAAGCAGGTTTGAGTCTCCTTTAAGTGGTAGAGAAAGTCGGCATATAAAAACCAACTCTTCTCTTCTTCAGATTTGGTTGGCATGCCTATCTTTGGTATAATAAAGTCAAAGTAAATAAGGATTTTAATAATCATTATGTTAGGTGTGCAATCTTGAGAATATGGGATAAATACAAATTTAGACTGTGCCCCAAAACTCCTTCGTCGTTATCACCAAAAGAAGCCTTACTTAGATGGCAAATGTTATATGAAAACAGATGGATAACATATCAGGATACATAAGATTTTTAAAGAGGATTGTAAAATGAAAAGGAGAGAAGAAATAATGACAGACAGGAATTGGTTTCTCTATGCACAATTAATAAATAATTTAAAATTTATAAAAGATCTCATGGTTTTGAAGGTGGTGAAACTGAATTTGAAACAAAACTATGTACAAGTGATAATCATGTTGTTACTAAAATGAATAAGCTCCTACTGAGAAATGAAACAGAAGAGGAACAAGTAAAAGATTGAATGGTGAAATGGGCTACCAATTTTGGATACATCATAAAAATGGAACAATGGGGGAATATATGGTTAAAGGATCTTAAGTTTACTTTAAGTTCTAGTCTCAAAGAATTTTTTTATAAAATGATGTATTGTTGGTACTTGTCTCCAGATAAATTGGCTAAAATGTATTAAAGTGTGCCAAATACATGTTGGAAATGTGAACAGCACTAATGGCGGACTTGTAAAAAAGCTAATTTTTTGGTCACAATTTCATTCTATAATACCGAAGATTTTAATATTTGTTAATATACATATGAAACCAGAAGTTAATCTTTTGGGTTTTATGGATAGCCAGTTTAGAAAAAAATATGGATGTTTGTTTTTATATATGATTTCAGCAGCAAGAATATTATATACACAAAAATAGAAAAAATCAATGTATATCTGCTATAGAAGAATGGCTTGTCAATATGTTGGAATTAGTAGAAATGGCCAAATTGACTGCTGTGGTTAGAGAAAATAACTTTAAGATTGTAGAAAACTGGAAAACCTTTACTGACTTTTTGCATAATACAGAAAAAAAAATTGATGATTTGTGGATTTGAAGAATAGAATTTAGGCATGACAGAGAAAAGTTTGATTTTTAGTTGTAAGAATAATTAAAAATAATAATTCTATATTTGAATTTGCTTTGCACTGAAGAGGCTAGGTACCGAGCTCAAAACCATGAGGGAGTGCATCTCTGTTCACATTGGCTAGGCTGGAGTTCAGATGGGAAATGCCTGCTGGGAGCTCTACTGCTTGGAACATGGGATTGAGCCAGACGGGCGGATTCCTCACAGCCGGGCCACCAATGGGGGTTCTTCCTTTGGAGCGTTCTTCAGTGAAACAGAGTCAGGCAAGCACAGCCCAAGAGCTTTGTTTGTCGACCTGGAACCATCTGTCATTGACGAGATCCGCACAGGAACCTACCGCACCTTGTTTCATCTGGAGCAACTCATTACTGGCAAGGAGGATGCAGCCAACAATTATGCCCGAGGCTACTACACCATAGGGAAAGAGATCATACAGCCGGTGATCGACTGAGCTCGGAAGATGGCTGACCAGTGCGAAGGCCTCCAGGGCTTCTTGATCTTCCACAGCTTTGGTGGGGGCACGGGTTCGGGTTTCACATCCCTCTTGATGGGACAGCTCTCAAATGAATTTGGGAAGAAAGCCAAGCTTGAGTTCTCGGTCTACCCTGCCCCACGGATCTCTTCGGTGGTGGTGGAGCCCTACAACTCCATCCTGACCACCCACACCACACTGGAGCACTCGGTCTGCTCCTTCATGGTGGACAACGAGGCCATCTACGACAGCTGCAACCGGAACCTGGACATTGAGCGCCCGACCTACACCAACCTGAACCGGCTGATTGGGCAGATCGTGTCGTCCATCACCGCTTCCTTGAGATTTGAGGGCGCCTTGAACGTCGACCTCACCGAGTTCCAGACCAACCTGGTGCCCTATCCCAGGATCCACTTCCCACTGACCACCTACGCTCCCATCATCTCTGCCGAGAAGGCCTACCTCGAGCAGCTCTCCGTGCCAGAAATCACCAACACTTGCTTCGAGTTCTCCAACCAGATGGTGAAGTGCGACCCTCGACGGGGCAAGTACATGGCTTGCTACCGAGGGAACATGGTACCCAAGGATGTCAACACGGCCATTGAGGCCATCAAAACCAGGAGGCCCATCCAGTTTGTGGACTGGTGCCCGACTGGCTTTAAGGTGGGCATCAACTACCAGCCCCCCACGGTGGTGCCCGGTGGAGATGTGGCGAAGGTGCAGCGTGCCGTATGCATGCTGAGCAACACGATGGCCATTGCAGAGGCCTGGGCCCACCTGGATCACAAGTTTGACCTGATGTACGCCAAGCGGGCCTTCGTGCATTGGTATGTCGGGGAGGGCATGGAGGAGGGGGAGTTCACCGAAGCCCGGGAGGATATGGCTGCCCTGGAGAAGGATTACGAAGAAGTGGGGAGGGATTCTGCCGACTGGGAAGAAGAGGATGAATATGAGGACTATTGATCCCCGCGAGGCAGATATACTTTGGGATCAAACAGCAGGCTGCTTTTCAGAGGGTGGCGGCGAGAAAAAAAACAGACCTAATTAAAATGGGTGCTGCAAATAAAACAATAATAATAAAAAATAATTCTATATTTGTAGCTAGAGAACAGGTTGCAACTCTAATTAGAGTTACAAATGAAATCAATACAAATGAAAACGGAAGTATCCCTTTGTTTGTCTGTTTGTAGTTCTTCTTTTCTTTTTTATCTTGTTTATTGTTTTTCTGTAATTTTGTTAATAATAAATTTAATAAAATTCTAAATAAAAAAAAGCTGAGATTGGAATTAAAAAATTGTTCAGCTTTAAAGACACAAGACTCCTGTTAAGACTTGCTATTCATTTTTCAGATCATGAAAAGAATTGCCATTGAGAGAGCAATGCCTCAGCAGTTCAAATGGCAGCTCTATTAAACCTTTAAATACACTACATGTTTTAGAAACCAGCATACATGATGGGATTTTACAAAATACAAAAACTGTCCCTTTATGGAAGGATTTATAATTGTAATATTAAATGAGAAGCAAAACGGGGGGAGGATATAAAGGATAAACGAGGAGGCCTGCATGAAACTCATGCATGGAGAAGGCTGGGGAAAGAGAAAAGAACAGCTTTCCTCTTTGTGCTTTCTCCACATTCTCTGCAAATTTCTCAGCTTGCTCTGTGGGCACAGGAGAAGCTGTGGAGGAGGACCCCACTGGTCCTCCTCACAATCTCCTTCACTGGACCCTTGGGCTGGGCAGGAGGTCAAAGGGTGGTGAGTAAGCATGCTCTCCTTCGGTCCCAATCCTACTGCAGGGGTTTATCTGTGGCTCAGTGGATGACCTTAGGAAGTTTCCAATTCCTCTCTTTCAGGCTCCACATGTGCAAAAGAGAGGCAGCACATAGTACAGGATTTAACATGAAACCAGCTGTTTATGAGGTTAATTGCTTCGGCTTACCATGCAAAGCATACTTAGCAGCCAAGTAGGTCACACTGAAATGTTATTAATTTCAGGGCCAGTGAAATGAGCATCTGTGTGCCACAGGAATCCCAGCCTGGAAAATTCCTGGATATTTGGGGCTGGCTTTTTCAGAAAGCAGAATCAGGGGAGGGAGCTTAGCGGGATGTTATGTCACAACCAGGTCAAAGTTCAACTCCACCCCTCCCAAGCTACCAGTTCCTCCAGTGGAACTGATCTCTAGTCTGGCGATCAGCTGTAATTTCCAGAGAATTCCAGGGCCCCCACCTTCAGGTTGCTAACCCTAATGTTCTAGTGCACTGGTTCCCAACCAGTGGTCCGTGGACCACCAGGGGTCCGCGAAACAAAGTTATAAAGTAAACCCATAATAAAATAATATTTACTCGGGTGCGCGCGGATTGCATGATCCCGTGCGCAGAGCAAGCGTGTGAAGGAGGGAAGGAAGGAAGGGAGCAGAGGGGATCTGGGCGCTGCCGGTGCGCGTTGCGTGAGCGCCAAAAGACAGTGGCGGAGTCCGACGCCCGGTTGGTGGGCCAGGGGCGAGCAGCATGCGGGTGGTGGCAGCGCCCCGGGCGTGCGTGGTGAGTGGCTTCTGGGCGTCCGGGGGCTCTGGCGAGCGACCCGCCGCCTGTTGAGCGGGGCAGGGGGCGAAGGGGGAGGGCGGCCGCCCCATCAGAGCAAAAATGCACCCCCAGGTCCTACCCCAGCTCCCGGGCTCCTTTCGGTGGGAGGCACTGTGAGTGCATCGGTCTCCCGGGGCAGGAGCGCCGCCTCTCCCCTTCTCCTCCTCCTCCTGGGAGCCTTTCTCTGCTCCTCTGTTTCGAACTGTTGCATGGTAGGGCATGCATATCTCCCCCCCCCCCCGTAGGGATTTGTACTTGGGAATTGTGTTTATGGCAGACAATAAGAAAAGACTCTATTTTTTTTAATCGAAGGGCGGCGTTGGTTGCAGCCGCTCATAAAACAAAACAAAAAAGTACATTAAAAGGTTGTGGAAACCCTTTTTTCCAGTTGGGTGGTAAAAGGTGTTAATGTTGTAAAAACCTGGTATGCAGTGAAGAGGATACAAACAAGAGGCATCAAGTGTCCAAAAAATCTTTCAGCTTAAAAAGAAGAAATGCATTTCCATAATCATGAAAGTAGCCCGTGTAGCTCTGTACCTGTAGCTCTGAGCAACAGTATTAGCCCCAGAATTGCCCAGCTTGTAAAAAGGATACAAGCTCAAAAATCACATTGATTTTCAATTAAAAGTTCTCTAGTATAACAAATATATTCAAATAGTATTCTAAGTTTAATGTTTAACTAACAGTTATGATTAAAGTTTATTTTTAAAATTCTCTGAATTTTTATTTTGAACCTTGGGGTCCCTGCACCGAACAAAAAAGTCCTAGTGGTCCCTGGTCAAAAAAAGGTTGGGAACCACTGTTCTAGTGTGATATAGTGGTGAGAGATTAAAATCAGGGAGGTAAGGTAAAGGCAGTCACCTGTGCAAGCACTGAGGTGATGTCACATCTCAATGTTTATTAGGCAGACAATGTTTATGGGGTGGTTTGCCATTGTCTTCCCCAGTCATCTACACTTTACCTCCAGCAAGCTGGGTCCTCATTTTACCAACCTCGGGAGGATGGAAGGCTGAGTCAACTTTGAGCCATCTACTTGAAACCAACTTCTGTCAGGATCAAACTCAGGTTGTGAGCAGAGCTTTCGACTACAGCACTGCAGCTTACCACTCTGCGCCACTGGGCTCTTAAAACCAGGGACAGCTGGGTTCAAATCTCCACTCTACTCATGAAGGTCATTGAATGATTGTGGGCTAGTCACTGTCAATCAGTCTAACCTACCTTATAGGGTTGTTATGAGGATGGATATCCCTAACTTCCCTCTTAATGCCTTCCAAGTTGGCATACTGCATGTGAACCACCTAATCTGCAAACTGAAATGCAGTTTATATACATGGATTGAAGTATAGCAGAAGGAAAACCAAACAGGGACTTAACACATAAGCTGAATACCAAACCTGTGTTTGCATCTTGGAAACACTCCCTCTGCTGTTGGAAATGTGAATTCTGTTCAAATAAATAGATGTTAAGAGACTGTACTGAAAACATACGAACCTATAATGCTGCCTTATATTGACCATTGGGTCCATCTAGCTCAGTACTGTCTCCTTTGACTGGTAGCAGCTCTCCCATGTCTCAGGCACAGAGGTATCCTTTCCCTAGACCAGCTACCCTTTAATTCAAGAAAGTGAAGATTAAGCCTGAAATCTTTTGTGCAAAACTTTGCACTCTACCAATAAGACACGGCACCTCCCATTAATTCGGGTTGGATTTAAGCGCCAAGGCATGGAAGTTTGTAGACTGTACTGTACATTCACGGCAAGGGAAGTTGAGAATGGTTGCTGAACAGGGGCTGGCCTTTTCCTGGATATGATGCTTGTTCCCCTTTCTTCCGCCTCCCTCTGCAGGCATCACGACTCTTAGAAATACTTGCTAACACTACCAGCTGCCTTTGGCTTTGGAAAAAGGAATGTGTGTGTGTGTATTAGTGTTCCTTGACAGCAGTATCTCCTCCACCCCTGCTTTTTGCTTTCAGCTACAAAGCATCACTGTCAGGGTGCAATGCCACACCACAGATACAGCATCTTCTTTTGTTTAGGAAAATAGAGGCAGGCAAGGAGAATCCCAGTGACAACAGCAGAGCAACCATTTCCTAATATAAGAATGTAAGAAGAATCGGCTAGATCAGACCAGTGTTCTATCTAGTCCAGCACCCTGTTTCACACACTGACCAACCAGTTGCCCTGAAGGGCCAAACAAACAGGGCACAGAGGCTGGGACCCTCCCCTGCTGCTGCCTCCCAGAGCTGGTGTCCACAGGTCTGGTGACTCTGGATATGGAGGCTCCTTTCAGTCACCATGGCTAGTAGCCATTGATTTCCTCTATCAGTCTGTCTAACCATCTTTTAAAGCTATCTGTGCTCATGGCTGTCGCTCCCTTCCCTGGAAGTGAATTCCAATGTTTAATTACTTAGTAAAGAAGCATTTCTTTTTGTCTGTCCTGAACCTATTTCCAAGCAATTTCACGGAATGCCTCTGAGTTCTAGTATTATGGGGGTGGGGAAGCTCCCTCTATTCATTTTCTCCACCTCGTGTTATAAACCTCTATCCTATCTGCCCCCTATAAACCTTCTATCTGGAGGGAAGGAGGCATGGTATAGCCTGATGTCATCAGATCTTGAAAGCTAAGCCAGGTTGGTACTTGGAAGGGAGACCACCAAGGAAGACTCTGCAGAGGAAGGCAATGGCAAACTGCCACTGCTTCCCACTTGCCTTGAAAGCTCCTTGCTGGGGTCGCAATAAGTCAGCTCTGACTTGATGGCACTTTACACAACACATAAACCTCTATCATAGGGGTGGGGATCAGGCCCGGGGGCCATTTAAGGCCCATGAAATCATTTGGTCTAGCCCTTTGTGGGTCCTGGCAGATCTCTAGCTCAGAAGGATCTAAGACTATCGATCCTCCCCCTCATGCGGACAGGAATAGCCTTTATTCAAGGCGGATTTGAGGTTGTTTTGCCGAGAAAAGGAACCTTTTCCCCCACTTGCAGAAGAATCATTAGCTATGGAGCTGCTAGGACCGCCCAAGAAACTGTGTTTACCCTTTCCCACCTGAGCCATGGAGAAACGTATTCCCTCTGTACTACAAGAGGGCTGGGGGCGGAAGTGGCGACAATGGAGGGGTTAAAGGGGGCAGGGCCAGAATGTGCGGGGGGGGGAGTTCTTAGCCAGTATATCTTCATTTCATCCCTGCAGGCAGAGGGAGCAGGAGCCGGCTGTAGAATCTGGCCTCGACCATACAGAGCAGGAGCATGTGGCTAGACGGGTATGCCTGGCAGGTGCAACAGACCATCCTGTGCCACCAGGTGGGTGAGTGCGACACCAGTTGGATGCCTGCCTGCTTGCCCACACTGGGGGGGTCATCTGGGGCAGCTGCCTGCTTGGGGCTTGGTCAGCTAATTTTTAAGTTGATAATGTTGTATGGCCCGCAAATGATGTTATAGATATCCAAATGGCCCTTGGCGGAAAAAAGGTTCCCCACCCCTGCTCTATCATGTCCCAAACAGTCCAACCTCCTAATCACCTTGGTTGCACACCTTTATACTTTTCCCATCTCTACAATATTCATTTTGAGATGATGACCAGAACTGCGTCACATCATTCTAAGTGAGGCCACATACTAGCATTAGCAGCAGGCTTTTCAGTTGCATGTTCTGAAAACTGGCAGGGCCCTTTCTACTTGGGCAGTAGAAAGACAGCTGGCCCTGGGTAGGAAAGGGGACCCATGTTATGCAGGATTGCCAGCTGTGGGCTGGAAAATACCTGAAAATTTTGAGGTAGAGGCTGGGGAGGGCAGGGACCTCATCAGGGCATAATGCCATACAGTCCACCCTCCAAAGCAGCCACTTTCTCCAGGGGAACTGATCTTGATCAACTGTAATAGCAGAAGATCTCCAGGTGCTACCTAGAGGTTGGCGGTCCTACATGTATACCATACAAACTGAAAAAGGCATTGGCAAAGCCAGCCCCGTGACATCATTAGCGCAGAGTCAGAAGGAAGTCCAGTTGGTGTTCAATGGCACTGACTCCCAACTGCAATTGCAAGCACTTATGTGACTTCCACTCCAATCAATAGAACTTAATTATGAGGAAACGGTAAATGTTGTACGTGTTCCTAGGACTGAGGCCAGGTAACTAGATCTTGTGCAAGTTTATAATGAAGTTCTACATAAACGTGCGCAGGATTAGTTGATGCAAAACCAGTTAAGCGCTTTTTATTTCAATCAGGCAACCGAATCAGGCAACTCCTGCTAAACCTGAAGGCTGCGATTACTACACCGCCGAGTGACTCCCGATGAACTGAGATTGACCTCTTTGAGCAGGGTAGCGCTATAGGCGTGCACAGCATTACAGACACATAGCTGAAACTCGTGCACATCGCCACTACGTTATTCCACGGGTTGTACTCGCACTTGTGCGCTACACAGTAAAAGGATCGGGCTGCAGTGAAGCATTCTTCACCTCTCTCCTTGCTGTTCTTAACTCTCAGGCTGCAATCCTCAGCCGTTCACTAGACAGCTTACTTTTTGGGGAGGGAGAGGAAGTCTATAACAGACTGCAAATGCATTATTGAGATATATCTATGTATGAGCCTACATCATTAGGCTGGCGCTGCTCAATGGCTAACAGCCGGAAATCCTACCTCCTGTAAGCCCCCGCCCACACAGACCCTCTGTCCCAGAAGCCTTTGCGCTCTTGGGCTGGCGCTCTGGAGAAAGGGGCGGAGTCGAGCGACGCCCCTTCTTGACGCCTCCCCAGGCGCTCTGCGGGAGTTCGGCCAGCAACCGCCAGAGGGCGCGTCGGTTCCCCTCCGTCGCGGGCTTCTTTCCTTTTCCTGCCGCCACCTCAGCGTTGCGGGGATGACGACAGCGCCGCGCGAGTGAGCTCAACGGCCGAAGCCCTGCCGCCGCTCGCCGTTGGCGACTGGCGGGGATGCTGTGGGGAGGCCGAGCGGGGCCATGGAGCTGGACGAAGCTTTCGGCTTGGTGGGGGAGTTCGGCCCTCGGCAGAGACGCCTCACCGCTTTCCTGGTGCTGCTGCAGGTGGGCGTTGGGAAGACCAACCAGCCCTTCCCCCCCCCTTCCCGAGGGCCGCCCGGACACCCGTCCTTCTGCCCCCCCCCCCCCTCAGTCGCTTCTCTGTTGGTTGCCAGGCGAAGCTCGCGCATCGCCGGAAGGGAGGGGGGAGCGAGAGAGAGAGAGACGGTGGGTGGGTGTTGCCAAGGCGACAGGCAGGGCGCCACGCCGCTTGCTTGCTTGCTATTGGCTGGGGAAGGCGAGCGTCCCGACCTACCCGAGCGTCGGAGGGAGGTTCTCTGGAACTGTTGGGTCCGTCACGCGCTGTCAGCCTAACCTACCTCATAGGGTTGTTGTTGGGGTGAAATAATTGTAAAGGAGAGCCGTGTTATGCCGCCCTGACCCTCTTTGGGGGAAGGCCCCTATGCACAAGGTCGGGGGTTTGGCCCTACACTAGAACACCGGCGAGCCAGTGTGGCGCAGGGAGTAGAGTGTGGAGCAGGGATCAAATCCTTATCCTGCCATGGGAAATGTTGTGACAAAACCCCGGGTTCGGGGGGGGGGGGAGAGACCCAAGATCGTTATCAAGAAAACAGTTTATTTGCAGCTGGACCCAGATGCCCTAACGGGCCAAAATCTCTGGGTACCGATTATACTGGGGAAGAGATATTGATCCAAATTCAAGTTATGACGATACATCAACAAGTTATGCATATCTGATTGTATTACAGACAGAAAGGCGACTCAGTACAGTTGCAGTTTCGTCCAGTTTCTCCTTTCCTTGTTTATCGTTCACTCTGACACTCCGTGACTCTTAGCTCAGTTACCCAGTGCACAGAGCAGGCTTGTAGCTAGGCAGAAATTCCTTCCCTGGCAGTCTGGAAGCCAATTATTACCGGGAGATCTCTGGGGTACTGTCACAGTAACCTTGAGTCAGTCACACGCTCAGCGGAACCTACCTCACAGGGTTGTTGTGAGGAAGGGAGAGCCACGTGCACGGCTCTGAGCTCTTTGAAGGAATGTAGGAGACCGAAATAGGTGGACCTTGGCTGGCATCCCAAATCGGTCACTGCTGAAGGTGAACAGTATATAGGCAAGGGTGAGTTTCCCCATACAGGGCTTCAATGGTCCTGGCAGGCAGACCTCCTGAAAGTGACATGGCATGAGCAAAACGAGTCTTCACCTGTGGAATTTTGCCTGCTTAGGCACAGGAGCCCTAACAGAAAAAGGCAACAGTCTAAAATACACTGGGTGGGCAGCATACCCATATTTTGTCCCCGCTTGGTGCCCAGGGTATAAAAACAGCTGGAAGGAAGGGAGCATGCACCAGCCAACCAGTTGCCACTCTGCACTTGCCATATGAATTATATTTGAAGCAGAGCAGCATCTGGTTTCTCTTTGTTTGGCTTCTGAAATGTCAAAACTCTTTACTCCAGGGAAGAAGGAAGCCTGTACCATCCAAGCAACCCTGCATGTAGGATAATTATGGTGGGAATGACAGGAGGGGGCGGGGGGAGAGGAAATGTGTATTTTTTTAATGTAGGTTGTTATGTTGAAAGGCAGTCTTTAAATCGAATACATAATATCTACGTGTGTATGTTTTTCATTTATCTTTCATGGAACTCAAGGTGGCTTATGTAGGGGTCCTAGGTATTGTGCAGCTTAGCTACTAGCTTAAGCTTGAGCATGGTTGCTACATTAAGTGTCTGCCTTGCAGTCATATTTTGGGAATAAAAGTACCAGCAGGCCTGGAGAAAAGTGGCCTATCCCTTTAACAGAGGCTTAACAGGGTATTATCTGCTTGCCTTGAACAGCTCTACCTGCTTGTTTCTGTGCAGGAACAGTCTATTAAAGGGACAGGAGACTTTTCTCCAGGCCTGCTGGCAACCCTGCCTGTTGGCAGTCTTTTCTCAGTTGTATATTGCACTCTTTCTCCAAGGAGTGGAAGGTGGCTTATCTCATTTGTAGGGCTGGTTAATGAACCTTTGGTTGATTGTGTGAACTTAAGGTAATTTAATCAATGGTCTGCATAGATTTTTACGTAAATTGAGCATTAATTCTGAAATGGAAAAACTTTATGTTTAGAAGACGGCTGCATGTGTCATATTCTGCACCATCTTAGAAGAAGCTCAAAGGAAGGAAGGCTGCAGCAAAACCCAGAAAATAATAATGAAGAAGTTGAAAAAATCTGCTTAATTAATTAGGGGTATTTTCTAAGTTGATGAAAATGTGTTTTTAAATTGATTATTCTGCATTTTGCCACCTACCTAGAGTGGATAGAAATCAATGATTTTTTAATTTTTTTTAATTGATATTTTAAAATTTAAATTGGATTTTTAAAAATAACATACTTTTTGAGGAAAAAGCTATCTAAAGATATTTTCTGTTAAACATACATTATAGTACGAAGGTTATTCATCATGAAATAAAGAGTAATTTTTAATTATGTAGCATAAGGCTGTATATTCATAGAATCATAAAGTTGGAAGGGACCACCAGGGTCATCTAGTCCAACCCCCTGCACAATGCAGGAAATTCACACCTCCCTCCCCGAACCCCCAGTGACCCCTACTACATGCCCAGAAGATGGCCAAGATGCCTTCCCTCTCATCTGCCTAAAATTATAGAATCAGGATTGTTGGCAGATGGCCATCTAACCTCTTCTTAAAAACCTCCAGGGAAGGAGAGCTTACCACCTCCCGAGGAAGCCTGTTCCACTGAGGAACCGCTCTGTTAGAAAAGTCTTCCTAATGTCTAGATGGAAACTCTTTTGATTTAATTTCAACCCGTTGGTTCTGGTTTGACCTTCTGGGGCAACAGAAAACAACTCCGCACAATCCTCTATATGACAGCCCTTCAAGTACTTGAAGATGGTTATCAAATCCCCTCTCAGTCTTCTCCTCTTCAGGCTAAACATACCCAGTTCCTTCAATCTTTCCTCCTAGGACTTGGTCCTCAGACCCCTCACCATCTTTGTTGCCCTCCTCTGGACACGTTCCAGCTTGTCTTCATCTTTCTTAAATTGTGGTGCCCAGTACTGAACACAGTACTCTAGGTGAGGTCTAACTAGAGCAGAGTAAAGCGATACCAGCACTTCGCGTGATCTGGACACTATACTTCCGTTCATTCAGCCCAAGATTGCATTGACCTTTTTAGCTACCACATCACACTGCTGACTCATGTTCAGTGTTTGGTCTACTAAGACCCCAAGATCCTTTTCGCACACACTACTGCTCAGACAAGTCTCCCCCATCCTATAATTATGTATTTGATTTTTCCTACCTAAGTGCAGAACTTCACATTTATCTCTGTTGAAGTGCATTTTATTAGTTTTAGCCCAATTCTCCAGCCTATCAAGATCATCCTGTATCTTGGCTCTGTCTTCTATCGTATTTGCTACCCCTCCCAAGTTAGTTTCATCTGCAAATTTAATAAGCATCCCCTCTATTCCTTCATCCAAATCATTTATAAAGATGTTGAACAACACAGAGCCCGGGATAGATCCCTGAGGAACTCCACTAGTCACTTCTCTCCAAGTGGATGAGGAACCATTAACAAGCACTCTTTGGGTGCGATCTGTCAACCAATTACAGATCCACTTCACAGTAATAGATCTAAACCACATTTTCCCAATTTGTCAACTAGAATACTATGTGGAACCTTATCAAAAGCCTTACTGAAATCTAGATAAACTATGTCTACAGCATTCCCCTGATCCAGCAAGGTAGTATCTTTCTCAAAAAAGGAGATAAGATTAGTCTGACATGACTTGTTCTTGAAAAACCCGTGCTGACTCTTAGTAATCAGATCCATCCTTTCTAAATGCTCAAGGACTGACTGATGATTTCTTCAAAAACTTTTCCCGGTATGGAAGTCAAGCTGATGGGTCGGTAATTACCCGGATCCTCCTTTTTCCCCTTCTTGAAGATGGGGACCACATTTGCCCGCCTCCAATCTTCTGGCACCTCACCTGTTCTCCAAGACTTCTCAAAAATAATGGACAGAGGTTCAGAAATTACATCTGCAAGTTCTTGGAGTACCCTTGGATGCAATTCATCTGTCCTAGAGGATTTTTCATTTAAAGAAACTAGATGTTTGTGCACTACCCCAATGCCAATCCTCGGCTACAAATCCCTTCCCTCATCGTGTGTTCTGTTTAAGCCATGTTGAGCACAGCTTCCCTCGCAAGAAAAGACTGAGGAAAAGTAGGAATTGGGGAGTTCTGCCCTCTCTTAATCTCCTGTTATAATTTCACTTCCCGGTCCATTCAGTGGGCTTATCTTGTCCTTGTTTTTACTCTTACTCTGTACATAGGAAAAGAACCCTTTTTTGTTGCGTTTTACATCTCTCGCTAGCTTAAGCTCATATTGAGCTTTAGCTTTCCTAACACTCCCCCTACAAGAAGTAGTTATTTGTTTATATTCCTCTTTGGTTATAAGGCCCTCCTTCCACTTCCTAAATGAGTTTTTTATTTCTCTTGAACATATTTCCTATCTGACAAGCTGGTTGTTTGTCTTCAACTCTAATCCAGACATCTGCACCCAAGTTCCTGGGTCTGGCCACCTCAGCTATTAATCTGGGAACAAAATAGGAGGCATGGCACTTGTGGTCCCTGGATTTGGTGGCAGATTATTTTGGGAGTAGGTGTTGGACTCCAATCTTAAAACAGCCTGTGGCAAAACTGGTTGCTGACTAACAGGATGTAGTTAACAACATCATAGTTCCTTTATGAGTATAACCAAGAACAACCTAGTAGTGTAGTAAGGGGCTTGAACTTTATGTGTAATCTTTCATTTTCCCACTAATGGGTGAAATTGTAATATGTTTTCTGAAGTGACATATGATTTTTACAGATTTGGAAAATTCAGGGTAATGTAGTTGCCCTGATGTCTAAAATGTGATGCAGTTTGTATATCTAAAAAGAAGAAATTGCAGCTCTGTGCATAACTAACTTCCTTCGAGTATTTTTCTTTTCTTCATTTTCATATTATGACTGCAAGGTGGAAACAGATGCTCTGTAGGACAGTGAAATTGTCATGTATAACAAAATAAGAACCCTCTTCTCTGGGAAAGAGAAGATTCTTATTTCTGTCCTGGTCTTTGAGTCTTTATGGGATATGCTGTTATTAGAAGCTCTGGTTTTTTGTTTTCACAGTGATGGCTAGTCTATAATTGTTAGCTGTAATGCCTCTGAATATTCTCTCTAATCGTAACTTTTATATTTCTGTTAACTTGATCTCAAATATCAGGAACACGAAAACTTTGAATTATATGTGAATTAATTTGTATAGTGTAAGCTGGAGTTCCAAATGTGGTGCCCGTGGGTGCCTTGACACCTGCCAGCACATTTCCTGGTGCCCACCAAATTTTTTAGAAAGTGGTTGAGGCCAGGGATTGGCTATTGAAGATATAATTGGCTGTACGTGTTTTTAAAAAATTATTTATTATTTGGTTTTATACCCCACCCTCACTCCCTGGCCAAAGGCCAGGCTCAGAGCAGCTTAGAACAATCAATCAGTACAAAATACAGTGCACTAAAATCACTATAAAATCATAAAATATTAATACAGAATCAATACAGTACAAAGCTAGACTAATAATAATTAGTAAGTGGCGCTCTTTGCAGTTTAAGGCCACAGTTTCTTGGGCGGTCCTAGCAGCTCCATAGCTAACGACTCTTCTGCAAGGGAGAAAAAAGGTTCCTTTTCTCGGCAAAACATACAACCGCCTTGAATTGAGGCTGTTCCTGTCCGCGGGAGGGGGTGGATCTATAGTCTTAGATCCTTCTGAACTAGAGATCTGCCAGGACCCACGAAGGGCTGGACCAAATGATTAAGGCCTGCAGGCCTGACGTTCCCCACCCCTGGTCTAGTCCGTTGGTTGGTAATGGTGGCCAGCGGCGACTGTGGTCTGTTAAAACATCAAGAAGTTCCCCGAACCAGCCAGGCAGCTGGTTGTAATGGTGTTTAAAGCTGTGAAAATGCAGTTTAGGCATCAGACTTAAAATATTGAGGTCTTGAAAAATATTCAGACAGCTTCTGTATATGTCTACAGTGGAATGGAATCTTTGAGGAAACTGCGACTAAATGCAGAAAAAATGCATTATGAGGAAACGTGAATGTTCTTTTAATGGTTAATTGGATATTATATTTTTGCCATTTTATCTTAAATCAGCTTGAACTTTTTGCATTGGCCAGCTGTTGCTTTATTTCTTTTAAAAGTTAGATACTGTTGAAATATTTTTCATCCATTGACTTCTTCAAACTGAGTTTACCTGGCACATCTTTAGCATGCATATTTCTGGTCCTATATTTACATAAAGTAAACATTAAATATTCTTTCACAAATTTATATTCTTACTTTGATCATATACGTGACGTTGTTTCTAAGATAATTTTTATTATCTTGGTTGCTGAGGTTGTAGAAAATTATTTTGGAAGGTTGTGATTTGTTCTTATAAGGTGTCAGGGTGAAAGATGTAAAATTTCATCTGCGTGGCTTCTATGCAGTCCCAAATTGGGACTGCACAGGCCAGCCACGGATAAGGTTTGTCAGCTTCTAGCAAAATCTGAAAAGAGAGTGCTCCCCCTCCCCTTGGGGCATGCAATTTCCCCGCCCAGCGGTCACATGACCCAAGGGGGAGGGAGCACTCTTCCCTCCAGTTCTCTTTCTGCCGCCATGGAGAGACAACGTGTTAGCTTCGTCTCTAGCCATGGTGTCCAAGAAAGCTCCACTTTTCAAAAAATGTACCTCTTGTGGTACCAAGATGGGGAAGACTGATGCTCACCTTGAATGCCTCCTTTGTTTGGGAGAAGGCCACATTCCTGCAACTTGCAAAAGTTGCTCCAAACTCACCAACAAGGCCCTCAGGGTTCGGTCGACTCACCTGCTCTCTCACCTCTACAAAGAGTCTTTGCGTCCGCGGGGTCCATCTACTGAGCCTGGTACTTCGACCGGTAAGCCACAGTCCAAAGCGGGACCCCCAACAAAAAAATCCAAGAAGGGTGGCCCTTCTAAGAAACCCTTGTCGGTCGTTGTTTGTCCAGCAAAGTTTACTGCTCCGGATTCCCAAGATGGCCATGGCTCTTCGCGCCATGCTTCCCGCTCCAGATTACCTCGGCGCCGATTGCGTTCACCGAAGTCTCTTCGACGCTGATCACCCTCGTCATCTCCTCGACGCCGATCTCAGGCCAAGTTGTCTCCTCCCTCGGCGTCGCTCGCCTCCGACGTAGCTGCGTAGCAGCCCATTACTATCGAGGATTCGCCTCCTCATTCCCTGGCTACCCCCTCGGTTCCGTGTCTGAGCAGGGCCCAGGAAGACTCGGCTGAGTTCAAACAGCACCTCCATCTCTACAAAGTTGTGCCTCCGGTGCTAACAAAGCCCCCACAGCCTGGCGATAAGGGGCCTCAGCCAGAATCTGCAGAGCTCCAGGAAGGTGCCGTTCAGCCACCCCCTCCTGTGAGCACCCGTGTGTCACAGGTTTTATTCGAGGGCGGGAGCCAGCCCGGGCTCACTAGGGGATGCCTTTCAAGCATTTTGGAACGGGGCTCTCTTTTATCTCTTTCCCCCATTCCCTCTACTTCACAAGGTCCTGGCCAAATTGAACCATGACAAAGACAGATGCCATCATTGTCACTCCGTTTTGGCCCAGGAGGTCGTGGTTCGCAGTGCTCATTTCACTTGCGCAAGGGAACTACATCCTTCTTCCGAAGGATCCCTCCCACTTCCCCCCAGACCTACAACTTGCTGCCTGGAGGGTGCGGCCCCAGGGCAGTGGTCTGACAGGGTAGCTAAGGTTTTACTATACTCCTTGAAGTCCTCCACACGGCGGTCCTATGACGCTAAATGGAGACATTTTTCTAATTGGGCTAAGGTCAAAGATGTTTCGCCAATTACTTGCCCGTTATCTACTGTGTTTGATTACTTGTTAACCCTCAAAAATGAAGGTTTATCTAGTTCATCCATTAAAGTTTATTTAGCCGCTATTTCAGCTTTTCACCCGGATATCGACTCCTTTTCAGTTTTTTCTCATCCCCTTTCCAAAAAGTTTTTGAGAGGTCTCACTAATTTATATCCTCCCGTCACTCCTCCCATTCCTCAGTGGAGTCTCTCCTTAGTCCTCTCACAACTCATGAGACCTCCGTTTGAGCCGTTACCCACCTGCAAACTGGCTCTACTTTCATTTAAGGCGGCCTTTGTGGTCCCAATCACCTCGCCAAGGAGGGTAAACGACTTACCTGCGCTCTCACATTCCCCTCCTTATACTAAGTTCCACTCGGATAGGGTGGTACTGAAGCCAAAGATATCCTTTTTACCTAAGGTCATTTTGGCCTTCCACCTTACACAGGACATTGTCCTCCCTGTTTTTTTCCCCTCACCCATCATCAGATGTTGATAGGGCGCTACACTCCCTTGATGTCCGAAGAGCCCTCCTTTTTTACATTAAGAGGTCTCTTTCGTAAGGACGATAACCTTTTTGTTTGCTTCGGGGGACACCGTAAAGGTCGTCGTGCTTCTCCTCAAACCCTCTCGAGGTGGATCACGTCAGCCATTAAACTGGCCTATGATCTTGCTCACCAAGAATGCCCTCCTATGATTAAAGCACACTCTACCGGAGCGTATGCGGCTTCCTTAGCCTTTTCTTCCAAGATAGATCTCCTGGACATCTGTAAGGCTGCCACCTGGTCCACGCCCTCCACGTTTATGAAACACTACGCTGTGGATGTGGATTCAGCGAGAGATGCAGCCGTGGGGCGTGCCGTACTGCAGTCTTTATTTCGGTGACTGTCCCACACCCACCGTCCTGGTAAGCGAGCTCGCTACTCTCCCAATGTGGGACTGCATAGAAGCCACGCAGATGAAAAACAGAGTTTCATTTACCTGTAACTGTTGTTCATCTGGTGTATCTTCTATGCAGGCACACATCCCTCCCTCCTTCCCCGCTGTGGGACCGTTCCGCTAGACTGGTGGTTGGTTCCGTGGCGGCAGGTTGGAGAACTGGAGGGAAGAGTGCTCCCTCCCCCTTGGGTCATGTGACCGCTGGGCGGGGAGATTGCATGCCCCAAGGGGAGGGGGAGCACTCTCTTTTCAGATTTTGCTAGAAGCTGACAAATCTTATCCGTGGCTGGCCTGCGCCTGTGCAGTCCCAATGTGTGCCTGCATAGAAGATCCACCAGATGAACAACAGTTACAGGTAAGTGAAACTGTTTTTCTCAAATCTTTGAAGCCTTGGGGGAAAATGGAAATGTTTGGGGAAACACTTATCAAACTTATTTCGCTGCTTTAGCAAGATAAAAAACATCAGCATCTAAAATGATGTTATTTTGCATATTTATGACTTGTAGACACCTAGTTTTAGAGATGCAAACTGCTACAGTTTATGCTACCTTAGCATATGTATCTGAGAGGTAGGGAAAAATTCAAGCTGAAAATAGAAGACACTAATTGTAGTGCTAATAGCATATTCGTATATCAAATTAAACTTCATATCGTTGACAATTCTGAACTATTCAGTAGTGTATTATACACATTATAGCATATTAATTATGGACATAATTAGTTACATTAAAACCATAAACATATGCTTGATAATAAGTATGTCTACAGTATATACAGGAATGTTCCTGGAAATTTTGGGGAATAATACTTGTTCCCCAAAATTTCCAGTTCTTCCATTGGAAAAATTTGAAAAAAAGGGCTGAAGGGAGGACTTTTCCTGTCTCCCCCCCCCCCCCCCAGCCTTCACATTTCTAGTTTATGGCAATGGCATGTTGCCTTCTATTGTTTCCATAACTGGAATCTTTATTTGAAAGGCTGCTTATAAACTTAGTTCAGCTGCTGTAACAACAGGCAAAGTGAGATGATTTCTCAAGTGTAAACTTTGATTCAGCAGCCGTCTAATGTAGGAAATAAAAGGTCATTGGGAATCCCTAGAGCAAACATTTAGGTTTTACCCATATTTTTTGAGTTGCCAAATACTTCCTAACAGGTTGTGATCCTAATTATGTTTATCAGAAGCAAGTCCTACTAGTTTCAGTGTCCAGCCTTAATCTGTTTACTTTCCCCTGCCATTGTATTTTAATAGAAATAGTGACGGTATCAGGTGTGTGCGTGATAAGGATGCTGATTAATGTTTGCAAATGAGTAAAACATATGGCACTGAATTTTTGAAGAAAAGATGTGTGTATATCCCTGGGGATTATAGCTCATTTGTGCTATACACAATGAGTTGCAGTCTTCTAGGGTTACTGTCTGTGAGAGCCTGTCGAAGGTAGAAGAGTAGGTTTCACCGTCACTGAAATGGGGTCCCAAAGTATAGTGCTTTACTTTGTCTCATAGGAGTGAATAGAAATAGTTAACTTACGTGGAAGAAAGTAAAGGGATGACTTAAGAGACATCATCGAGGTAACCACTGTGACCCGTTGTGACTCATGTTTCCTTCTGCCTGACCTGCCTAAACCTATCCTATATTATATTTCTATTTGTATATAATATCCAATACCCCTTAACAAATTCTTTGTTTTACTTTTAAGGTGTTCGTGGCCTTTCAGTCTATGCTTATTTTAATAGTGGGAGCTGTGCCTGAATATCACATCGATCAGGAAGAGATTCCAACAAGTACAGAAGCTCTTGCAAAACATGTCAGATTTGCTAATAACTTCACATCCATAGCAACAGAGGTAAGTCCATTAGGTTACTGTTAAACAGTTTCCCGCATTTTATTTTTAAAACTTGTATCCTACTCTTTCCTGGCTGAAGCTGGGCTCAGAGTAGCTAACATTCATAAGAATCATGAAACAGCAACAGAATATAAAACATAAAAGAGCCACAGAAAACAAATTATACAATTTAAAACAACAGTTTCTGAGCTAAAATCAACTGGGCATATATTTGTTGGTGCACAGGGCCGCTGCCAGGCCAGGAAAAAGCAGACAGGGTCCCCTATCCAAGTTCAGTTGAAATGTAAGAGGGGAGGGAGGCCTGCTATGATGAAAAACCATTGCTGCCCTCAGTATTTCAGGCCCTGCAAAACTGGTTAAATCCTGCAGGCCCTGGTCTCATTAGAGAGAGAGTTCCCCCGGGTCAGGGTCAAGGCCGAAAAAGTCCTTGTCGAGGACAGCCAGGCGCTTGTTGGGCCAGGTTTCTTAACCATATGGCTTTGATGTAGGCCATTGCCTCTTGAAATCTTGGGAGAAAAAATGTTTTTACTGGATTTGCACATGCCTTGTGGTTCTTCTTTAAATTAGTGTATGGAATTTGGTAATAAAGAAGTAATTTCAACTAGTACGCTTGCCTCTAAAAAGGACTACCATAGTTTAAACAGTGATTCTTATTTTAGAATTTACTAGATTAGTTTGAAATCCTTAATAATAAAGTGGCATATTGCATATTTAAATTCTGTTTTCAGATCTGATGTGCCTGTTTCCATATGTGCAGTCAAATACTGCTGTTAATATTTAATAACTTCCTTTTCTGTTTGCTCTGGAATCTTTGGGCAATCCGGACAGAACTTCCCATTTCCATGTGCTAGAATACCCTGCACACAAGTTCACTTTTCATATACTCTTCCAATATGTGGAAGAAGCTGGAACAATCTTCCCATACACAATTTTACATGCATAGGGTTCTCTCTGTGAGATCAGAAAATTAACGTGTAGAAGCCAGGAGTGAGGACAAGTGCAGTCTTGCTCCCCTCCCCTCCATGTGCTGAAAAAATTCTTGAAAAGACTGTGGTGAGCAGGAAATGAGGGTCATGGACAGCAGTGAGTCACTTTATTCTCGCCCTGGTCCTTTTCAGAGTGGTGTGTCTCAGTTTGCTTGGATTATTTAGTGTACCTGGCAGATAGATGGCACACACATCTCTGTAGTCAGCATAGTGAATTTTCTTCTTCTTAGGTTTAAGCTTTCAGATAACGCAACAAAAAGGAGGGGAAACAGGAACTAAATGCTGATGTTTGGTTGTGCAATTCTAAATGGATTTGTTGTTGAACGTTGGAGAGCAGTTATAGCCTTTCCTGAGTTTTCAATGTGGCAAATTAATGCTTTGTAATAAAAGCCGAGATAAATATTTCCCTCCAATGGAGCATAAAGTGAACTTTAACAAAAGCATCATACAGTGTGTGGAGACGATTGCAGAACGAAAGCAAAATTGTACTTTAGACTTCATTAATGCTAATAAACATTGGCTTGGATTCAGAGGTCCTTGGATTCAAAGATGGAAGATACATCTGCTTGGCCAGGGTGCCTGTGATTTCCACGTCCCCCAACTGTAGCCTCCCATGCCATTCTCAAGTCCCCCCCAACCTTCTGGATCAGCCTTTGTGGGGAGCTATGGAAGGACTGCAGGATGAAGGGGGAGGTGGGAAAGGTCTGTTCTGTGATTGGAGTTGTGTTCATGACTCATTGGATCCCTGCTTGTTGAGTTCATTTATGACTGAGTTCTGTGTAAGTGCCTGCTACTTTGAAGTACAGTAATCAGGAAGCCAGATCCCTTCTTCAAGGAGCTTACAGTCTGAATTTGGGCAGAGAAAAGGCTTGGGAGGGGAGGAAAGAGCAGGAAGAATGTATGCAAATACAGTTACACATATTTAGGTTTAATTTGTATAGGGATGGATTTATTTGTTTGAAGGTAGTTGCTGCATTTTTAGAGGAAAGAAAATCTATTATCGGGGCAACTTGCAACAAAATGTATGTATTCATTTTGGGGTATTTACATAACCTGCCTTTCTCTCAGCGTAGTCGGGACCCAAGGCAGGTAACAACAATAAATAAAATTAAGAAATGGTTTAACTCATTAAAGATACCATTAAAACAGATTAGTCAAAGGTAGGGCTGCCAGCTAGCCTGGAGAAAAATGTCCTGCCTCTTAATGTGTAGAAATGGGCAGCTAAAGCTTTTCATTACATGGAGGCAAATAAATAAAATGGTTAAAGATAAAGGGCACTTCTTTTCTCCAGGCAGTTGGCAACCCTAGCCAGAGCCCTCGTCTGTAGCTTCCACATAGCCCTGTACTTTCCAATATTTTTAATAAATGATCTGGATGAGGGTGTGAAGGGACTACTCGTTAAATTTGCAGATGAGACCAAATTGGGAGGAGCAGCGAACACACCAAAAGATAGAGATAAAATTCAATGAGATCTGAACACGCTGGAAAATTGGGCAGATGTGAAGAAGATGCAGTTCAACAAGGATAAGTGCCGAGTTCTACACCGGGGTAACAAAAACGAGGGACGTGCATACTGGATGGGGGATACACCTCTGGGCAGCAGTGTGTGTGAACAAGATCTTGGGATATGGATGGACCGTAAGATAAATATGAGCAGCCATTGTGATGCAGCGACAACAACAAAAAACTAATGCGATCTTGGGGTGTATCAAAGGAGGCATAACATCCAAATCGCAAGGTATAATCACTGTACACAGCATTGATCGAGCTGCACCTGGAGTATTGTGTGCAGTTCTGGAGCCTCACTTCAAAAAGGATGTGGACAGAATGAAGTGGGTACAGAGGAGAGTGACGGGGATGGTTGGGTCCTGGAGACCAAGCCCTGTGAGGAAAGGCTGAGGGAGTTAGGCATGTTTAGTCTGGAGAAGAGAAGGTTGTCAAGATTACAAGTCTGTCAGTTTAGTTTGACAGGTGCAAATTAGATCAGTTAGATCTAATGATGATGCAATCAGCCTGGAAAGTCCCTGGGGAGCTAGAGAAAGCTGGCCTGATCCAGTTATAGCCAGGTGGCTGATGCAATGCAGTAGCAATGTCAGGATGATTAGGTATCTACTGTGATTGGTGGCTGCGTCCACCAGGTGTATATATTGGAGTGAAACTAAAGTTCTATGCGGGATGCTATGAGCGGAGTGTGTGAAAGAAGTATCTGTATTATATCTTTGCACTGTAAAATAAACTACACTTTTCTAAGTAGCAGAGGACTTTCTGATGGTTATTCTGGACAGGCTGCCAATCCGTTTGGCTTCTGCGTCAAAGGTTGAGGCGGGACATGATTGCTCTCTTTAAGTATTTGAAAGGCTGTCACTTAGAGGAGGGCAGGGAGCTGTTCCTCTTGACAGCAGAGAATAGGACTCAATAATGGGTGTACATTGTGGGCGGAAAGGTACCAGCTGGATATTGGGGAAAGATTTTTTACAGTAAGAAGTGTTTAACATTGGAATCAGCTACCTAGGGAGGTGGTGAGCTTCCCCTCACTGGCAGTCTTTAAGCAGAGGCTGGACAAGCACTTGTCAGGGATGCTCTAGGCCAGGGGTCAAACATGCGGCCCGCAGGCCAGATCTGCCCCCCAGAGGGATTTTATGAGGCTCGCAGAGCCGAGGCACCTAGTCCCCCTTTCCCTCCACCCCCAGCCTTTTCTGGGCTTCCCGGGGCCCGTGCACGGCCCAGTGTTTGTGGGGGAGGCTTCAGCCTGGTCGTTCCGGCCACGTGCGTGGCTGGGTGTGGGGGGAAGGCTTTGGCCCAGTTGTGCCGGGCCGGGTGTGTGGCTGGGTATGTGTGTGGGGAGGCTTTGGTCGGGCAGTGTGGCCTGGTGTGTGTGTGGGGCGGCTTCGGCCCAGTCATGCCTGGCTGCAGGGCCGCGTGCGCCGCCGGGTGTGGTGGGGGGAAGGCTTTCCTCTTCCTCTTTTTCTGTCACTCACTCTCCTTTTCATTCTCTTCTTCTTTTTCTGTCTCTCCCTGTTTCTTTCTTTCTTTCTTGCACATGGCCTGGCCTGACCAAGAGAAAAAAATTAGTACAGAGACACCTTTTGAATTCGGCTTGTCTGGCTTTTTATCTGGCTAGACGAATTTTTTAGATGTTCCTTTGCTTTAGATGTTAATCAAGATGCAATATATATATAACTTTAAGATAGAAGATGCTTTGACTTAATAGCTAGACAATGGGTGTGAAACTTGGAAATGCTATGTGAACCTTATTTGTTTATATGACAATCTCCTGATGCTATTCATCAATTTATGACTTCAAGGGTAAGGTAGATGCTTGAGAACAGACATTTAATCTGATTCCATGCATCACAAGTCCTTTGAAGTCCTTTTGAAATCTGGGAAAATGACAACATTCCCAAGACACAGTCTTATTGGTTCCCGGGACCAGAGCCCCCAAAATTGTATAAAAAGGGCTTGAAAATTGAGAGAAATTGGGACTCTATCCCCCAGACCTGTTGCTAACAGTCTGTAAGGGACATTCTTTACCAAATATGCTTGCGTGTTGTTTGGTTTGAGAACTCTCTCCTGGCATGATCATTGATGGGTTGGTTACTGGCTAGTAACTGCTTTGTAACTGCATTTCATATAAGATCTATATTCTTTTGTTTGAAGCTTGTATATATTGTGCATATATATTTTCATTTTACTATTTTTTGAAGTATTTACAATAAAAAGGACTTGCTTTTACAATACAAAATACGTTGTATCATCACTTACAATGTGGTTTACTAAGGTAACGTGGTTTTTAGCAAATCACAAAATCTAAAAATCTAGTTACAAAAGTACAGTGATTGACTACTTCACAATTTATGGTGACCCCATAGGATTTTCAATGACAAGAGACATTCAGAGGTGTTCTGCCATTGCCTGCCTTTGCATCACAACCCTGGACTTCCTTGGTGGTCTCCCATCCAAATATTAGCCAGGGCTGACCTTGCTTAGCTTTCAAGATCTGATGTGATTGTGCTAGCCTGGGCTATCCAGATTAAGGCTGCTCTTCATGCAAAATGATTAGTATTACTTCCCAGTCTCCATATTTGTGGCAGGTACTACTTTTAGGTTTTTTGTTTTTGTTTAAATCAAAACAAACGATCTTAATGTATTTCTTAGTATATTGCCTTTTAAGTTACTAGTCTAATCTTTTGTATAGTCTGGATACTGTTTGCATAATGTGGTGTAGTGGTTAAGAGCAGTGGAGTCTAATCTGGAGAACCGGGTTTGATTCCCCACTCCTACACATGAAGTGTGTAGGGTGACCTTGGCCTAGTCACAGTTCTCTGAACACTCACAGCCCCACCTCCCTCACAAGGTGTCTGTTGTGGGGAGAGGAAGGGAAGGAGATTGTAAACCGGTTTGATTCTTCTTAAAAGGTAGAGAAAGTAGGCATGTAAAAACCAATTCTTCTCGTGTAAGAGGCTTAATTGCATTTTACTTTGTTTCCTTTTTCAAGATTGCTGAATAAATTGACACCCCTAAGGCCTTATTTAAGCTGGATACACAGTTAATTTACTTATGCGGGAGCCTGATGTCACATTTCAAGGAGTCTTAACCCATATTCTAGCCCAGGGGTCCCGGCCAGGGTGCCCACCGCCAGCTTTCCTGGTGCCCACTGAGTGTTTTTAGACATGTGGCAGGGCCAGGAAGGGCTTTTGCCCAGCAAGGCTTCTGATTAGCCATTGGAAATTTGATTGGTTGTGAAGATTTTTAAAAACGCTGCTTTGGCAGCAGCTGGCACTACAACACAGGGATTTTCGCTGTGTGGTTGAAGGTAAGCTGCAGCAGTAATTTTGACTCTGCGTCCTTCAGCAGCCATTTTGTGGCTGCGCCCACCACACTGTGTCAGGTTTGAAAAGATGCCCTCAGGCTCAAAAAGATTGGGGACTGCTGTTCTAGGCCTTTGCCGTGGGATGCTCATCAATTTCCTGGAGGGAAGATATCCATGTAGATGTGTGTAGCATGTATAGTGAGAAGTGCCTGGGATACAGTTTCTTCAAATGTGCCCTGGGCCACATGGAATCTTTCTCAGGTGACTGCTTAGCAGGGCATCAGCCTTTTGGTTAAGTAAGGTGTAAGTCAGTGTCCAAAGAGAAATGGTACAACTAGTAGTTTAACATTTTGTTTTCTTAGCATTTCCATTGAACTCTAAGCAGATGCAAGTTTACCCTGGCCCTTATTCTGCATTCCTTACCATTACACTGCTTTGTCATCATTGTATTTTAATGCAAGTCGGATTTCACTGTACATTATAGTTTCAGAGGGCAGCTGTGTTGGTCTGCACTAGAAGAGCTGGATTCAAGTCCAGTAGCACCTTAGAAATCAACAAGATTTTGGTGGCATGAGCTTTTGAGAGTTAAAGCCCCCTTGGTCAGATACTGTATTTTATATTATGGAGAATGCGGGGTGGTGTGAAAAAGAGAAGTTGTTAGTGATTTATAGCATAATAAAATTTCTACTCTTGCAGCTGTATGTGTGAAAGTGCTTATGATTATCTGGAACACTGCACCTATATGCTTTGGTCAATATGCTAGAAAATAATGGAATTATCTGTACATGACATTGAGAGTTACAAATTCATTATTCATCAGCTAACTCATCTATGAAATGTTACAACTTCGTTATGTCCTTGCAAACTTACAGTAAGTCTTGAGGGCACAATGATCTTGCGAAAAAATATAAAAATAGTATTATGAGTTGGTTTTCCTCTACATTGTTAATGCTTTTGTCTCATTCAATAGTCAATACAATAAACCTTGTCAAAGTTGGTACTTCGCAGCTTTTGAAGACTGCTTCTTATATTGCTATCGCAGAGGAAATGTCTAAATAATCTCACCCCTTCATCTAAGCATTTTCAGCAATGAAGGGAGCTTTTGTCTAAAGAACTGAATGTGAATTTCCCCCATCTGTAAAATGAATGGAGACAGACATTTTGGAATTTGGTGTAGGTAAAGGGCTGCAGATTGCAGAAGAAACGAAACAGGAACCACATGTGAGAAATGTAAGTGTGAAGGGATAAAACCTTAGGGACTGACGAAGTCTGTAGATTCTGCATGTTATGCAGCTACACTTATATTTTCACCAAATGTGGTTCGTGTAGCTCATCTGTTTTTTTCTTCTTGGATTAGCACTCCAGTGTGTAGCATTGTTTATTTTTTGTACTGATGATTAACCCACACATCAAGGACTTCATCAGAGGCTCCAAATCTGTAGCTTCCTAGAATTAGATTGAAATACGAGGCCCAGCTGTTTAAACATGTAGCCGGTTATGAATTCAGCTTGGTATTTTGCTAGTTACCATAGTAACCAATGTCTGTTGGCTGCTGTTACCTACGCAAAACTCCAAAATGTATTCCAGACCAGAGACCTCTGATAGTCTGAGATAAATGTGCTTTTCCTTTTGATAAGTCTTCTGATAGTGGGGGTAGTAGAAGACCTCTTGCAGCCCTTTTTATGGGATTCTAGAATAGCTCACTTTCCAATCACAGCCAGGCTTTTTGCAATGTGTATGCCACGTGGGTAAATACACAATTGATGGGAGCGTAGGAAAACTGAAATAGTTCCAGCAGTGGGGAGGCCTGGAGAGATTTATAGAGCTATCCTAAATAAATTTTCAGCCAAGAAAATATGAGCTAAAGTTATATCTGAAGGGTGAAATGTTTTAACTGGATAAGCACTTTTAGATCTGGTTATTTTAATGATGTTATGATTAAGCATATTTGTATTACCTTCAGTGGACTAAGAACGGTATGACTCTGCTTAGAATGGCATTGCTAGTACAGGGATTGCATTAACATAGGAAGAGCCGTGCTGGATTAGACCGCTGGTCCATTTAGTCCTCCAGCATCCCGTTTCACGCAGTGGCCAACCAGTTGCCCTGAAGGACCAACAAACAGGACATAGAGGCCAGGCCCTAGGGTTGCCTCGTAGCACTGGGTTTCAGGGTTTTACTGTCTCTGAATATGGAGGTACCCTTTATTCACTATGGCCATTAGCCATGAATAGGGTTGCCAGGTCGCTCTACACCACTGGCGGGAGGTTTTTGGGGTGGAGCCTGAGGAGGGCGGGGTTTGGGAAGGGGAGGGACTTCAATGCTATAGAGTCTAATTGCCAAAGTGGCCATTTTTTCCAGGTGAACTGATCCCTATGAGCTGGAGATCAGTTGTAATAGCAGGAAATTTCCAGCTAGTACCTGGAGGTTGGCAACCTTAGCTATGAACCAGAGTGGATTTTATTTAATTTAAATCATGATTTAAATCATGATTTAAATTACTAGTCAGTAATACTCGATTTAAATCATGGTTTTCTACGTAAAGACTTATTCTTGCTGGTATAATATTAATATTTACAGTCAGATGAAAGTCTCGTTTTTAGAATAATAACTTTTCAGATTAGTTTTCCAGTTACATATACAAATAGTGATTTGGTTATACTGTTAGAAATACATAGATAGTTCACCTTGCAATAATTTCATAATTATCTCCCGTTTCATTTGGGCCACCAGGCCTTGCATTTCTTTGTTTCAGTGTTTGCATTTTGCATGCATGCCTACCTTAACCATAGAGGGACTTGATTAAAATATTCCCAAATTGGGTCTCTTTTATGGCCTGCTGCCATTATAGATTTTCTCCTCCAAGAAGAGAGTAATATGATAAACCTTCAGCTATGCACCCAAAGATCCCAAGACTTGTGGAGTATTCTGCTCAAAAGGTTTCACTTTCATTTTTACTGCTTGCCCTTACCTCCTCACACTTAGCCTCTTGTGCAGATCTATTCCACCCCAAACAATTTTCTATTCATTGAACTTCTTGAAATTTAGCACTTAAGAGGTAAAGGGTTGATTCTGTGTACACAGATTTGCAAAGGAACAATGGGATTAGGGTCTTTTTCTCAACTCTGCATGTTTATTTTAAAACATTTTTGCTGTGAAGAAGAGGCATGTTATTTCTGCTGATACAAATCCATTGTTTTGAGAATTGCAAAACCAAGCATCTATGATATCTTCTAGATAGAAAAATTGCCCAAAATAATCTTATAGAAACCTCTGTAACATTGTGAATGGATTAATGGAATTCATTTGTGAAAAACAGGATGTCCTGCGCCTAACCACAAGCAGAAAAACAAAAGTTGCAAAGGTCTGTGTGGTTTCATAGCCAAATCTATTTTTCAGCCTGCTCCAGTCTCCTTGTTCCTCTTTCTCCCAGGATCCCCGGGCAGAAGCTTTGGGTTGCTATCTAATAGCTAAGCTTAGAGCCTAATACCTACATCTCTATTACCTTGTCATAGGCGAACAGGTGTATCTCTTAGTTCACTCTGCCATGCAGCCTGACCTGGATGGCCCAGACTAGCCTGATCTCATCAGATCTCAGAAGCTAAGCAGAGTATGAACTAGTTAGTACTTGAATGGGAGACCACCAAGAAAGTCCAGGGTCTCTATACAGAGGAAGGCAATGGCAAACCATCTCTTGTTAGTCTTGAAAACACTATAGGATTGCCATAAATTGGCTGCTACTTGATGGCACTTCACATACACACAGTAGCCATACATCTGTCTAATCCCCTTTTAAAGCCATCTCTGCTCATGGCCATTGTTGCATCCACTGGCAGCGAATTCCCCAATTTAATGACTTGTTGAGTAAAGAAGTATCTCCTTTTACCTATCCTGTACCCGTTGCCCATCAACTTAATTGAGTGCCCCTGAGTTCTAGTATTATGGGAGATGAAAAACCTATCTCTATACATTGTCTCCACCCTATGAATAATTTTATAAACCTCTAATGTGACCATGTAGCTGTCTTTTTTTTTTTTAAACTGAAAGCTCCCAGACTCTTCAGCCTTTCCTCATAGCATAAATGCACTAACAACTTGATCATTTTGGTTGCCCTGCATTATAGTCTAATTCCAAAATAAATTGATAGCACATTGTGATCTTTTAGGAACACGTTTCCTCTAGTGGTATGTCCATTTTTAGAGCCTCACTGATTGAACATTGACTGAGTGTAAGCAACTTTTTTGGACGGGAAATGTGGGTGAGGAAGGGTTTAGCGCCCCTCATGGCCTTTTTAAACTGCCCACTTTCCCAAACTTCTGTTCTGTGTGAAGTTGTCAGCAAGCTGATTCTCAAACACTAATTTTCTAAAAATTCATTGGTTTGTTATTGTATTGTATTGGTTTGTTATTGATAAAGTACTCCTTTTTTGTTTCCAACAGTGGTATTTAATCAAACATGAAGCATATAAGGTGAGCCTGGCATCATCCTTGTATTTTGCCGGGTTACTCATTGGAAATATAATGTTTGGCCCATTGTCAGATAAACTGGGCAGGAAGCCTGTGTATATGTCAGGTAAGATCTTGTGGATTTTTTCTGCATGGTCTCCCATTTATTTGCATGTTTGCACTTTGTTAGTTAGTATGAATATTGTTTGTTTTACAAAACTATATATTGTATTAGACTTTTTAGGATTAAAACAAGTGTTGCTTCTTACATGCACTTGTATGAATTTTATTGATGTAAACTGCAGCATTCCAGAACGACTCTACAAAATCATGAAGTTGCAAAAGAAACGCTGCAAAAATTATGCCAGGTTTGGAGAATTTAAATGTCAACTTAAGTTTATATGACAGCACTACAGTAATATTTTTCAACAGATAATACTTGATGTCCCTCAGGCTATATTGGCTCAAATGATAATCTTATGAAATAAAGTCTTATATTTGAAAAGAAAGAATCTTTACAACATTGTGTATATTGTCGTTGGTTCATTTGGTTCATTGGTTCTTGTAGGTTATCCGGGCTGTGTAACCGTGGTCTTGGAATTTTCTTTCCTGACGTTTCGCCAGCAACTGTGGCAGGCATCTTCAGAGTAGTAACACTGAAGGACAGTGTCTCTCAGTGTCAAGGGTGTAGGAAGAGTAATATATAGTCAGAAAGGGGTTGGGTTTGAGCTGAATCATTGTCCTGCAAAAATCAGAAAACTCAAGAAAAACAGTCTCCCATAGGAAAGGTATTCTTGCCATTTATTAAAGGAGTCACTGATAGGATGGAGAAACTTTTGAAAAAACATAAACTACAAACAGTGTTTAAACCCACCAAGAAAATACAACAAATGCTACAATCAGCAAAAGACAAAAGAGACCCCCTCACCTCTGCAGGAGTATATCGTATACCTTGCAGCTGTGGAGAAGTTTACATCGGGACCACAAAACGCAGCATACAAACAAGGATAAAAGAACATGAAAGATACTGCAGACTTGGCCAACCTGAGAAATCAGCAGTGGCTGAACATGGACTAACACAAACAGGACACAGGATCTTATTCCAAGACACTGAAAGACTGGACAATTCTACCAACTATTTTGTCAGATTGCACAGAGAAGCCATTGAAATTCATAAACATCAGCACAACTTTAACAGAAAAGAGAAGAGTTTAAGAATGAATAAGGCTTGGCTTCCTGCCCTGAAAAACCTCCAGACAAAGACAACATTCAACAATAGCCATACAGATTAGCTTTGGATTACACACATTAACAGATCACTTCAGGATACAATGGTTCCATATTAACATACCATACCCTCATTAGCACATTATCTTGATACTTACAGGACAATACTTTTGCAGGACAATACTCAGCTCAAACCCAACCCCTTTCTGACTATATATTACTCTTCCTACACCCTTGACACTGAGAGACACTGTCCTTCAGTGTTACTACTCTGAAGATGCCTGCCACAGTTGCTGGCGAAACGTCAGGAAAGAAAATTCCAAGACCACGGTTACACAGCCCGGATAACCTACAAGAACCAACATTGTGTATGTTATCTAAATAACTGGTCTGTTGCACCAATTTAGATGAAGATGTTAATGATTAGATTAATTGTTGACAGGTTTCTGTTTATTAAAATTATTTTATTTATTAAAACATTTCTGTCTTGTCTTTCCACTTGGTTCAAGGCAACTGACAACAATGATTAAAACATCCCCAGCTAAAACCAAAGATAATCATTTAAGATTTTAGAGTTAGTAGGGTTTTCACTTTACAGATTTGCATTGGTGTCTTTACTAATCTTATAATCTAATCTAATAGAACCACCTTTGGGATAAATTGTAATTTATAAGTTGTTATAAATATTATATATCTAATTAAGCTAATCTTAATTTTGGATAGTCCAGTTTATATAGAAATTAATCCTATTTTCCCTTGGCCAATATTTTTAGTATTCACTTTATATCAACACTAGCAGCACTATGTTGTAGTCTTTAGGTGTGTCTGAACACTGTTTTGTCTGGTTATGTTTTAAGACACTAAAAATGCAATATGATCATTTGCTTCAGTGGAGCTCAGGTTTCACCCAAGGCGCAGTAAGAAGGTAGTGTGTTTTTCTTCCCCCATAATTGTTCATTATTTAGGATTAATACATTAGATTTTACCCACTGTATGTGTTTTGTGCAGGTCTCTTCTTCGACGTTATTTTTGGGTATATCTCAGCATTTGCACCAAACTATGAAATTTTTGCAGTGTCACGCTTTTTAATTGGAATTACAAATGGTGGTATGTCTTTAGTGTCTTTTGTTTTGACACAAGAATATGTAGGAAAATCATTCTGGGCATTGACAGGTAAGATATCAGGAGTTGGTTCAATCTCTTAAAATAAATGTAATTCTAAATATTCTTGCAAATTATCTTTACGTTTAGTGGGTGTTAGAACTTGACGTATTGGTATTCTTAGTGCAGAGTCTATTGATTTCAGGAGGGAAACTTGCCAAGGAGTACTTTATTAGCCCATTGTGCTAAACCTTAAGAACAGTGTTTGAAGGTTTTGGAATATGGCAGTTGGTTGTTTTTAATGAGCATTTAATATTACATTTTTCATTCCCAAAACTCATCCCTAGTTTCATTGCTCAGCAACTTTGGAATGGCAGGACCCCAAACTTTTCTTTTTTCCACAAAATAATTTTCTGTCATAGTATTTTTAAATCCTTTATATTACACATGTACATTTAATGTTTTTCAAAGTTTGAAGGAAGCCATCTTTCCCAATGCCTGCCCCACCTCCTCTCTCCATCAGTACAGTACAAGGAGGGAGGTTGTTTGTTGGGTTTGCAGATGACTGAACAGTACTCTGTTTTCATATAGGTTTTGATTTTCATAGGATCTGCTCCCAGAAGCAACCTGAGAGCATGCAGGATACCTACTTTGCCCACTTCTGATCATTATGTGTATGAAGGGCTGTCAAGTCACAGCTGACTTCTGGTGACCCTGTAGGGTTTTCAAAGCAAGAGACTTTGGGAGGTGGTTTGCCATTGCTTGACTATCCAAATACTTTCAAGAGTCGAGGCTAAATGTGTGTGTCTGGTCCAGGGACACCCAGCAAGTTTCCATGGCAGAGTGGGGATTCGAACCTGGGTTTCCCAGATCCTAGTCCAACACCTTTATTCCCTGTAATAGTAGAGATCACTATATCAGCAAAATGGGGCTACTTTAAAGTAGGGGAAGGTTTCTGCATATCTAGGGAAACCCCGAACATCCACAGTACCTATGTCTTCCTTTAACCCCCCAACAGAGGGTCAACTCCCCCCCCAAGAATTGTGAATGCGTGCAAGTGCAAGTCTCAGTTTCCCTGATTGTCCTATGGGTGAAGGCCTCTTGCCTACAACTTAAGGGTGAGTGGTCCCCACTCATTTCCCAAGTCCTCCAAAGACAAAGGTCTCTGTCTCCTCACAGAAATCTGAAAAGCATTGAGATACTTTACTTCCCTGATTTCCAAATGTCTATGAGACTAAAAGAAAAGAGACAGAGATGACTCCACCTTTCTCCATTGTCTGGAGAAGGAATGAGGAATCTCTCTGTCTTGGGCTGAGTCTCTTGAAAATCCTGAGACAGATTTCCTTTCCCTTCTCCAGATTACAAAGAAAGGTGGAGTCTATCGCCTGAATTGGGTAGAGGCAGGTTTTGTGTGAGTGCGTATGTGGGGGGGAGAGGAAAACTTCAAGAAAATTAGCCCACTTCAGTGATAAATGGCTGATGTCCAGTCTAGCTGGCTGCCCAGAACTTTTCTAAACAGTATGCATGCCTGTACATATGATTAAATGCTTTATCACTCTATTGTGTACTTGAAGGAGATTTTGGATGGTGGGAAAGAGAACAGGTATCCTTTTTTTTTACAGCCATCCATTATGATCCCCCACAGACTCACCCCTGCATGCCTGAATAGGGGTGTTATATCGTGCTCCAACATATTCTGTTCCTGTTTGACTGGAGCTGAAAAAAATCATACTTCTTAGAGACAGAAAGAGACAGCAGCATTTTGTTGCTAGTTTCCAGATGCCATTGTTAGGTAATTTATTCATGACAGCGGGGCACTATATAGGGTTGTTAAAAACAATGTCCCTGCCCAAAGGTTTGTGATCAAAACTTTTGACATCCAAATGAACATTTGAAGACTAACCATCTATCTCTGATGCATGTTGTTCCATCACTAGATAATCGTAGTATGAAGTGGTGGCTTGTATATGTGAATGAGTTCTCACAGATCAGGCACCACAGATAGAACATTGATATCCCATGATGGAATTGGTTCATACATTCAGCTGTGCTGTCAAGCAGTGGCAGATGTATGACACAGGTGGACACTGGCAGGCACACTCAAAGTGGCTTGACCATTTGTTTTCTTATTTTGGAGGGGAGTGTCTTTCAGTTATACCACTGTAGATGAGTTGTCAACAAAATATGGTCTCGTACCTTTTTTGATTGTCCCTTTATCTTTCCAGTTATATATTGTCTTCTATCCTCCCCTTCCCCATGTGTGTTCTTATTACCTTGCAGAAACTGTAACAAGTCATGCCTTCTCATTCTCTTGCTGATTTTTCTTCTTCTCTCCAAATGCTTCCTTCCTGTCTATTTTCCCTTTCTGGTTTCTCCCTCCTGTTGGTCAGTCTTGGCTCACCTATCATTTCCCCCAGCAGAGCTGGCCCTTGAGAGGTTGAAGAGGTGCTCCACTCCCTGCTGCCTGCCATTTCAGGTGCTGTGTTGTTTAGTATCTCTCAGCCATCAAGCAGGCTGAGACGGTTGATTAGTACTTGGCAGGGAGAGGGAGCCAGTGTTTCACATAGCATTGATGATGTATTGGTAGACATGGCAACCGTGTCAAAAGGTCCATAAGCTACAGTTTCTCAGCTGCAGTGTGTGAACTCCCTTTATGGTACATATTATTAATTATACTCCATAAAATAGATAGCAAGCATTTTGTTCTTTAACTGTTCATTGTTCCATAATTGCCTTGACTGAGAATGTTTTTCAGAAATTTCTGTTCAAACCACATCTTTATAAGGCCAGGATCCTATGAAGGTTGGCTTAGAATATGTTTAAACGAGTCAGTGGGGTTTAGTTTTTCAGATCAATGTGATTCTGAGTGAAGTGTTAATAAGTTCTGGTGTGTGTGTGTGTGGGGTGTTCTGCATTAGTCCTGCAGCTTCTGTTTCCCTCTGGATTATTTATCAGTATATACAGAGATACATCAGCTACATTTCTTTGTCCCTCTCTGCTCAGTTTTAGTCTACTGCATGTCATTCACGTCTCACTTTATCTACCTAAGTTTAAAAAATAACTGGAATGTAATACATTTCTTAATTGTTGAGATATGTAAGCTGTCCTAAGATTAAGGAATGTAGAGAAAGAGTTAAGATACTAGGAGCAAAGTGTTTCATTATAAATGGTTTCCAATGTGTCACACAGAAATGTTTCATGTCTTTTAAATTTCAGGTGGTTTGTAGACCAGAACATACATGAAGTGATTTACTGATGTAATTTGGATTCTTCATGAGTAAGGGTTTTTTTAGAACTGTGGTCCTAAAACATTGATGCTATTGAGAGAATTTGAGGTCCTGGAGAAACAATACTAACGCAGTAGTATTTAACGCAGTAGCTTATTTCTTTGTTCTTCTTTCAGGCTCATTAACAAATGTGACATTTGCAGTTGGCATAGCAGTTTATGCCTTATTGGGTTATTGCATAAGGGAATGGCGCTTCCTGGCCTTCGTATCAAATTCTCCAGGACTTTTCTTTTTCCTTCTCTCTTTGTAAGTAACTATTTTATGTAAATATAAAGTAACTTGGAATTTTTTTTGTATATCACTGGAGGGTAGAATAAAAGCTTCCCAGCTATTTTACTTGCCATATTAAGGCTACATTGATGTACTGCACCCAGGATGATAAGTTTTATTTATTTCATATCCCTCTTTCTCTTTTCAAACAAAAAATCCAAGGCTGCAAGCCATGAAAGTAGGTTACAAATGAGTGAAAGCTGCCCACCCCATTGAAAGGGACCCTGCTGTATCTCACACTCTCTTCTGCAGAGTATCTCATTGCGGATAGAGTGATGGGTAGTGGTTGGGCCAGGCAGGCTGATGGAAAGGACCTCTCCCTGTGTTTCTGCCAAGTTGCAGAATGGCCGGCAGTGATGGCATCAGAACAGGAAAGGCCAGCCTGGCTGATAACAAATTCAAACCTGCTTCAGATTGCAGTAGAAAGCTAACCCTGGTTAGTGTTGGCCTGAGTGCTAATGTAAAGTTACATTTAGGGTTGGATACTTTACTTGTATTATTACAAAAGGGAGGAGAATTTTTACCAATTTCCCCCTTACTGTTTCCAGAGACACACCAAACCCCTACGGACATAATGTTGGAGGGCACAGCAGGCTGGAGGGGGGCTATTTGCATCTGTGGGCACCACTCCACTCATGCTAGACAAGATCCACCCCACTGTGATCACTGCTGACAAGAGAGGAATAGGGATGGGTGTGTCGTAGCCTGTACCCAGTTTCTCTTAAACACTATGAATCCAGACATGAGTCTAATATTTATTTAAATATTTTAAGCTGCCTTTGCACCCAATTTAGGGTCTCCAAGGAGGCAAACAAAAATACTAAAACAAGCTTACCAACACACAGGCACACATGAAAAATAATTACAACAAAACATCACACATAAGCAGGAACATGTTTATAACAAGGAAGTTATGATTCTTATGTATCACTGGAAGTTCCTAAGAATTTCTATGCTGGTTGGCATAATTACAGAAGAAGAAATCTACAGGGAAAACTTAATTAAAAATAAAACAAGTAAAAGATGTTCTACCTCTTGCACATTGCCATGTGATTATGGCATTATATTACATGAAACAATACTATAATTGTTAAATTGGTTATGGGTTTCACGTAACAAGCAATTATGATGTGTCAGTTCCAGTAGGTTCGTCTTCCTCTTGTCACATTGAATGAAACTGCTTGTTTAGTCTGTCTTTCACCCCAGCTAATAGTAATTTAAAATGAATTGAGTGGTAGGGATATCTCATTTGCCATTTGGAAGTCTGATGTGCTCTAGTTAGCTTTCTACATTTTGCTACACTGATAGTATGCAATGAGAGAATGCGAAAAAAAGAAAAATGAGCTTGGGCACGATCCATCTCTCTGAATGCATGGAAGGCAAGCATGCCTACAATAAAGCTCATTAGAATGAGATGAAAGAAAATGTATGTATTTTTCTATTTTCTTGAGACTAAATAGAAGAAATTAAAATTGTGAAACGCAAGCATAAAGGGTGGATGCAAAAGAATGATTATTCTGCCCTTGATTTAGGAAGCTGAAAGGTGTATATATTGGTTCTTCTGTTTTGTGACTGAGGATGATTATTCACAGTGTGTGCGTTTTTAAAAGAATTTTGGGGTAAACTGTATGTATGTGTATAAAGTGCTGTCAAGTCTCCCATCCAAATACTAACCAGGGCCGATCCTGCTAACTTCTGAGATCTAATGAGATCAGTCGAGCCTGGGCTATTCAGGTCAGGTCTTGGGGTAAATTACTAGTGCATTATTCTCTCAGTGGTTTGTAGGGTGTTTCAATATTTTAATACAAAATATTGTCGAAGGCTTTCACGGTCAGAGTTCATTGGTTCTTGTAGGTTATTCGGGCTGTGTGACCGTGGTCTTGGTATTTTCTTTCCTGACGTTTCGCCAGCAGCTGTGGCAGGCATCTTCAGAGGAGTAACACTGAAGGACAGTGTCTCTTACAGTCAAGTGTGTAGGAAGAGTAATATATAGTCAGAAGGGAGTTGGGTTTGAGCTGAATCATTGTCCTGCAAAAAGTATCAAAGGTAATGTGCTAACCATTGTCCTGTAAGTATCAAGATAATGTTCTAATGAGGGTGTGGTATGTTAATATGTTAACCCCTTTCTGACTATATATTACTCTTCCTACACACTTGACACTGAGAGACACTGTCCTTCAGTGTTACTCCTCTGAAGATGCCTGTCACAGCTGCTGCCGAAACGTCAGGAAAGAAAATACCAAGACCACGGTCACACAGCCCGGATAACCTACAAGAATCAATTTTAATACAAAGTTCTGTATATTTTTACATATTCTCTGAGCTAGACAACTTTTGTGAAACTTCGTAAAGTATTTAATATCATAGTTGGATCCAGACAAAATATCATAGAGTTCGATCCAGACTGACTCCCTCTTCTGGCTGCAGACTTTCCTCACATAGTTCTTCGAAGTCTTCTATCCACCAGGAGCTGCATTTCATGGAGATCAGTGGGCTGCAGTTGGAAGGGGAAGGTGAGAAAGTTCCATTCTACTGATGGAAAATTGAGTCTGGATCCAACCCTATGATTATTATATAATCCAACACTTGTATTAATATGCAGACAAAAAAGTATAGCATTTCAATGAGTAAATGCAAGTTGTAATGTTTTTCTTTCAGTATGCTTCCGGAATCACCAAGATGGCTGTACACCCAAGGCAGAACTGCAGAAGCAGAGAAAGTTCTACAATACATAGCCGTTGGTAACGGAAAGGAAAGAGTGGCTTTGAAACTGAAACAGTGTCCTGGAGCAATGAAAAAGGATGACTCAGCATCTGATGTCTTAAATCTAGTTCAACACCCAGTCCTTCGGAGGCGCACTGTCATTTTGATGTACATCTGGTAATTAATAACAAAAGATTTAGAGAGTGCATGAATTAATTTCACAGGGGGAAGGCAAATCCTAATGGGTAGAAATCTTATTTTGAAGCTACATTGGAACATTTTTAAGGTTATCAGTACATCAAACAAATACATACCTAAGAAAGAGCTGGTTTTCCTGATCACATTTTCTTTTGAAATCATGAGGGAATCATTGTCTTGATTTTTATAACATTCCCCCCTCTTCAATCTAATGAGCTGAGAATTGAGGCTCCTCCCACCCCATGACAGCACCACAGATGTTTATGTGGCATGATTGTTAAACAGGTGAAATGTGTGGGAAGTACAATATAAACTTACAACCATTTCCATTTAGAAATATAATTGTTGGTGTGTTCCTTAAATATGCACATAAAGAAGGGATTTGGAGTATATAGATGAGAGCCAGAGCACAATATCCTACTGGAGACTATATTTTTTATCTTCCTGTTTTGTTTTGGTTTTTTGCATGGGGGCAGAAGGGGCTGAGTCCATGTCTGTGAGCTCTCAGCAGGATGAGAATTTTCTGCTCCACATGTTGCTGTCTCCCAGAAGGGAGAGGGCGGAAGTGGGTGGTCTGAATTCTTTCCTGCTGAGAATCCAGTTCTCCTCTAGTGCCTGCTCCCCTGCCCCCCCAACGCTTGTTGCGGACAGGAGAGTGCTGATCTCATCCTGCTGTATAGACACAGGGCAAGATTGTTCCCTTTCCATCCCAGGGAGGAGGGAGTGTTGAAGGGCAGAGCTGTGTCTACTCATAGTTTGATTCTAAATTTCCTGTATCTAGTCGAAATGAAAGCTGGTAAACCTTGTGGCTTCAGCAAAATCCATATTGGGTGTCCCAGTCCGTTATTAATTGCACCACTAAGAAGGGTAGAAGCAATGGTGTGTTTGGAGGATTCCCTCCCCCCTCATGAAATCTGATAGCAGGGTCTCTGCTAAAGTTCTTTTTGGTTTATTTTGCGCAAAATTATGTTTTTTTCCTGTTGTATATTCTTTATATGGTACTCAGCTAAATAAAAGTTAGTGCTGCTTGAATAAAGCTTATAGCAATCATTATCTGCTGATCAATCTTTCATTGATATCTTTAGGTACGTGTGCAGCCTTGTATACTATGGCTTAACACTGAATGCAGGTGAACTAGGAGGGAATCTTTATCTAAATGTGGCTCTTTATGGCCTTGTAGAAGTTCCAGCATTTCCACTCTGTATGTTCTTCATTGAGAAACCTTGGTAAGACTAATAAGCATCTGACTGCTGTGGGTATAATGGATTGTTAGAGCTAGCATTGCATTGAGGAGTTTTGCATTAACTTCAGTTTTATTGAGGTACATAAGAATGTGATTGTTGTGGATGTCAGAGGTCCCCAAATTGCCTTGGTGTGCTGAGATGAATAAATCTTAGGTGATCTTATCACCACAGCTGAGGCCTGCTAGGTTTGCGCCTAATGAAGTCATACCTGCTTCATACACTGGTGGACTCATCAAAGATTAATATTCTATTTAGCACTGACCTACTCAATTTCTGAGACTTGGAGAAAATTGGAACCACAGTACTTGCCTAACTGGTTCTTTTAATTAATTTTCCTCATTGACAACCATAAGAATATTTCCAATATTTTTTTAAAAATACGAATCCTTGTTGAGCTCCAGAATGAACTTGTGTTATTTTTCTTCTGTAGGTCAGGAAGACGTAAAAGTACAACTGCTTTTTTGGTATTTGCAGGCCTTGCTTGTATGTTTACTGTGTTCTTACCAGAGAATACAGGTGGTGAGTATGTGCTTTCCCCCCCTTAAAGTAAATGTAACTCGTGCCTCTGTGCACACAGCTGGTCTTATCAGAACACAAAATACTGAACACATGTTGTATTTTAGTAGCAAATAAGAACACCATTGTGAGATTTTCCTAAATAAACTTAAAAGCTTGCATTTGGAACTGTGCACATTGGCTCAGTTCAGACATGTGAAAGAGATCTCAGAGAGACACCATGACAAATGCAAAGTTCAATGCCATACAGTTTAACACATTGTCTGAAGTGAGCCAATATGTATTTGCAAAGTACGTATTCACTTGGAAGTCCATTTCCTTGATTTCAGTGGAACTTGCTTTGAGTAAGAGCAAGCCAAATCAACACCATGTCTTTATTCACGGCTTTTGTTTAATAAGGAAAAATATTAGAGCTGCTATTAGTCATTTAGCAGTGCCCCATAAATAATCCCTGGTAACATGAAGCATTATTCTGTAGTTGCATAAAAATCTATGCCTGGTATTTGCTTGCTATTAACCCATTCTGAGTGGTATGAGTTGTGGTGTTGGAGCTCTGGATGGATTTACCCTCCAATGCCTTCCTTTTCAACCCCTTGGCTATCCTCAGGATGGGGGAGATGGTTCACTTTCGCCCTTGCCCATCTGTTCCTCTCTGGCCTGAAGGTAGAGCCTCAGGCCCTCCTCCCTGGCCTGCATCTGGGGCCTTGATGTGAGAGAGGATTCTAGGTGTATGCCTGCCTTGTAGGGCTTGTCAGCCTCTCACAGCGAGAGCTCCCCTTGTGAGAGGCTTGTAGGGGCATGGGCACCTTCCTCACCCATCCTTGCGCACTGCTAGCTGGGGGTGGAGGAGCCCCCCAGCTGGTGGAAATGCTGGCTGCCCTCTGGGTAGGCCTGCTGCTGCTCCCAGCTCAGCTGAAGGTGTGGCCAGTGGCCCACCTTGTCCATTTGTGGGTAGCATACGCATGCACACCTCCAAGCTCATCTTCCATGGGACTTCCAGTGAGTGCATGTGTGACCCTGTGCCACCTAGGCATGCAGTTGTGCTCTCACTAGAAGGTACCTATCACTGGAATTTTTTTGACATTTGTTGCTGCATAACTCATTAATTGCCCATCTTATTTGAAGTTCCTTATAGAGAGAGTAAAAAGAGTGCCAGGACTGGGAAAGGAAAGAACGTTATACTGTGGCCCTCCTTCTTGTTCCATTGCTTGAAGAACCTTCTGAACGGTTTTTGTATGGAAACAATTACCGGAAATGGAGGTGTGGCTATACATAAATGACCACCACATGGTGGCCACTATAATGGAGGCTGTTGTCTGCCTGGAGCACTTTACCATTTGGAGAAGCTTATGTTCACTGTACCACTGTAGGATTGCATTTTGTAGTGATATATTAATAATTGTCTTTCCTCACTGGGAGGCAGTTTCAAGCAAACAGCTGCATTACATTGTTCATACTTATAAACAGCCCCATTTATGGAAAATAGATGTAAGGCAAGTCCAGATAAGTACCAAACTGTTCTTTAGCTGGATATACAAGAATAAATGTTAAAAGGTGCATTTAAGACTTTTTTTAACCAAATGCAGCTTGGTCAAATACAAAGTTCAGAGACAGAACGGAGACAGAACAGATATTCCAATGTCCACTTCTGCCTCCAAAATAGTCAAATCTATTAAATGCTCTGCAGCCTTTTCAGTATTGACTACTGTGAGCTTTTAAAAATATTTTTGGGTAGGGGAAATCACAAAACAAGTTTATCATTAACTGTTAAAACAATCAATATTGTAATGATTCTTGTAAATCTTTAAAACAAAATTACTTCGGAAATGAATGATCTCAGACATCAGTTGTAATTATTAAGGCCTGCTTAGGAGGACTTTGCTCAAAGAGGAGAGGAGTCATGTTTACGTTTTTGCAAGTGATTGTATTTTTACTTTTGTGTTCTCTTCTAGAATTTTTCTTCAGTCCCAGTCTCTTAGCCTTATACGGAAAATTTGCTGTGAGTGCTGCCTTCAACATCATATATATTTATACTTCAGAACTCTATCCAACAGTAGTGAGGTAAATGGAAACTGAAATTTTAGTTAGAACTCTTTATTTTCAAATCACATAAAATCCTCAAATAATGTCAATGATACAGTGCGGGTCAGTTTGAACAGCAGCAGTGTACATGCTGGACTTTTGCAATTTTAACCTTTGTGCCCCCAGATTGGCCATTTAGGGATTCATTGACTTTGCTGAGCACAAATAAAGTTGTTGGCTGGTAGTAAAACAATTCTGTGGTTTACTCTTTACCTAAGAGTCAGATAAAGTAGCTCCGAACTGTATTAATGTTCTTCAGTGGAACAAAATCATGCCTGTTACCCATGCCTTGGTAATGTCCAGGTGAGATTACTACCTTTAAAAAGCATTCAGAAATTGCAATTGGTTTGGGACTTGATATGCAGGTTATTATTTGGGCCCACCATGTTGCTCACATTTTGCCAGTATTGCAGGACCTTCACTGGCTTTCTGTTTCTGTTGGTTTTTTTAATTTTTTTTTAATTTTCCCACCACCCCAGATTCAATTTAAAGTGCAGTTTTGGAACTACAAAACTCTAAACTTGCCTTGAGCTAGAGGTATCTGAAGGGTCACTTACTCCAATGTAAAGCTACCATGTACATAGATTGACATCTAAGACCCTGTTCCATGTCTCTCCCCATCCTCCCCATTGTAGATTACTTTATCTGTCATGGTGCCCTGGTTATAGAACTCTCCCCAAACAGGTTCACATTAGCTCACCCTACTATTCTACTATGGGTATAATTACCCATTTGTTCATATCTTTTACCTGTTCATCATTGTGTCTTTGGTGCAGTCCCGCATGGGACTGCTCAGGTGCGGGCCAGCTGCAGGATGTTTTTACAAGCTTTTCTGAAGCTTCAGAGCTATTGGAGCGTCCCCCTTTCCCGCCCAAGCGGTCATGTCATGGGGGCAGGGCAAGCACTCCTCCCTCAATTCTCTTCTTGCTGTCGTGGGAAGGGGACGTGGACTTCAGAGCAGCTTCTGTAAGAAAGAGAAGATGGCTTTGTTCAAAAAATGAGAATGTGACACTAAGATGGCCCAAAGTGACAGCCGTCAGAGCTGTTTATTTTGTCTGGGGGAAGGAAGTATTCCAGAGACATGCTCCATCTGTAAGTCTTTTAACCCCAAAGCCCATCATGAGAGGGCTTCCAGGCTGAAGGCCTCATTGTGGGAAAAATCTATGAAGGCCATGAATAAACCCACTTACAGCATGCTGGTACGGCCTCAGTCTTGTCCTTGCCACTTCCCCCTGCCAAAGCTCAGGAGACTTCTACAGGGCAGAAGGGTGGCCTCAAAGCTCCCCACAAAAAAGAGCAAAAAGAAGCAAAGCACTTGTCTGAAACCCCTAAACCACTGAAGGATGTGAAGTCCAAGAACCAGGCCTGGACTCTTACCCCACAAACAGAACCGATACAACTAGGAAGCCCTAGTGGTTCCAGTCAGTTCCGACGGTCCCTGCAATGCAGTTCTCCAAGCCCATCTCGACACCGGGGGAGGTTCCTGAGACTAAGGGCTCACATGGAACTCTCACATGCAGGACTCACATGGAGGACTCAGACCACCCCCAATCTCTAGGTGTTAAGGGCAGATCAGCCTCACTCCCTGCCATGGAGCTCACTGGGAGTGGACAACCTGCTTCCCTCACACCTGAGAACCCCGTCTCCATTTCAGGTGCGACCGCCCTCACTGTTGTCATCAGGAGATGAGGTGTTTGAGGTGCCAATCCCAGGTTCATTGCTCTCGGATTCGAGAGAGGAGGAACAGGAATCTAGGGGCTGTAGAGAGCCTCAGATCGTGACTGGGACTTAGAACAGGCCAAGGATGGTTCTCTATCTGCACAACACCCAAGGACCCAGAAGTCAGTCAAGGAAGGAGGCATGGAACTAGAAAGAGACCGAAATCGCTCTCATCACTCCGAGGACCTCCCGTGGAGGAGGAGGTTTGACCTGGATTGGAATTGGAAGGTGACATGGAACACACCTCAGAACCAATGCCAGAAGAAGGTTTTGGAGGACCAGTGTCTATTTCCTATTTGGAGGGTGTATGTCTCTACTCAGACCAACTGATCTGGATGGCCAGAGCCATGGACTTGAACTATGTCTCAGATCTGATGGAGAGGATCCGATTATGGATGTTCTGGACAAGCCAGACTCGGGCACCATAGCCCTCCTGTTAGTGAAAGGTATAAAGAAAATAGCAGAAGATGTTTGGGTGAGGCCTGTGTCAGTGCAATTGACCATTAAGAAAGTTGAGGGCCTCTACACAGCGAAAGACCAAGAATATGACTTTTTGGCACACCACCCAAAGGCCAGTTCTATGGTCACTGAGGCCCTCCCATCCAAGTATAACGCCTCTTTCCATTCATCTCCAGTAGATAAGGAAGGGTGCAAACTAGACTCCTGTATTCATCAGGAGCACTGGCATTGAGGGTGTCCAGCTTCACAGGCATGATGGGCAGGTATCAGATATTCTTATGGGACCGGCTGGCCCAATGTATGGAATACCTACCTCAGGACAAAAGGGCCCTGATGAGAGGTTTACAAATGGAGGGTACACATCTAGGGAGACAGCAGATTAGTGTCCCCAAACATGCGGCAGAGTGCACCAGCAGAGCCATGTCCTCAGGGGTGGTGCTACGCTGGCATGCATGGCTCTGGACATCATATCGTCCGGCTGACACCAAGGCTTGCATTGAAGATCTTCAATTCGAAGGCAATAATTTATTCAGTGAACAGACCGACACCATCCTGGACAGGATGAGGAAAGGAAAACAAGCTGGCAAATCTGTAGGACTCACGGCTCCTACGAGTACATATAGACCAAGGTACTTCCCTAGACACAACCAACAGTATTTGTTTAATAGAGGCCAGAGGTACCAATGTCATCTCCAGTTTGGCCAAGGGTTCAGACAACCCTACACCCCGCCGTATTCAGTCAGTAGGGGCCAAAATAAGGGCAGGGGCAGAGCTGGGGGCTGTTCCCTTGAGAGATCACTCCCAGAAAGGGAAGTCAGGCATGTGACTAAGCCACATAAAGTTGTTCTGAACAGGTTAACCTACTTTGTTTACCAGTTGGAGAAGGTCACCTCCAACCAATGGGTGTTTTCCATAATGAAGTTTGGCTATCGTTTAGAATTTAAAACTGTGCCTAAGTGTTCTTTGCGTCTGGTGGATTCATTCACTCCCTCAACTGAGCTAAAAGACAAGATAGCTAAGTTAACAAATAAGACAAGTTCCTGATGCAATAACGTTTAGAGGTTTTTATTCCAGATATTTCCTGATAGGGAAAAAAGATGGGGGCAAGAGACCCATCTTAACTCTCAGGGAGCTAAATAAGCACCCGAGAGTTCCAAAATTGCCTATGCTATTCTTGGGAGATGTGCTGTCCTCTGACTGCTGGTTTGCCATTGTAGATTTGAAGGATGCCTATTTTCATATTTCAATTCACGAGGCAGATAGAAAATTCTTAAGGTTCTCGTATGAGGGCATAACATATGAATACACTGTACTCCCCTTTGGCCTTGCCACGGCCTCACATGTATTCACCAAGTGCATGACTGAGGTGGTAGCACACCTAAGGCTCAAAGGTTGCACTTTCTACCCATATTTGGCTGATTGGTTGATTGTGGCGCCTTCGCCCAGGAGACTGGAACAGGAAGTGCAACTGATCACCACACTGTTGGGTGACTTGGATCTCATAATAGACAGAGAGAAAATTACACCTGATATGAGCTATTGATTTCATAGGTGCTTTGTTAGATGCTGATAAGCATCGAGCCTTCCTACCGATCCCGAGAATCAGGGCCATTCAAAATCTGGTTTGTAGATTCTCTAGATGTAGGTTCCAGAAAGCAGTATATATCAAAAAACTTCCCAGCCTAATGGTGTCAACCACAGCAGTGGTACCTAATGCGAGACTCTGGATGCGGAAACTCCAGATCTGGTTCCTGGGGATGTTCGACTCTAGCAGGAGCCCTCAGTGGAGAATGCTTTCCCCAGGATGGTTATTAGATCATTAAGTTGGTGGTAATTGGAAACCAACTTGTTTCAAGGGGTCAGACTAGGCACCCGCCCCCCCCACAAATTAATGCTATACACAGATGCTTCGCTGCAAGGATAGGGAGCACATCTGGGATCCCAATTCAGATCGGGAACCTGGGCAGGGGGTGAGACCACTATGCACGTTAACCAGCTGGAGATGCGAGCAATTTGTTATGCTCTTATTTCTTTTGCAGACACTGTGTCGGGAAGGAGAGTGCTGGTGGCTATGGACAACATGACCACCAGGTACTACGTGAACAAGCAAGGGGGCACAGGATCAGTGATATTGTGTACAGAGGGCATGAGACTGTGGTTGTGGGCTATCAGCTATTCACATAGCAGGCAAGGAGAATGTGCTAGCAGACGCCCTCAGCAGAGATCTCAGGGTTGAAGAAGAAGAAGAGTTGGGTTTAATATGCTGACTTTCTCTACCACTTAAGGGAGAATCAAACTGGCTTACAGTCACCTTCCCTTCTCCTCTCCACAGTGGACACCCTGTGAGGTAGGTGGGGCTGGGAGAGCTCTAAGAGAGCTGTGACTAGCCTAGAGTCACCCAGCTGGCCTCATGTGTAGGAGTGGGGAAACCAATCCAGTTGGTCCCTAAACGAATGGTCCCTAAACAATTGGTACCTTCGACCAATATTCAAAGAATGGGGTCAGCCACAGATAGATCTCTTTGCAACCAGGGAGAATGCCAAGTGTGCCCACTTCTGCTCAAGAGCTGTGAAGGGAGAGGGTTCACTGGGAAGGGCTCAACTGTTACGCGTTTTCCCCTCTTCCCCTGTTACAGAAGGTACTAGTGAAATTAAGGGTGGAAAGGGCACAGTGCATGCTGGGGACGCCTTTCTGGCCCAGAAGAATGTGGTTCAGCCTGTTGTGGAAACTAGATACAAACTGCTTCCACCAAAGGTGGATCTTCTAGAGATAGGACCGCTCAGGCATCCCGGGGTGCAGACCCTCCACCTTGCAGTGTGGTGGATCCACCCATAAAGCATTGGTCTCAAGAGGTCCTGGAAGTAATGATGGCAGCTAGGAAATTGTCCACACACTGTTCCTGTGTAAGCAAATGGAAATGATTTGAGGTATGGGCGGAGACCCAGAGATTGAATCCGGAATCGTGTCCTCTACAGGACATTTTCCGGTATTTATTAGAGTTGCAGAGGCAGGGTTTGGCCACTAACTCTTATCAAGGTCCATTTAGCAGCAATTTCAACTTTTCACCTTCCAGTGGGTCCTAACATGGTATTTGCGGATCCACTTTCCAAAAAATCTCTAAAGGGGTTGTATAATTTATACCCACGATGAAGTGACCAGTTCCCCAACGGAGTTTGTCTCTGGTACTGATTCAATTAAGGAGGCAGCCATTTGAACCATTAGCCATGTCACTGCTATCTTATAAGACAGCCTTTTTGGTGGCAATCACCTCTGCAAGGAGAGTGGGAGAGTTAGCAGCACTACGTGTTAGCAGCACTACCATTCACTAAATTTCATGCAGACGAGGTAGTACTGCATCCCAGTTTAGAATTTAGACCTTAGATAGTATCACAGTTCCACATGTCACAGGACATAGTTTTGCCAACCTTTCTTCCGAACCCGTAGTCACAAGCTGATGAAACCCTACACACACTGGATGTGAGGAGAACATTACTTTTTTTTTTTAGACAAAACAAAGATAGTTAGAATGGACATGAACCACTTCATATGTTCCAAGAGGCAGAAGAGGGGAAAGGCGTCAGCATAGTCAATCTCTCGGTGGGTGACGACAATGGTCAGGTGACCATATGAGGCAGTGCAATAGGACTGCCCGTTAACTGTTCATACTCATTCTACAAGAACATAGAGTTCTTCGGCTGCGTTCCTGGCCAGAGTCAACTTGATGGACGTGTGCAGAGCCTCGACGTGGTCGACACCATCAACGTTTGTGAGGCACTACTCCATGGACGTTGACTCCAGACGGGAAGCAGTTGTGGGGAGAGCAGTATTGCAGTCTATCTTCCAACAAGCGGCCCACACCCACCACCAAAGTTAGTGAACTTGCTACTCTCCCATGTGGGACTGCACCGAAGACACGACGATGAAAACAGTGTTGCACTTAACCTGTAACCATTGTTCATCGAGTGTCTTCAGTGCAGGCACACCTCCCTCCCTCCGTCCCTGCTGTGGGGTGTTACATGAAGGAGTAAGGTGTATTCTTCCCATGACGGCGATAGGAGAACTGAGGGAGGAGTGCTGGCCCCACCCCAACACATGACCACTTGGGCGGGAAAGGGGTGGGGAGCGCTCCAGTAGCTCTGAAGCTTCAGAAAAGCTTGTAAAAACTTCCTGTGGCTGGTCTGCACCTGCGCAATCCAATGCATGCGTGCACAGAAGACACTGGAACAACAATTACAGGTAAGTGCTACACTGTTTCAATGCTGGTGCTGCTTTACAATGCCTGTTTTGTCTGGTTTGTATTTTAAGCTTGTACTGATTTAATTTTGTACAGAAGCTTCCTTGATCTTTGGGGGAGGTGGGATATAACTCTTTAAATCGGCACTAAGAGGTGAATGATACACAAGGAAATATCTCTGTGCCACTTTAAGTATTGGAAGCCATTTTAGCTATCACAATACAAATTATATTTGGGGTAGCTGCAACCTCCTATTTGGAATGATTAATGGTTTCCTAGAGATTGTGATATGTTCACGCATACAGTTTCCCTCTCTTAATGGAAAAACAGGCTTGGGACTAGAGATCCATCACACATTTTAAATCAGTATATCTGAAAAAAAATTATATACTGCTTTTCAAGTAAAAGGGTGTTGATGGCACCCCCCCCCCCACATATTAGACTTTTCCATCCATATGACCAACTAAAATAATATTGCATGCCTCAATACTTTTTAGGAATGTTATCTCTAAAAGGTTTTATTATTCATTGAAGATTGAAAACATCTTTGAAAATAATGCTTTGCTACCACCTAGTGGTAATACTTAAAATCACTTAGCTTTCTTCATCTAGTGTTCACGATATAATGTGACTTAATTCACTATGCACTAGCCATAGATTAGAATGCAAAGATGGCTTGAGTTCCAAATATACAGGCCATCTGTGGCTTATTGCTGCCTGTCTGCTTTCTTTTCCCATCTGGTCAGCATCATATTTTCTAAATGTAGTAGCCCCTGGAGGCAGAGCCATTGTTTATCAATTCAGATACCCATACTTAGTATCATGACAAATCAGTTCAAAGTTGTATTTCCTGTTCTTCCTCAGGGCATTTTATATTGATTTTATTTATTGGCTGTTTTATTCAATGGCTGTTTTAAAACGGCTGTTTTAGATTTTAAATTGTACTCCATTATTGTTGGAAATTACTTTGAACTGTGAAAAAGGTGGCATGCAGATTCTTCAAATATGTAAATAAAAACAAGTTATTCAAGGATGCAGATTTCTTGATGAGTTTTGCTGATTTCTTGGTAGAAGAGGTTTGGTTAAACTAGAGGTGCATCGCCCAAAGTTACACAGGCCAGGTTTGTCCTTGATTGGAACTCAGTGGGTCATGCCAGGCCCCATCCCATGACATCACCAGATGAAAGTACAGCAGTGCTCCAGTACGGGGTAAAAGAACTGATCTTACCTTAAAGGGCTGTTTTAAAGATTGCAGAGATAATATGGTGCAAAGAGCTTTGTACACTTGAAATGCACTGTATAAATCATATCATCATTATGCCTATTGTTATCAGGGTTGTCCGCCAACTGAAGCCTTCTTACTAGATTCATTTGTTAAGAGTGGAGCTATCGATAGGTGGCTGGATCCAGGAATAGATTTTGCTACTGGAAAGGAGGAGGATTTGTATCAGTTTTCTCCTTACACTGCAAACTCCCCAGCTTGGCCCTCATGCTGTTCCTTGGGTCTCTGTCACCCAGCAGTAGTTTTTGGGGCAATATTATAATCTGTTGCTGGACTAGGGGGGAGAGATAAAAAGTGCCATTTTGCTGACAGAAATACCTCCCATCAGTGGAAATCACTACTTGATCCAGCCCTATATTTAAATAAACTGAATGTTACCTTATTCCTGAGACATCATTTGCCCCTTACTAGGGGAAGTCTCAACGACCCTCAGTCCTCTTTGGTGGGCACTTTAAAGGGAAAGAGGGAGGTGCCCACCAGTCACTCCTCAAGGGAGGGGTGCTGGGCTTCAGGGCTTCCAGGAGTGCCTCAAGTCTAGGAGGGGCGCAGCTTGCTCCAAGTCCAGCCTGCCACTTGGTCCAGCCCTCCAGTAACCCGGGCCTAGTTCAGCAGAGGCTGCATGCAATACAGGATGGCTCAGGAGCTGGGGCAAGATGTGAAAGCCAGGAGGGACTGCTGGGCAGGGTGGTACGTACCCCTCTGACCTGGGAAGGAGCAATCTCTTCTGGATGGCTGCCTGTCCTCTGTTGCTGTGACAAGCAGCAGGGTCTTTTTATCTCTGGGCTCCTCCATGCACTGGATGGGTCCAAGCTTCACACTTGCAGCCAGCTGATGCTGTGTTTGCAATTGTGATCTCAGCTAATTTCTCCCAGCAGAATGGGCACCCTTTCAGCTAAATCTGAGGTGCTGTAGCCACCCTTGCAACTGCAGAATCTTGGCCATTGGATGCAACTGAGGTACTGAGGCTACTGCTCCCCGTGGGGGAAATCTGTATGTCTTGGCTGAGTCCAAGGCATTGCGCTCCTGGAACTTTTGAGGGACTGATTTCTCATAGGAGGAAGGCTTCTCCCACAGCAGAAACAGCGCTCCTGTGAGAGCTGGCCAAGATGATGCAGTTGCAAGGCAGTTGTCCCTTTCCTTTGGGGAAAATCAGTGCCTCTCAGCTGAGTCCATGTTGCTGCTGTGACAGCTGCAACCCCTTGAGCCTGGCCTAGGATAGCAATTAGTGTTTGGATGGAGTGCCTCCTTCACCAGCCTTTAAGGAAGGGGAACATATGGTTGCCAGCAGAAGCTTTGCATTGTATGACTTGCTTCCATGGACCATGTGTGTTGTACAAGAGTATGGTTTAAGTCCATGTATACGTACCGCACTAAACTAGAATCCTTCCTCTTAGTTATAGGCTCTTAATTAAAGAAAAAAGAAATAACTGACCACCACATCTGGTATCACTCGATATGATACTAGCGGTTGTTTCATAGCAGGAATATTAAATGAACAGAAGAGGTCTTACTATCTTTTAATATATTTGTTTCATTCCACATTTAATATAGTTGATAACAGTAGTTTACAGATGATTTGGCAGCAAGTACTGGCACAAAAAAATTATTCCCAAGTTTTGGAGAGTAAGTGGTGGGAATTGCTTATCTGTGGACCCTGAACAAAGATGAGATTGTTTTGAGAACTGGTATATTCCCAGTTTTCCATGCCTAGTATAATCATAATTAACATAAAATTAAGCTGTATCAATTGTGATTGGCCAATATTGTTTTATCCCTTTTGATATAAAAGTACTGTGCAGATTGAGCAATGAAGATAAGGCTTCGGGCTCTGGAGAAGGGTTTGTATTGCTTTAACAACTGTTCTTCAGTGAAGTGAATTTTTAACTGTTATTTCAGTTTTTCTTCACCATTATTTTAACAGCAGTATTTGATGTCTTGTGGCCTCTGGATGAGATATTGCAGATTGTTTAATATCAATATGAGAAATTTGGAATCCCTGCTCTTCTGCCCACCACAGGGTCTTTGTTGTCTCTGTCTTCCAGTTCCCTCAGTTCCTTTTCTAGTCCTTTAGTCCTGCTAACAGATAGCTTATTATTAGGAAAGATGAACAAAGCAAAGGTATGCTTTTAATAGAACCATCATGTGGTATTGCTGGACACTGGTCAGCTACATGTTTTGGGGGACCAGATACCCTCCAATGTCCCTTCCCCAACGAACTCCTGCATGCAGCACATATACCCCACTCTTCCCTTCTGAAAGGCAACAGTAAAGTGCATCTTCTTGGCATTCCTTTTATCCTTTCCGTAATGCCCCAAATAATTGTTTTCTGCTGCCAACGCTAGGTACCATTCTAATCAGCGTAGGAGGGATTTTCCTAGAGACACTTGCAACATCGCAAGGGCCTCTGGGGCAAGACAGAGGGTGAAACGAGTGAGCAGCTCATGGTGGTGGCAAAGAGCAGCAGCAGTTCTTTCTGCTGCTTTGACAGTTGCAGCCTGCTCAGTTATTTTCCTGAGCAAGTGGAAGCAGCAACTACCCTCCTGTCATGAGGGAAAGGGGGAGAAGAGAAGACACAGCAGAGAGGTGGGGCGGATAGGTCTTGTAGGTGCCCAGTCCTTGCAGCTGCCCCAAGGGAGCGGACAGGTGGAGGCATTTGGTTGGAAGGTGTATGTGGCAATTGGCATCTGCCTACTGATACCCGTCGCTGACACTGAGCTTGATACCATGTTTCCTTTTAAACAGAAATGCTGGCTTAGGAGTATGTTCAATGACTTGTAGATTGGGTGGCATTTTGGCTCCATTTGTTCCCTCTATGGTAAGTGCATATTTTCTTTCTGCTATGAAGGTAGGGTATGTCAAGATTATTGCACCAATATTGCAAATATGACACTTGGCTTTGCAAGAGAATGGCTTTTCTATGGCCATCTCACCAGTTCAGGAAGAGTCCAGAATTGAAGTGGGGACTTCCTAAGTCACTGGCCAGAGTCTTAGCCAATGTGCAGTACCAGCTCCCAGTTCATCTATTCTTCTCCTTGCTTTCAGCTTTTAAATCCATTCATACTTTTATCTTGTACAATTAATTGTTTTCATCCCTATTCATGCAATCAAATCAGAGGATAGGGGGAATTGTGTAGGAGAATGCTGGGGTTAGGCAGGCTTGGAACTGAAGTAGCAGGTAATATATTTTTCTGTGTTTGTACATTATTTATATGTATTGTGTGCAACTGGGCATCAATTGATGGAGGATTCATTATTGATTTGTTTTAGAAATCTCTTGGTCCATCAGTACCATTTATGATCTTCGGCATCAGTGGGTTGTCAGCCGGTTTCCTGACTCTTCTGCTTCCAGAAACTCTTAACAGACCTATTGCGGAGACCATTGAAGACTTGCAGACTCCTGCCTACCAAATGCTCAAAAACAAAAAGGCAGAGTAAAAATGATTTTTTTGTTTCTAATTTTAAGATGTAATTGATATACTTTCCAGAATGGAGGCAAAGTTTTTCATTCATTTGAAATCTCTTCTGTTCTTAGTTTTCCCCCCTCTTCAAATGCATTTGTTGTTTCTCTCCGAACCCAAGAAAAATGGCTTCAGTTTGCCAATAAAAACAGACAAGATTCAGAATTTTGAGAAGTGACGTGCCTGGCAGAGTCCTTGTTTCATCCACTTTCTAGCTTGCTTGCCTTTGCTTAGTTATAATACTGACAGGTTGATTAATAAGTGATATCAGGAAGAACTCTTGGTTTCATATTTCTTACTTCACATTGTTAGAAAAGCCATTGGGAATATTTTCTAATAACAGATGTAGCTTAGTTTGGTATATTTATTGATTTTCATGCATAGATTCACTGTGGTCGATTTAAAAAGATATATTTTAAGTTTGGTGACCATATTGTTGTGTTGGCCTTTAGGGAATTACAGATGTTTAACAGCACCTTTTCAAGTTTTCCCCAGAATGTCTGAAAACCCAATGTCAAATTAAATTCTCTCAATAAAGACTTTTGTGTCTTGTTTGGCGTACTTCCAGTATACTTTTATTGGCCCTCCTCTCTGGTTGTGTGTTTGTATATCTGTATTTGTTTATTGTTTTGTTAAATATATGTATGTTTTAAATGTTTTAATGCAGGGGTGGGGAACCTTTTTTCTGCCAAGGGCCATGTGGATATTTATAACATCATTTGCGGGCCATACAACATTATCAACTTAAAAATTAGCCGACCAAGCCCCAAGCGGGCAGCTGCCCCAGATGACCCCCTCCCCGTGTGGGCAAGCAGGCAGGCATCCAACCGGTGGTGCACTCGCCCACCTGGTGGCACAGGATGGTGTGTTGCACCAGCTGGGCGTAGCCGTCCAGCCGCACGCCGGAGTTGCTCCTGCTCTGCATGGTCGGGGCCGGATTCTACAGCTGGCTCCTGCTACCTCCACCTGCAGGGATGAAATGAGGACACACTGGCTAAGAACTCCCCCCCCCCCCGGCGCATTCTGCCCCTGCCCCCTTTAACCCCTCCATTGTCGCCACTTCCACCCCCACCTCTCTTATAGTACAGAGGGAATACATTTCTCCATGGCCTGGGTGGGAAAGGGTTAACACAGATTCTTGGGCAGTCCTAGCAGCTCCATAGCTAATGATTCTTCTGCAAGGGGGGGGGGAAGGTTCATTTTCTCAGCAAAACAACCTCACATCCGCCTTGAATAGAGGCTATTCCTGTCCATGGGAAGGGGTGGATCACCAGTCTTAGATCCTTCTGAGCTAGAGATCTGCCAGGACCCACGAAGGGCCAGACCAAATGATTTTGCAGACCTTAAATGGCCCCCGGGTCTGACATTCCCCATCCCTGTTTTAATGTCTTGATGTTCACTGCTTTGGAAAGGCAGCATATAAATGTTTTAAATAAAATCAATGTTTTCTCACAAAGAATTGAATGTGGTGGACATTTTGTGAAAAGAATCATTTGCTGATGTAAAATATGCAGTCTCTGATTTTTCAATTACATTCAAAGTGTAAAAGTGAGGACACAGAAATAGTAATGTTCTTGCATGTGCAGAGCTGATGGTCTTGTGGCAAAAACCAAGTAGCTTTTACAGGTTCTGAAATATTCATGTAGTAAAGCACTTGAAATAATTGAGTGCAATTGAAATGAGCAGTTGGAGCTGTTAACATTTCTTGTTTGTAAAATCAGTTTATCTTTTTACATAAGCCTATGGAAACTGGTCATCAAAAATTGTTAAACATTCTAACTGTTCACATTTTTATCTGTTTTAACAGGTAACTCTGTTAGAAGAAAACAGGTAAAGTTTCAAAAAACGTTGTGGTTGAAAAATGAAGTGTCTTCTGGAGTGGTGCTTCCTGTGCTGGAGTGTGGCACCATCAAGATGATCACACTGCAATGCTCAAAGTATTGTGGGATTTATAGTATGTTCAGTTATTTATTTTTATGCAGGCATTAATGGTGAAGAGGGAAATAAGTTAAGGAAACTTATAAGGAAAAATTCAGTGGTTAAATCTTTACCTTAAAATACCATACTGTTGTTAAAAAGGCAATAGCCTCATAAAATTCAAAGGAAAGAATACAAGATTAATTAGATGCCAACATTTGGTTAAGGTTTTGAAATTGTAATCCTAAACACACTGTTAAGCATAAAGTATCAAGGTTTATTTGTACATCTGTGTTTAGGCTTATTGATGTGGACCCAGTCCGGGGGAGGGGGGTAGATAGATGGCGGCCAGGAACAGCGCAGCCACGCCGCCACCACAGAGGCTTCTCAGCCAGAAAAGAGGAAAATAAAAAAACTCAAAAATTAGTCAAAAAATCGCCCATTGCCTTTAGTGAGGCTATGCCAGCAAAATAACTGGTGTAGCATCGCCGCACCGTGAGGGGCTGTTCCCAGAGCAAAAGAGGTTAGGAAGCTGCCTAAACGCCCCGAGAATGCCTCCCAGGATGCCGGTGTGGGGAGTTGCACTGTTGGAATGTTGAGTGCCTCGCTGATGCTGGCATCCAGGAGTGCTGAAAATGCCTTTATGCTGGTGTATGTTCCAGTTTATCATGGCACAAAGGGGCACTTATGCCGGCACAAGGTTATGCCGGCTCCTATGGGCATTCGCCCCCCCTTTCAGGATTGCACACTTAGGATGTTAGTTGGAAAGTTAGCACACTGCTTTGTAAAGTACCTTCTGATTGGAAGACTACAGAACAACCTGGAATATCTAGAGATGTTTCAGTTCTTAAATTTTACAGACTGTGCAATGCCAATATCTTCCAATTTATGCTTTGTAATGAATGTTCCACTATTTATAAAGACCAAAGATGCCTTTTGCTACTGTTTCTATTAATTTTTGCTGCAATATGATTTATCTGAAATATAGATAGCAGTACACATGGGCTGTAGGAAACATGTAAGTGTCAAGACGCTATTGTGGATTTTATTTGAAACGTACTGATTTGAGTTTATTTGAAACCAGTATTGTTGTGAATCACTTCACAAACTAGCTTTATAAGCTAATGAGAGGAGAGTGTTTTGCACAGCATGCCGACACCATGCTAATGGAATTCCCCCACCAGGCCCTTTATTTATAGGGAGAATCCTGAAAGTTAAAAATAGTATTTTGACAAGCTGTTTTATGTTGGCCAACATCCTGCAATGTATGGCATTTAGGCAGACTTCTGGCAGCCTGTCTAATCGAGTTGATGTCTGGCAACTGACATAGCTCTACATTTACAGTTTGTGGTTTCAAGGTCAACTTTAAAAACAATATACATACCTACAAAAGCCAAGATTTTTAAGTGATGGTCACTTATTATTAATTGATTATCCTAGTTCTCCCCTTAGTAATAAATTGGGCAGACAACCAGGGTGTTTTTTTTCCTTTTATGCATTCCATTTTTTCCTGAGCTTTAGAGCACAGTTCTTTAACATGCCAAAACGGTTGAAAAAGATGAAGACCAATTTTTATGTGGAGTTTTACATTCTTGTATTATAATAAAAATTACTATGGAAAGCTTTATAAATCTATATTTTTATAATAAAATGCAGCATAAAATTGTTCTGGAAGTGAGAGTGAGATGCAAAGGTAATGTTCTCAAAATACACTGCCATATCAATAAATGGTTCTTATATCATGAAATGGTTCTTATATTAGATAAGTACTGTATCTTTATAGAAGCTGTTTTCTTTGCCTTTTGTTCCCCATGGTGTAAAAAGATGGATAATAAACAACAATTTCCGTTTAAATGGGCAGGAATTTTGTGGTCTGTCTCTTTAACTTTGAAATGATCCTCCTAAGCTTATACCATAATGTTGGTAGTTTGTCAAGTTAACTTCCTGTGTATGTTACTATGTTGTCTCAGAAAGGAACAAATGTCACTATTGAAAATTAGAATGAAAGGGCACGTGTGTCTTCACATATCAACAGAAACTGGACAACAGAAATGAATTAGGGAGCTGCCTTGCCTTGCCTTGTCTTTCAAATTGAAAGATGTAGTTTACTAGTTTAAAATGTTGCTAAATTGAATGATCTTATGAATCTGACCAGAAGAATCCTGTAGCATTCGGCCAAGCCTTTCTGTAGAATAAGAATTTTGTATTCGTCCTGTTTTACTTACCTGTCTTGAGTTGTAGTTTCTTGGGATTATTAAGGTCCAAGATGATTTCTGAGCATTTCTATACCTTGGGGGCCATTTCACACTCGGAAACCATAAGGGCACTATGAGGACATCTGGGTAGAACTCTGAGGAAGGGAATTGCTAACAATAGCCTAGATGGGGTGATCAGCCAAGATGCTTAAGACACAATCTGGCTGGTTTCTTAATTAGCTATTTATAGACATTTTGTGTTCCCCTGGAGACTACCCTGTGTCAGATGCTAGAGAATTGCAATACAAGGTGTTGCTGCAAATAGTATCACAAGCAATAAAGTGGTTTGAGAGAAACGTGGGCTACAACTTAACCTTGGACCCCCAGATTGTGGGCCTGCACTGAGGGGAGGCTGGTGCCTACCTTGGGGGTTCCTGGGGCCTGATGTGCCGGGCAGCGAGTAGAGCAGTGAATCCCATGTGGCGCCGGGAATGTGCCACATGTGATGGCGGTTGCTGTGGCTGTATCAGGGATGCTCCTGGCCTTGCTGTGCTCCGCTCACCCCACCCCCAAATTCAAATGGGCTAATCAGGGCCCTGTTGGGGGAGGAGTCTTTCTGGCCAGCAGGCTTGGGACCTGAATTTTTAACTCAGGTCCGCCAGCCGGGTACTTAGAGGGGCTTGCTCTGCTCCCGGCTCAGTTCGCTTCTCATTGCTTTGAGAGAATTCTGGAGCTGCCATGTTGTCTTATAAGACCTTTACAGGGCAATCCTATGCAGCATCAATAGATTTAGATTGGCTATTTTGCACAGGATTTTATGTCTTTGAAGTGAGTTTTTCTTCTGTTTTCATCACTACTACTTCCCCGAAGACTGCTGTTCATGAGAAAGGATTTATGGAAAATACCTTTAGCAGTTTCCTCTTTTTGCTGCATTCAGCCTACCCCCAACGTTTCTCACTGTATGCAATTCCAGCCATTCCCATTCAAGGCCTGCTGTTAATATTCCACAAAGCGCTCTTCACAGTGCTGCAACCCAGTGGCTGATTCCCAGAGCCTGTCATACACTTCCTCAGTCTTTCTAAGACTTGAAGAACATTGCTCACAGCTAGCCCTTTTACTTTTGATGGGAAAACAATTTTAAATTCTCTCAATTTCTGTGACAATCCATAAGAACATAAGAAAAGCATTGCTAGATCTGGCCAGTGAACCAAGCATCCTGCTTCACACAGTGGCCAACCACTTATTCTGGAGAGCTGACAACAGAGCATAGAGGTTAAGGCCTTCCCCTGAGGATGCCTCCTGGAACTGGTATTCAGTGGTTTAGTGCCTCTGAACATAGAGCTTCCGTTCAGTTACCATGGCTGGTAGCCACCAGTAGGCCCATTCTTCATGAATTTATCTAATTTCCCCTTTAAAGAAATCTGTGCTTGTGGCCATCACTATACTCTCTGGCCAAATTCCTACACAGAGGCAATACTTGTAGACAATTACAAGAGTATGTTGGTAATTAGAGGTAAAGGTAAAGGTCTCCTGTGCAAGCACCGGGTCATTCTTGACCCATGGGGTGATGTCACATCTCAACATTTTCTAGGCAGACTTTGTTTACGGGGTGGTTTGCCAGTGCCTTCCCCAGTCATATTCCCTTTACCCCCAGCAAGCTGGGTACTCATTTTACCGACCTCAGAAGGATGGAAGGCTGAGTCAACCTTGAGTCGGCTACGTGAAACCAACTTCTGTTGGGATCGAACTCAGGTCGTGACCAAAGCTTTGGACTGCAGTACTGCAGCTTACCACTCTACGCCACGGGGCTCCTCCCCGTGGTATTGGTGATATTGGTAATACACAGATCTTAAGTTAACTATTACAAAAATAGCCTTCTGCAATCCATGAAGTGTTAAGACAGAAAGTCACTGCTTCAGACTTATTCCGAACCTCAAGTAAGTTCTAAACATGGAGTACGAATTAAGAATGACTGTTTAGATTTATTTGGTGTTTCCTGTGCATCAACAGGTGATTTTTGGTTGACCATCAATATGATGACCTGGTATAGGAGTGGCATAGGAGTTACACAACTCCTGAGTAATTGACATCCAATACTATCAAATCCCCTGGAACAACCTCCCTGAGAGAAAGAGGAAAGCCTAGGTGAGGCTGTAAGGTTGAATTCTATAAGCAAGTGTTTGCTAGTCTTTAAGCATTCTTGGTTTTTAAGGAGAAGAAAGTTTTAATTGTATTAACTTGTCTGTTAATGGATTTTAGATGTTTTTAAATGTTCTTACCCAATTCAGGTTCTGATTTATTGGCAGAAAGGTGGACTTCCAGATTTTTTTAAAAAAGAGTCACTAGTTTCATTTGGTGAGACCTCCAGCAACTTAGGGTTTTTTTTAGCTAAGAACTTGAATATTGAATTGGGTTTTCAAATTTACGGGTCTTTGAGCACAAATGTACTTGGCAAACAGTGCCTGCATTGACAAAATCCAGTGGGTTAAATCCAAAGGTCATTTTCTGGGAGCAGGAGGAAGGGTGACTTTTGCAGATGCTCCTACTCTGAGCTCCAAGAGCAGCATTCTGGGGGGTGTCAGGCTGCAACTGGAGGAGGAAAATTGGCAAGTATCTCACTCGTCAGCTGGCCGAACTGCCAACCTTTGTCCATTGACACTCCAAATCCTATTCCTAGGATGTTTACCAAAGGCCATAACTTTTGTTTTCTCATAGTTGATCATTAATTGTTCTTTTTCACAGAACACCGCCCCTCTTGCAAGCGCTCTCCTTAATCCCACTGGTGTCCCGGATAATACCACAGCATCATCCGCATAAAGCAAAACAGAGATGTGCCTATTTGCCAGTTTAGGTGGATGAAATTCTGGTGCATTAAGGGAACTAACCAAGTTGTTTATATAGAAGGTGAAAAGCATAGGAGCAAGAAGACAGCCCTGTCGAACTTCTCTATAGATGTTTATAGGATCAGTGAGATGCCCAGTTCTGGTACACCTCTTAGCACCGTCTGCTCATGAAGGGCATGGCATCAGCAACAAGAGCCTTCTATCTACGTTTGAGGATTTTAGCTTGACCAGAGTAGGGGTCTAGATATTGAATCAAGAGCTGCCTTGAAACCAATGAATGCAGCATATAGTGATGACCGACCTGTTGCAAGGTATTTCTCTATAAAATGCTGTAAGGCAATGATCTATTGTCAACCTCCCTTCCCTGAAGCCTGCCTGTTCTATAGCTAGAATGTCCTCTTGATCAAGCCAACGGGCGAATTTATCAAGCAAATGCCTTGCATATATTTTGCAAATAACATTTAAGAGACTGGACTGTAATTGGAGGGTTCTTCCCTATTGCCTTTTTAATATAAAGGCACAATTACTGTTGACCCCCAGTCTCTAGGAATCCACCCTGTAGCATCGATGTACGTGAATAAAAAGGATAAAAAACCACTCTACATTTTCCTTGATAAACTCTGGGGGTATTCCATCAAGCCCAGGAGTTTTGCCCCATTTGAGCTGATTAATGTGTGACTCAACCTCCTTTAATGTGACCGGCGCCCAAGGGGAAATATTTATTTGCTTTGCGGGTGCCAACAAGGGCAAGGGTGTCACCACTCAGACACAGTCTCGGAGGGTAGTCTCTGCTATTAAGAGAACCTACGCAGAGGCTGGTAGGTCCTGTCCACTTCCAGGCCACTTCCATTCTACCAAGGCCCATGCCTCTTCGGCTGTCTTTGCCTCCCATGTGGATTTGCAGGATGTCTGCCATGTTGCGATGTGGTCCACGCCTTTGACTTTCATCCGACACTACCTGGTGAATGTCAACTTGGGAGCAGATGCTGCTGTAGGGAAAGCGGTGTTGAGCTCTATCCTCCAGTGGTCAGCCTTCACGCCCACCTCCACAGTAAGTGAGCATGCTAATCTCCCATGTGGGACTGCAAAAAGGCCATGACAATGAAAACAGTGTTTCTTACCTGTAACTGTTGTTCATCGAGTGGCCCTCTTTGCAGGCACACATCCCTTCCTCCTTCCCCGCTGTGGGCTGACTCACTGCCTAGTGGGTCTTGTACCACGGCAGCAGAAGGAGAACTGAGGGAAGGATGCCCCTCGCCCCTCCATCACGTGTCCGAAAGGGTGGGAAGGACCATTGCTGAGGGGAGGGGGAGCAATCCTTGTTGCTGGGCTAAAAAAAGCTTTCTAAGCATTCTGCGGCAGGCCTGTGCAAGCGCAGTTCCCATGTGTGCCTGCAAGGTTCCCCATGATGTTCTGATGGGTAAACTAGAGTACTGTGGACTGGACCCTAGAATAGTTAGGTGTATAGGGAACTTTTTGGAGATCTGCACTCAGAGTAGTCAATGGCTTTTCATGTGAATTGAGAGAGGTGTCCAGTAGGGGTGCCAAAGAGTTCGGTTCTGGGCCCGGTACTTTTCAATATTTTTGTAAATAATCTGGATGAGGGTGTGGAGGGGCTACTATTAAGTGTGCAGATGACACCAAATTGGGAGGAGCAGCGAACACACCAGAAGATTTTAGAATTAACTAATTCTTAGTTAGAATTAGTTTAGAATTAACACACTGAAAAAGTAGGTGGATGTGAACAAGATGCAGTTGAACAAGGATAAGTGTCGAGTTCTACATCTGGGTAACAAATGAGGGACATATGTATTGGATGGGGGATACACTTCTAGGTAGCAGTGTGTGTGAACAAGATCTTGTGGTACGGGTGGGACTGCAAGTTAAATATGATCAGCCAGTGTGATGCAGCGATAAAAAAGCTAATGTGATGTTGGGGTGCATCAACAGAGGCACAACATCCAAATTGCAAGATGTCATAGTTCTGCTATACACTGCGCTGGTCAGGCCGCACCTGGAGTATTGTGTGCAGTTCTGGAGGCCTCACTTCAAAAAGGATGTGGACAGAATGTAGTGGGGGCAGAGGAGAGTGACCAGGATGATGAGGGGCCTGGAGACCAAGCCCTATGAGGAAAGGCTGAGGGAGTTGGGAATGTTTAGTCTGAAGGAGGTTGAGACCATACATGATTGTTCTCTTTAAGTATCTGAAGGACTGTCACTTAGAGGAGGAAGGGAGCTGTTCCTGTTGACAGCAGAGAATAGGACTTGCAATAATAGGTTTACATTTCGGGAGGAAAGGTACCAGCTGGATATTGGGGAAAATTATTTTTTACAGTAAGAAGTGTTTGACATTGGAATCAGATACCTAGGGAGGTGGTGAGCTCCCCCTCATTGGCAGTCTTTAAGCAGAGGCTGGACAAGCATTGTCAGGAATGCTCTAGGCTGATCCTGCATTGAGCAGGGAGTTGGACTAGATGGCCTGTATGGCCCTTTCCAACTCTATGATTCTATGAGTGTTTGACATAGAAATAAGAGTTTAGGAAACATTATCATTTTAATTAGATGAATTTGAATCATCCGTGTTAGATTTTGTCCATTCAGCCATTGTTTGTTTCAGTTTTTTATTGAGTGTATCATAGCCCTGACCTGGATGGCCAGGCTAGCCTGATCTTGTCACATCTCAGAAGCTAAGCAGGGTCAGCCCTGGTTGGTATTTGGATGGGAGTCCACCAAGGAATACCACGGTTGCTGTGCAGAGGAAGGCACTGGCAAACCACCTCTGTTAGTCTCTTGCGATGAAAACCCCAAAAGGGGTCTCCATAAGTCAGCTGCGACTTGACAGCACTTTACACACACACAAGAAAAAGCACGCTGGGCATAATTTCTTTAAGGAGCCCCATGGCGCAGAGTGTTAAGCTGCAGTACTGCAGTCAAAAGCTCTGCTCACGACCTGAGTTCGATCCCGACAGAAGTTGGTTTCAGGTAGCCGGCTCAAGGTTGACTCAGCCTTCCATCCTTCCGAGGTCGGTCAAATGAGGACCCAGCTTGCTGGGGGTAAAGGGAAAATGACTGCGGAAGGCACTGGCAAACCACCCCGTAAACAAGTCTGCCTTGGAAACGTTGGGAGGAATGACCCGGTGCTTGCACGGGGGACCTTTAGCTCTTTCCAGGATATGGGATTCCATTTAAATCAATATTTTGCTTTAATATAATCTTCTGTTACAAGCTCAGCCAGCTCTATTCACAAAAAGGAAAGCCCCCACCCCTGCCTTCAGGGAGATTGTAGGGGACACTACACTAACAACCATTGCTGTGTCCAGGTGGACAGTCTGAGGAGTAGGCTGTTCTGCTGCAGCAGTCAGAATGGCCCTCAGTGCTACTGAGACAAGGCTAGGAGCTGTACCACTTTGGAGGTCAGGGAAAGCCTTCTTCACACCTTTTTTGTTAGTCGAGCCAACTTGCTTTCATTTTGAGGTGCTGGATCCCCCCTCTTTGCTCTGCTCCTTGGAACCACAGGAGTAGCTGCCGGAGGGCTCGTTGTGGAGCTGTATTGTTCCTAGGAGCAAGCCCGAGTCCAAATCCTCTGACAAGATATACTCGTCATTGAGGGCATCCACCATCTTGTTTAGGCAGGAACTGAGCCTTGCTGTTGCTAGAGAGACAAGAAGGCAGTGAAGAGAATTTTATGGAGACAGAGAAAAAATGAGAAGTATACAACGAAAAAGAAGGACCAAAAAGAGTAGAAGGTAATAAAAGTAGCACAGAAGGTAAGTTTCCTATAAGTAGCCTAACAGCAGTAGAGAGCTGCACCAAAGCTGCTCTCCCATGCAAGGCAGGAAATGAACTGAAGAGAAGGGGGGGCTGATTCCGTCAGGAGACAAGGTGTGAAATCTTGTTCCTGCCTCTCTGCGCAAGTGAAGGAAATCACTCCGTCTGAAGATGCCCTCCTCCTCAGAGCGAGAATGGGGCATCTAGATATTCCTTGTGTTCTATTTTTAGTTGATGCTTAGTATGTTTCAACAAGAATTGTTTAATATCTGTTACACTAAGATATTCAGATATATACACATTTGAATAGTAGTCTGCAAAAACATTGGCTATCACTAAATTTTAAGAGGCCATTAGAGTCTTTTATCTTTACAATTAAATTAATTCCTTGCTGTCATGAGTCAGTCTGCCGAGGACACCTCAGAAGATGGGGACTTTGAAGCAGAGGCCTCCTCAGAAGGAGGGGACTGTGAAGCAGCAGACAGAGTAAGGGAGGAACCCCGGCTGGCAAAGCAGGCACAGATGGATTGATGTTCCCTGTGCCTACAACCAACCAGGACAGGGAACTCACTTATGACAAACAGCAGCCCTCCACAGCCACTGGAGCAGCTGCACCAAAGGTGCAGAACATTCCTACTTGAGTGTAGGAGTGCTAGGTTACAAATACTACAAAGAGCACTGCCAGTGATAAGGATAATGAGCTCCCTCCAGCAAAGAGAGCTGAGTCAAAGGAACCAACAACAGCTGGTTCCTCTTAGTCTTATTTAAACAGATGCTTGCATCCAGGCTGACATGGGAACTTGTGCTACCACCCCGTGCTAACTGCAATTATACCTGTTTCTGAGCTCTGTGTGCCATTGACCCCGGACTGAACTCTAACAATTCTCTTGGATTACATTTTGCTACCTCTGGCAGCCTATGACCCTGGATTGAGCTCTGACTATTCTCTTGGACTATGTTTACTACTTGAAACCAAGCTCTTCAGGTAACTCGGCTTTGACTTCAGATCGCTCTTGACCCCACATCCCTGCCTCCGGCCCTGGGCCTTGACACTTGCCTTTGGGCTACCCTTTTCGCTAACAATTTATTGGCCCTTGGCCCATTTTCCCAGTAGCTTTGCTTTAAATAGAGTAATGATTTTTGAATTTTGTTGTCTCCAGGAGGTCTAATTTGTTTTTGTTTTCTTGATGTAGTTTCTGGAGTGGTTTTTTTTTTTAACTTCCAGTTTGCTTATGTTTAAGATGTAGAACATTGATGTTATGGATAAGCCAAGTTGCCCTTACCTGTAACTGTTGTTCATTCAAGTGGTCTTCTATGCAGGCACACATGGGACTGCGCATGTGCAGGCCAGCCACCGAAGATCTTTTAAGCTTCTAGAACTATCAGCTCTGCCGATTGCTCCCCCTCCCCTCAGCCGTGGGCTGTATTTTCCAGCCTAAACAACCATGTGACTGAGGGGGAGAGAGCGTCCTTCCCTCAGGTCTCCTCCCTGCCGCTATGGAGCTGGTTTCAGAATATAGATGTGCAGTCCACAACAAAGAAGGAGGGAGGGATTTGTGTCTGCTCAGAAGACCACTTGATGAACAACAGTTACAGGTAAGTGCAGCTTTGTTTTTCATTGTCGTGGCTTCTGTGCAGTCCCACATAGGAGAATAATAAACTCGCTTACTAGGAAAGTGGGTGTGTGACTGCTTAACAAAACAGTGACTGTAACACTGCTCTCTCCATCTTTTACATCTGTAATGACAAACTACATATCATGCTCCAACAAGGGGATAACCTCCACTAAGGACAGTATTAGAAATTAACTAAAGTGAAGAAATTTATTCAGGCCTCAGGTCCATGATGGGTCTTTTACTTCCTTCTTTCTTGTCTATTAAAAGGTAATGTGAATAATATCCCCTACCCTCCTCTTCTGGGAGAACTTTCCTAATTGCTTCTTTGGCTAGAAGTCCTGCTACTTGTTCTTTCAGCAGCGGGGGTGCATTGGAAGTAGAGGAATTCAGAGGAAGGCAAGGAGGCAATGAGCAAAATTCCAAAAAATAACCAAACATTATTTTCAACAAACAGGAATCAGCTGTAATTCTCTACCATTCAGGGAAAAAAACAGGTAATCTATTCCCAAACTTTGCTTCACCCTCTTAGTCATGCTGACTTCCCTTTATGCGACCTTGGTGGTGGAGACTGGGCACCTTTTCGAGACCTTGCTCTAGGTTGAAACTTTTTCTCTTGCTGTGAAGCAGGAAAAGTGGGGCGGTACTGGGGCTGCTGGGATAGCCACCCCAAAATATCTGTACGGCCTTTGGAATTGGGTATTGTGCCCAGGGAAGTATCTTTGTTTGTATCAGGTGGATGGCTAGAGAGTGATACCCAGGGATTTAGCAGACTTAGTTTTTCTTAACCTATCTAAGAATGTGTCTGTCTGATCACTGAAGAGGGTCTGTTCCTCGATGGCCTTATCCTCCATCCTGGCTTCAGTGTCAAAGGGAAGGCTAAAAGCCCCCATCCAAGAGTGCCTCGTAAGCACAATGGAAGATCCCATGACTTTGCTGCAGCTGTCAGCAACGTATATAGCGACACTCAATTCCTGTCTGCCCAGACATCCCTCCTGCTTTTAAAACTTTTTCCAGAGTTTTCTAGTTATACCCTTCGAAGCCCATTGACTCCAATGGAGTTAGAAGGATGTAACTGCTTAGGACTGTACTGTTAGCCTGTCATTATTTCATGGGAGACTGAATTTTCCCATGACTCTTGGGTACGGATGCGGCCATTACAGACTGTGAAAAGTAAGTCTTTTTAAAATTCTCCCGGGGGGGGTGCATTTTTGGAGATAGAGTCACCAAATTCACAGCGTAGCTTAAAGTATGGTAAAGTTTACAATGCTTCTCTATGGATGGGGGGTGACCCCTTCCAGACCCCATAAAATCGGACCCCCTGACCAAGTCTTAACCAAACTTTGGGGTTCATGCAAGAAGAGTCCCTTGAAGCTACCCTGAAAATTTCGAAACTCTACCTCCAAAAATGCATCCCCCAGAGCTCATTAAAAAATTCCATAGGGAAAAGCCTGGGGAAAGCTGAAGCTGAAAAAAACCCGAATACCAATTTGGCTGATTCGGCGATCAGCTAACTGGCTTTGGCTTTATTCCCAGGTTTTGGTATTCGGTAAAACTGAAACCCGAATAGTGCAAAAATGGCTACTTTCAGGTTTATTTTCAGTTCGGGTTTATCGATATGCACAACCCTATCATGTTTTCAAAATGTAAGCAACATAAAGCTGTAAAACTGTCTCAAACAGTTGATCAATGCTGTCAAGCTACTGTGAAATTGAGAATGGAATTAAATTACTCTAAGTAACCTTAAGTAACCAGCAAACAATTTAGAGCTTTCAGAAGAGAACAGCTTAATCAATTACAAAAGTAATTAGCTTTATTGCATTTTTTGTGCTAGCATACATCAATTTTCCTGTTTTCTGGATTCATCAATTTCAATATTCCAATTTGCAAGTTCTGCAAACTTGATTAACTGCAAAAATACTTGGCTTGATCCTGGCACTTTATCATAAATAAAAGGTAGTTCCATCATTTAGGAAGCAATTTTAAAATGAGAAAGAGTTGATGATGTATCTTCTATAAACTGCTGGAAGGTAATTGCTTATACTCAGGTGTGTTTGTAAACGCAACATTATTTAATTACATTTCATTAGATTCTTTGTAATTGAAACATTTGATAGTTGAATGTTGTCCTATTAAACTGATTAAGAACACCTGCAATACGCAATTAGTTCTTCCAACATAGTTTAAAGTACAAACCTTCCAATTACATTCCTCCTTTCCTGACTGATTACTAATATTGGTTATGATCTAAGGAAAGTGTATGCACTTCATTGCAGAAAGCAGAGAGGCAAAGACCAACTTATCAAGGAAGGGAACAATAACAAACATGTAATATGAGAGTTTTCTCTTGTAGCTACTTTGTCACTGGACATTGAAATGCAGATGAAAACCATCTTTCCCTGAAATGACTTTCAATCCTGTCCCCACCAGCAAAGCTAAGACACGGAGCTGTCCAGCGATTCCACCTAAACATTAGGAAGAACTTTCTGACGGTGAGGGTGGTTCGAAGGTGGAATGCGCTGCCTCGGAGGATGGTGCTGTCCCCGTCTTTGGAGGTCTTTAAGCAGAGGTTGGATGGCCATCTGTCAGGAGCGCTCTGTGGGATACTGCATGGCGGGGGGCTGGACTCAATGGCCCTTGTGGTCTCTTCCAATCTTGTGTGATTTTGTGATTTTTGTTTATGCCCAAAAGTTAGTTTATTTTGGGACAAGTTCTTGAGAAAATAGAATTAATCACACAATACAAAGTCCCTCATGTAATTGACTTATTAGAAAAATTTGATATACAAACACTCATTATTCTAAAAAGGGAACTGATTTTGATACTGCTACTGGCAGCAAAATTTTGGATTGCCTCATACTGGAGAAACGTGACGATAGCTTCCATTGGGCAGTGTGCCCCAGAGCACACCCACCATAGTTTGCTGGCTGCATAATGAAAAGCAGGTCAGTAGTGGAGGGGCAGCGGTGTTTCAGGGAAGTCAGTTTTCTGTTCCTGGTCTTCTCATTTTGCCAGGATAGAGAGTGGGATACAAGTCTAATAACAATAACAACAACAATAATAATTTATAAACTGATAGACTACAGAGGAACCCCAGGGTACCCTGGCATACAGTTTGAAAAACTGTCCTTTGGGATTTAATTGCTGCACAGGATATAATTTCCTGAATAAAAAGAGACTTGCAGATTTCATGAATTCTCTGGGGAGAAAATTAGAATAGGAAAAAGAGGCCACACCCTAGAAAAAATATTGTTATATCCAGCATTTTTAGATCTCTCCGATATTCCATGGCAGGCTTAGACAGGAAAAGGGATAATTACCAGTTAATTTATCACTCAAAGTAGAACTTAAAAATGGATGTGAATTCATTTTACTATTGTGTTTTAATATCTGATAAGGCTATAGCAACACTCTATCGACCAGACATAATTTGCGTCAGAAGGGGTGATCATATGTATAACATAATTTACCCAATTAAAGGGCAAGAGGAAGCAGACTGCAAAAGAATAGTTCTCCTGGTTCTCCCATAAATTACACTTGCTTATAATGAAATCAATGGTATAATGTGCTGAGGAAGATACATTTTTCCATTTAGCTTAGACCATTAAGTTCTGAAAAGTTAAAGGGTTTGGGGACTTTCAATTTGTAAGTAACAAGATGACTAATGGAGGACATGATATGTAAAATCGTGTGCTATGTTGAAAGTAGATAGAACTAATTATTTCTTCTTTCAAAAAATTTCTATTGGAGATGATGGACAACAAATTCAGGATGCACACAAGAAAGCACTTCTTCCCACAATGCATAATCAGGATGGACGAAGTGGTTAAAATGGTCTAGGCACAAATCAGGCTTAGTGGCCCATCTGGTGCCACTATACCATTTTGCAGGGGACACTCAGCTCAGACCTGTCCAACAGGGCTACTGGACCGGTCTGAGCCAAGTGGCGCCTCTTGGACTTTGGGGCTTGGCTCAACTGTTCTTGGCTGCCAACAACAGCCTTCTGCAGCCCACCAGGAACTTTCTGTGTCAGTTAAATGGCCAGTCCACCCCTGTGAATAATCAACTTGAGGATCTTGCTGCCTCTGGATATAGGGGTTGCACAAGCCGATACAGCATTCAAAGGCTTTTAGGGGGATTAACGGGAAATGGGCCCTTTATCAATAGCACTCATTTGAAGTCAGAGACAGAGGCTAAATTCCATCTGATTGGGAGGCAGCAACAATCCTCTGTTGTGGGTGTTTCAGAGCATCTGTCAAGCCACTGAGAAACAGGATGCTGGACTAGATGGAACATTGATATGATCCAGCAGGCAGCTCTTAAATTCTCTTGGAGCATAGCACGGCTGGCCAATTCAGAGGTTTTCTCTGCCTGCACAGGAGCCAATACTATTCATGTCTATTCTTTCTTGCTTCTGAAGTGGATCTGAGGCCCAACTCATCACAGATCCAGGTAATTCTCTAGGCAAGTTCCAAGTCACTGGCCATTTCCGCTGTAATTATTTGTAATGTTTAATGAAACAGTTTATCTTTTTGTGTTTGTACCATTTCCCCTCCATTTGGTATCAAATACATTTTCCAACCATTTAATCTCCATGTTTTCAACAAACACTTATACGACAATGTTTCCCTTTACTCCGTTTCCAAGACAATTTCCCCTGAGGTGCTGACGAATTTGGGATGTCATTCATTTCTCTGCCCCTCCATTGTCCACACCCACTTTGTAGCCCATTTCCCTCCCATTCTCCCTCCCCTCCCTGCCTGCCAACCATTTCCGTGCTTTAAGTTTTTTTAAATTTAATGTATTTTGACTAGCAAAGGAATGTAGGAGCTTTGGACTAACTCCCCTTGATGATTTTTTTATCCCTTTTCCCAAATACTAGGACCCTTTGAAATGGATGGGCAGTGGATTCCTGAGAGACAAAAGCAAGTATTTCATCACACACTGCATAATTATCTTGCGAAACTCACTTCTACAAGAAATGGCTGCTAGCTGAGATAGCTTTAAAAGGGAGTTGGACAAATTAATGGACGATGGTCCAATCAAAGACACTCCTTCATGTTCAGAGGCAGTATACCAAATGTCATTTGCTGGTGGGGGAACACTTTAGGCCTCTGTATCCTTTCTTGTGAGTGTTCCTGATTTGCAAAAGCGGGAAACAAGATTCTGGATTAGGGGTGTTGTTGGTCTAATCCAGCAGGGTTCTTCTTATATTAACTACTGTGTGTGCACCTACTAAACAGGCTCAACTGCAAAAAAGCATCTGGATAAAATGAGACTCAGATCGTAATATAGCTGAGCATTCTGAGCTAGACACATTTGTATACTGAATCAGATAATTGCAAGCTTTGGAAACCAGTAAAACGCTCTCTGAACATTAAACGAGTATTAAATATTTTGGCTAACTGTTCCTGATTCAGCAGCCACTAATTTAAATAGCAATTTGTCACTGTTGTTCAACAGAGAAAGACTAAAGTCACATTTCTTTCATATTTGCTACTGAATTCCCAGTGTAGTGAAAGTAATGCAGTAGTATTGATAGAATTCTTCAAAATGGTTTTATAAATCTTCCTTTGGGTTGTCCTTCTTTACATTGCAGCTAAAACATTCTACCAATTTTAAAGGGTACATTCCTAGATGATATAATAAGGCATGATTCTGCCCAAGCTAAGCTTTTTAAAGTCCCACATGCATTTCCCCACAGAAATCAGTGAGATTTAAGTGTGCTTAACTTTGGCTCTGCTTTTATAATTTTCCATGATTATTATTTATCTTATTTATTTAGAAAATGCATATGCCACCACTTCAGAGACCTCCTCAGGGCACAACTAATTCAATAAAATAAAAACAACAAGCCATTAAAAATAAATCAGAGAATAGAAACAAGTGAAACAAACTGTAAAAACAGAAGTATTGAACAGCCTCAAATGATACTCGTAAAGCAGTCCTCAGGGTGGCAAGCAGGCCATAAAATTGCTAAAAAATATGAGACCCCTTTAGTTTAAAAGCCTGTGAAACAAAAAACTCTTTTGGCCTGGTGTCTAAAGGGAAAGTATGGTACACAGACACTCGGTGATCCTCAAAGGGGAGGGCATTCCAAATATGAGATGCCACCACTGAAGGAGTCCTCTTTCTGGTCTCCACCATACTCACCTCTGCAGGAAGGGGCCCTCTGACCGCTGTGCAGCTGCCCTGCTCCTGGTGTGTGGTCACTGGTTCAAGGTGGGCAGAGGGAGGGGGCACCTTCTGTGTGGCACTGGTTTCCCCACTCACCTGCCCACCAAGTCAGTCAGCCCCAGCCAGGCTGTACCCCTTCTCTCAATCCTGCCGTAGTGTCAGCAGAGCTGTATATCCAGCTGCCCTTTGGTCTAGCTGACTGTCACACTTGGCTGCAGCTGGGCAGGAAGAAGGTAGAATGGACACATGAGTGCTCCTTGCTTGCACAGCAACCTTCCTCACTACCACCACAAACCACAGGGATGTGATGGCAGGAATAAAGGGGATGTAGGGGACATTCTTAATCACTAAGAATCACTAAGACTGCGCTTGAGGCTGTGGCATTTCCAGTTAAAAGGGTTTCAGGGGCTGAGAAACACCTTTCTCTGCCTGAGAGCTGCTGCCAGTCAAAGTAAACAGTTCTGAGTAGGTGGACCAACTGTTAGACCTTGAATAGGACAGCTTCATAGGTATGAAAAGGGCAAGGCAATATTATTTTACACTTCACATAAAATTCACTGTAATGTCAAATCAGAGATTCTAGGAGAAAAAAGGAAACCTGAGTTGTTCTGTTCTGCATTCCTCCTATCCAATATCCACCTTTCCTGTGAAAGTTAAAGCAGCAAGTACAGTATGCATTGAGAGAGAATGCCTACCTAAATAACATATTTTAATGAATACATTCCATGCAATGTCCCTTTCTATGCTCAAGGTGGCAGGAAACCTCTAAAAATCCACCACTCTGTTTCAAGTGGCAATATCAGTATGATATTGGTAGATTTTTTTTTCTGTGTAGATATCTGAATGTACTGTTGACCATTTTTAACTTTCATGCTGTGACTATTTTTCTGGGTTAAGCTCCATCATCCAGCATCCTGTCACTGCTATTCTTTATAAGGAAACAGATACTAATGCTTCCATTACGTTTGCATTTTAGCTTTTGTAACTGTACAGATTTTACACATTATCAACCACAATGAAGGTATTAAGTTGCGCGTGCATAGCCTACATTTGCAAAAGATGTGCTGAATAGTCAATTTGATCAAGAAAGGTCTCTAATCAACTGGAGCTGGTTATCTTTTTCTCTTATCACTATTGGCTCCTTCTGCAAGTGCCCTTGGTTCAGGGGAAATGTGAAGGCATTGTTAGTTTAATTTAACTACTGTTAACGGGTCATAGAGTCATAGAATCATAGAGTTGGAAGGGGCCACCAGGGTCATCTAGTCCAACCCCCTGCACAATGCAGGAAATTCTCAACTACCTCCCCCCACATCCCCAGTGACCCCAACCCTCCCCCCGCCATGCAGGATCCCACAATCAAAGCACTCCCAACAGATGGCCATCTAACCTCTGCTTAAAGACCTCCAAAGACGGGGACTCTACCACCCTCTGAGGCAGCACATTGCACCGTCTAACAGTCCTCACTGTCAGAAAGTTCTTCCTAATGTTTAGGTGGAATCGCTTTTCTATTAGTTTAAATCCATTACTCCGTGTCCTAGTCTTGGAGCAACAGAGAACAAGCTGGTTCCCTCATCAACATGACATCCCTTCAAATATTTAAACATGGCTATCATGTCTCCCCTCAACCTTCTCTTCTCCAAACTAAACAAACCCAACTCCCTAAGCCTCTCCTCGTAGGACATGGGTCATCTGAAAGCCACAGCCATTGGCTAAGGTGCCTCTGCACTGAGGCTTGGGGAGGGATGGGCCTGGGGAAAGCAGGGACAAGGCCAAAGAGTCTACGGCCTATCCCAGCCAGCCTCAGGGCACAGCCAATGGGAGAGATGGCTGGATGAGGAGGGAAAGCTGGCTGCCTTGCAGTGGGGAAGAAGGAGGAGAAAGCTATCACTGCTTCCCCGGAATAGTCCAGTTGTGGCTGGGGAGGTAGGGGTCAGTGGGCAGTGGTGGAGGATGTGGCTAGACAGCCTCTTTAAAAAGGGCTCCTGCAAGAGGCCAAGGAGGAAGGGTAGGCACAGCTCCAGGCTGTCCAATCTGTTGCCTGGGGAAGAGGAAGGAGCCAGGTGATGCAACCCCTTCCCTTCTCATTCTGAGTCCTGGGGAAGCCCATCAGCACCATCTAGCTAGGCAGCCAAAGTTGCGGGGGTGATAGAATCTTTTCCTCTGCCATGCAACAGTTCATGGGAGGGGAAAGGACGGACTGAGATCTGGTGGCAAAGCAGCAAAAAGTAGTCTGGTTGGGGGCATGGACATTCTGTTGGCAGAAGATGAAAAAGACAGTGGAATACCACTGTTCCTATAGTCCACTGTGCATGAGCCCCCAAACGATAAGGGCAGTGGAGAAACAATGTTTGAATATTTTTATATAACTTGGGTTATATGATTATATGATTAGTAATGCCGAACTAATTTTCTTTTTTTCCTTTTTTTTCCAGATTTTGGATCATTATTTGATTGTATTGCCACGCTTTTCAGAGCCATTATACAATCTGTTTGATGTGTATTTTTATTTTTTTAATTGTACTGTGGAAACCCTTACTCTTCCCCTCTCCCCTTTTTCCCTTTTGTACCCCTTCTTTTATAAAAATAAAAATGATGAAAAAGAGAATAATGGTCATGTGGCAACACAGCAGCAGAGGGGCCTCCAATGCATCATCAGATGTGAAAGAGAGAAAACAGATTGCCCTGAGCCATCTGGAATCTGCTGCAATGGTGATTTCACCCACAATAGCATCAGTGACACGACCACCATGCAAACATACACACATCCCGGTGTGGATGCAGCTTAGCCTTTTGGCTGGTGTTACAATGAAAATCAGGACGGCATCTGGGGGTGTGATTGGAATGGGGGAGAAGCTGAGGCTAGGAATTGTCAAAACAAACCACGACTGGGTAAACATTTATTGGTGAGTAAAATCTTGATTTTACAAACTTAATCCAGTAAAAAAAAAAAAAAAATATATATATATATATATATATATATATATATATATATATATATATATATATATATATATATATATATATATATATATATTGCGAGACGATGCGAGGACCCTGAATCAGATGGGGGAGGGGTGTGGCTCAGTGGTAGAGCCTCGTAGCCTGCAGAAGGTCGCAGGTTCAATCCTTGGTGATCCAGTTAAAAGGATCAGGAAGTAGGTGATTTGAAAGACCACTGCCTAAAACCATGGAAAGCTGCTGCCAGTCTGAGTAGACAGTATTGACTTCAATGGATCCAAGGCAGCTGATTCAGTATAAGGCAGCTTTGTGTGTTCCTGTGTGCTTGTTCAATATGTTTAATGGGAGTTTTGTGCCCCCCGGACTCACATACACCTTTTTCTCCAAGCTGTTTTATTCCTCCTTAAAGCCCCCCATGGAACCGGGGTTGGCACCATCTATGAATCATACAAGTTTTACAACTGAGCTAATAGAGACTCCATTACCCCATTTAAAGAGAACTGCCCTGAGGGGGAAGTTTGCAAGTGCTTCTGGAAGCCTTGTGTCCCACTTGTGAAGGGAGCTGGGGAGGCACAAAACTCCCATTGAACATCTAGTCAAAGTCCTCATGCTGTCACTCAACAAACACAAGGAATTTGTAATGTGAAGATGGGCACAAAGCTGGCATTACAGGTCATAATAAAGCACAGGAAATTTTAATTCATTCCCAATTCTCTAGCACAGGCCAAAGTAAGCATGTTCAATGAAGTGGTAGAAAATCGCATACAAGTAGGCCTTTAGGTGTTTGGTTTAAATAAGGGGAGGGAAAACCCCCCAGAAAATGTGGTTTACCATGGAATAACAAGCTGCCAATGGAATAACAAACTGCCAGGAAATTGAGAATATTGTTTACCATGGAAGTGGTAATGGTGTCATTGGCCTTAGGCAAGATGTAAGACAGTCTCAAAATAGAGCATTTGCACTCTGTTGACGGTAATGCACATGTAAGGATGTTTTTTGGCTGTTAGCCTCAAATAATATATTCTGGAACGGGAAGTGTTTCACTGAAATGCAGTTGTTTCTAAGGGGTTTTGCAGCAAAACTGCTCAGTGGATTGTACTTTGGGGGGGAGGAATCTGCTGGTCAGAGGCTCTCATTATCTGCTTTATTGCTTGGTAATCCTCCTGCAGTTTGCAATTGGACCCCCCCCCCCATTTTGTAATTTATTTAGAGGCTCATTGCTTAGCATTCGGGGACAATTGCTATAGGAAAACTGCTGTGGTAGGCTCTGAAGTGAAAAAGGCTAATTAAATATAGCTTTCAAATGGACCAGCAGATGGCAGTAAGGGATAATGCACACACTAAATGGCCATAATTTTTCTTCTTCTTGATGGTGTGGCATATAGCAAGATTTTATTATTCCTGCATGGAATTTCCTCTTTAGCCTAGGATCCAGTGTCTCTCTCCCCCTCCCTGTTTTTAAAGGCTTGACATCTCCCAGTAGGAAGAGAGTAACAAGTTACCAATCATTTAAATGACTCTCACCACGCCATTGCTCATTTCTGCAGTATTTTCCCCCCCAGGATTTTTGTCTCACTGTGGAGACTGTTGATATAATGCTTAAATTATTGATTGAACTTGGTCATTTCATAATATTGTCACTATATAGATGCAAAAATATTGCACAAGATAATCTCTTAATTGAAATCATTTGATTTTTACTCATAGCACTTATAGATTTTAAATAATTTATTGATATTTTATCATTTAAAGATTGTATTTTAACCATTGATTACTGTATTTAAAAGATCTCTGCCAATAAAGGTTTGAATTGAATTGAATTGATACTCACAGGGCGATGTAAGGGATTGGATTAGGTGTACAAGAAAGGGTGAATGAACTAAATTTACACTGCAATCCTATGCACAGTTACTCCACTCTCTAGCCTATTGATTTCAATGGGTTTAGACTGGATCGTCTTTGCATAGGACTGCATTGTGTCTGTGTTATAATTATATCAATATAGAATATAACAATTTATTAAGAGAATGATAGAAGCACTAGGAAGCAAGAAGAAACATTGGAAATCTTTGATAACCAGCAGGTGGTTTTTATTTTTCTAAGCATGTGGGTAAACACAACAGAAAAAGGAATGCTTTGGAATTCATCAGGAAGCTGCATCGTTCATTGCCAACAGGCCTTCTATATTCCTGTAGAGGCGATGTGATACAGTACAATCCTAGGCACAGTTACTCCAGTCTAAGCCCATTGATTTCAATAGGCTCAGACTGGAGTAACTGCCTAGGATTGCACCATCAGCCACCCTACCTGTGGCTGTCAATCAAGTACCTTTATTGGCATAAAAAAACATTTAGCTAATACAGTAACACATTGAAGAGCTATTTTAGGCCGAACGAATTGCAATCATACCGACAAGGAAATTAGCCACAGCTTCTGTAATATTATAATCCTGATTATTAAAAAGAGTGAGAACCATTTGGTAATTAGGGAATCTCACAATCTGGTTAAGATAGGATTTAAAAATTTTAAACGTAGCGATTGATAAAAGGGGCATCGGAAGAAAACATGTTGAATAGTTTCAACCTCTTCATTGGAACAGGGACAGAGTCTGTCAGAGAAGGGAACACCCTGATAATATCCGGTTAATAGAGCTGACGGTAATACGTTAAATCTAGCTAAGGAGAAAGCCCTGCATAGAGCTGGAGTAACCAGTTGATATAAATATAGGGCAATTTCACCAGATTTAGGAAAGATTCCATGAAACAGAGGTGAATATGTCTTATTGGCAGCCTCATATAATAAGTGCCTCTCAGACTGCAGTAGTTTAGATCTTATAGTTAAAAAGGCCTCAGATTCAGATGCCAGTAAAAGAGCGTTTAAGGTAACATCTAAGGATTTAATTTTTGCTTCTATAAAGGAGACCCAATCTGAATCATTGGAGTCTGAAAGAAATTGAAAAAGGTAACTAGAGGGCTCTGAATGAAACAAAAGACGTATTCAGTATTTAATGGTAGTAAGCCACATCTTAGTTATCGTCAAGTTTTGACCACACTCTAAACATAGAGCAGCATAGGGTATACATGTTGGAATACCAAGGATTTTCCTCAAAAAAGCTGAATGAGGTTGTTCTACGGACATGTCAGCTGCCTGAATCCAGATAGGTGCACCATAAAGTAATTGGGACCCTACTTTAGCATTAAAGACCTTTATGGCCGCTGGGATGTATTTATTTCCTCTTCCAGAAAAATAAAATTTGGAGATTGCTGTTATATTTACTTTAGCGGTGTTAATAACTTTATTCCGTTGGTGAGTCCAAGCCTGTGGCTGTCTGTGTTGTCCTGGGAGATTTGAACATTAAACTGGTATAAAAGAAGAATTAGTCTTTCTCCTCCATCCATAATATCTCCGATCGAAGCCTATCATGATAATGTCAAACTGAAAACGGCTGTTTATTTCACGTATAGTGACATGGTAGAACCCACAGGAGAAATCAAAAGTTTAACCAAACTTCAAGAAAAATTCCAAAAGTTAAACTGGCTGACTTACCTCCAACTTAGGTCCAACCTACAAAAAGACTGCTTATATCCTTGCCCATTTCGAGAACTGACTGAATTCGAACTGACAATAACTAAGAATGCTGTTCACTTATTAGGAAAAATCTACAAACTCCTTTTGAAATACGACACAGAAGAAGAACAAGTGAAAATTAATATGATCAAGTGGATGCAAAACTTTGGTGAAATGGTTACAATGGAATCATGGGAAAAACTCTGTACGTCTGAATTGAAATACACTGTATGTCAAGAAGTGAAAGAAAATTGGTATAAAACATTTTACAGATGGTACATGACTCCAAATATGATTTCACAGATGATTTCCTCCGGAAAGAAAGGCGCTTGTTGGAAATGTCAAGAAACGGATGGCTCCTATTTCCATGTTTGGTGGACATGTTCCAAATTACAAACATTTTGGAAAAAGATCCAACGAGAATTACAGACAATAACAAAAACAAAGATAACACTAGACCCTAAATATTTTCTGCTCAGTATGGTCCCATCAAATCTGCCTTCGAGATTTCACGATGTTTTTAAGTATGCCACAACGGCAGCCAGAGTGGTTCTGGCAAGAACCTGGAAGCAAATGCAAATACCCGAAATAGAAGATTGGAAAGAAAAACTACTAGATTATGCCAGTATGGCTAAAATGACTTTTATGCTGAACCCCAATCATAACGAACTTACAGAACAATTTGATTAAAAGTGGGAATCATTTTACACTTATATGACTTCCAGTTAGTCAAATGTTTGAAGTACACTGAACAGTATTAGAATAAGAAATAGGTAATGTGTGATCCAGTATGTTCTAACCATTTGTCATGTAACCCCTGGGCTTTCAAACGGTATAATACATTTTTATTATGTAATAGGTAGATAATTTGATTGACTTTCATATCTTAACAATTACATATTTAGATATATTTTATTTTACTTGATTAACATTCATGCTTGTAATATGGTATGTATTCGACTAAGTTTATTTTTTTTACTGAATTTGCTTTATTGTTTTTGTATATCAAACGGTTTTTACCCTTCCCCTTTTTTCCCTTCTGTATCCCCCTAATTATAAAAATAAACCTTAAAAAAAAAACTGGTGGAATTTTGAGCTCTAACTAGGATTGTCATCTGTAACCTCTCAGACACAAGTAAATGGATGGCAAAACTCTTTCATTCCAACAGATATGGCAACCCATGCCTGCCGACTTTGACAAATCCAAAAGAGGAAAGTGCCGCTCCCTTGTCCCTCATTACTTGTTTCACGATGAAGGTAAAGCTAAGAAAACAGAAACTTCTGCCATTACTGTTTGCATTGCTTTGTAGCCCCAAAGCAGAAACTAGCTATGCTTTAGGGCTGAACAGTTCTATTATGCAAACTCTAAGCTGGTTTCTCCTGCAAAGCCTACATGGAAGACCTTAGCACTAGCAACTCGTGCATTGAACTTCTGGAGGGCTACTGACTTGCACTCCTTGTGAGAGGGAGACTTGATTCCCTTACAAGATAGCATAATATGGCAATGGAGTTCTTTCTACCTGTCTGTCTGGCTATTGTTTCATCCAAAGGAGATCAGGACATCGTACATGGTTCTTCTTTCCCCATTGTATCTATACAACAGTCCTGCAAGGTAGGTTAGGCTGAGCAAATGTGACTGGTCCAAGGTCACCCAGTGAGCTTTCATTGGCAGTGTGGGGATTTGAACCAGGGTCACCTAGATCCTAGTCTGACACTCTAACCACTATATTACACTGGTCTAGGGGTTGCTACCTCAGCTCTCTGCAGGTATGGAGTGGATTGATGTGCTCTGCAGGTATGCTTTTTTTTTGAAAATTTTATTGGTTTTTATAATATAAATTTTCCATGTTGACAAACAACAATAAAAGTAATATAAAAAACTAAATCATGTTGTTATAGTTATTTAAGTACTTAATAAAAATAAAAAATAAAGGAAAATTTGTTGACTTCCCCATCACCTCCGTCCGCCTCTTAATAAAGTATTCTATCCCATCGTGATCTGATCTGATCTTAATTATTCTTATATCTCAGTTAAGTTTCAATCACAATATTCTATTAATATAATTAATTACACTTCTTTATGTTAGCAATGTCATCTAGATCAGATTAAAAGGTACTCTTCCATTTTCCCCAGTCCTAGTTCATATTCACAATATTTCATCCAAGCCTCCCTTTCCCCCATAAATTGAACATTGTCCTTTTGGTTTAAAGTAGCTGTAAGTTTTGCCATTTCCACCAGTTCAAACATTTTCATAATCCAGTCTTTTTTTCCCAGGAGTGTCTGCCCCTTTCCATTTTGCTGCATAGAGCAATCTTGCAGCTGTTGTCGCATAGATCAAAAAAGTCCTTTGTATTAACAAGTCATCAGGTATCATACTTAATAGCATCATTTCTGGTGTTTTGGGTATATTTTTTTGTACTATTAGTCTTAATTCATTATAAATCATATCCCAAAAATCCTTAGCTTTGTCACAAGTCCACCACATATGATAAAAAGAACCAACTTCTTTATTACATTTCCAACATTTAGGGGATGTCACTTTGTAAATCCTTGCAATCTTCTTAGGTGTTAAATGCCATCTATACATCATTTTGTAGATATTTTCTCGAATTGACTGTGCATTTATTCCTTTCAGGTCCTTCGACCATAGTCTTTCCTATTTATTTAAAGCGATGTCGTGTCCCACAGTTTGAGCCCAATTGATCATTGTTGGTTTAATTGTTTCCTGCTCACAATATATTGTTAAAAGAAGATTATAGATTTTGGAAATCAGTTGGGTATTATTATCTAATAGCATCCTGTGAAAAGGCGATTTTTCTTTAGAAAATCCATTTTTCATATCTTGTGCAAAGACTGATTTGATTTGGTAATATTGAAGCCATTGTAAATCGTCTTTAAGTGACTGATAATCTTTTAGTGAGCATTTTTTCCCTTCCCAGTTAGTTAACTCCTGATAAGTAACAAATTTATCCGGTCTAAGTGGGCGTAATGTTAACATTTCCTGAGGTGATATCCACATCGGTGTTGCTGGTTCAAGAATATGTTTATATCTCATCCAAATACAAATTAAGGAGGACCTGATTATATGATTACGGAATGATGCTTGTGTCTTAGTTTTGTTATACCACAAATAGCCGTGCCATCCACTTATATTGTTAAATCCTTCAAGATCTAACAAACGTGTATTTGATAGGTTAATCCAGTCCTTTAGCCATACTAAAGCGGCTGCTTCAGCATAAAGTTGAAAGTTTGGTAGTGCTAAACCTCCTCTAACTTTAGAGTCTACCAAGTGTTTGTAAGCAATCCTCGGTTTTTTCCCTTGCCAGATGAAATTTAGTATGTCTTTCCTCCAAGTGTCAAAATATTTAACATGTGATATTATTGGCAAATTTTGAAATAAGAGTATCCTTGGCAAAATATTCATTTGGACTGTTGATATTCGACCCAAGAGTGACAATTTTTTATTTGACCAAATGATCATATCAGTTTTTATCTTATCCCATAATTTAAAATAATTATTAGTTATCAGTTCTTTGTTCTTCGCAGAGATCCAAATTCCCAAATATTTGACCTTGTTTACTCTCTCCCAACCTGTATATGATATAAAGTCCTGTTGTTCCCTTTCAGTCAGATTCTTGAATATTGTCTTTGTTTTTTCTTGATTAACTTTAAAACCCGATATTCTTCCAAAATCGTCCAAAGTTTCCATCAATATCTTCATTGATTGTGTTGGGTTTTCCAAAATTAACAGGAGGTCATCCGCGAAAGCTCTCAGTTTAAATTCATGTTTTTTAATTTTTAATCCGCGAATGTCCTCCATAGCTCTTATCTTGCAACATAGTGATTCCAACACCAAAATAAATAGTATTGGAGACAAGGGACATCCTTGTCTAGTTCCTTTCTTAATTGAACAATTATCAGACATCGATTCATTCACCAAAATTTTTGCTTGTTGGGATGTATATATGGCCGATATACCTCTCAAAAAGCGGTCTCCAAAATTTAATTTCTCCAAGATCTTTTTCATAAAATCCCAGGAGACCATGTCAAAAGCTTTCTCAGCATCCAAAAATACAAAGGCAGCCGTTTGTTGGATATTCTGGTCATAATATTCCATTGAGTCTAATAAAATTCGTATATTGTCTTTGATTTGTTTTCCTGGAACAAAGCCTGCTTGGTCTTCATGTATTAAATCCTTAATAAAATGCTTCACCCTATTCGATAAGACCGAAGCATAAATCTTATAATCCACATTTAACAGTGAAATAGGTCTATAATTTGACGTTTTTTCTGGATCTCTTCCTTCCTTATGTATTAATGATATAAATGCATGTGACCAAGTCTCTGGGGATACTCTCTTATCCAAAATTGTGTTGCAAAGTAATTAAAAAAATCCACTAAATTATCACTAAATGTTCTGTAAAATAGCGCTGTAATTCCATCTGGTCCGGGTGTCTTATCCGTTTTTTGCTTCAAAATTGCTTCTTGTAGTTCCTCCTTTGTAATTGGAGCATCTATCAATTGTTGTTGGGTTGTTGAAAGAACTTTCATCTGTATTGAATTTAAAAACTTGTCTATTTTTTTTTGGAAATGTTATCTTTCTGATATAGCTTAGTATAGAATGAAACAAATTCTTTTTGTATATCCATAGTTGTATATACTGGTCCTTTAGCGGATTGGATTTTCGTTATAATCTTCTTTTGAAATGAGTCTTTCAGTTGGGTTGCTAAAAATTTTCCAGTTAGATCATATATTCTGAGGCTTCCGGTGGTGTCGCTGGGGTGAGTGCCACGTTTGCCCAGGAGCTCCTGGGTGAAATCCAAGTTTGCATTAATCTTGGGGTGTGTACCGCACCCCAACCCGACCCTTGCAAGTGGGTTGGACAGCAGGACTTCCCTGCAGCCCATTATGCAGTTTGACCTCCTAAATACTCTGAGGGAGCTTTTATAAGTCCCCCGGAGTTTTGGATGCCGGTCCTGTGGGCACCGAGGGAATTAAATCGCCAGAACGCAACTTTGGCATAAGACTCTACCCTCCACCACCTTATAACCAACATAAGGACTACTTTAAGATAAGAACCTCACCTCTAGATGCCCAAGTGAGTACATAAGAATCCTTCGTTGTTTACTGGCGTTACCGAATAACCGGGGGGTAGATGAAGATATTTCCAGTACCCTTGCTCCTCCCTTAATCGAATCGGACAAATTTGATTTATAAAATCCATCAGGAAAAGCGGCAGGAGCCTTATCAAGTCGATCAGCTTAACCCAAAACAATGAGTTAGAAGGACGCTTACGTGATGGACTAAAACTTTTACCAATGAGAAGCACTTTCAAAGGAAGGGGAGGGAGAAGTACCTTTTGTTTCTCCGGCAAAAAAAAAAGATTCCTGCCATGTTGCATAACAAGGGACTTCCTGGATCGGAGGACCCTCTATACTATCCTCTCCCTCTCTATCATCTGATCCACATCAACAGGAAGCAAGTCGTAGGACCGGATACACGTCGCACTCGAGTAACATAGAAATAGTTCCTGAAGGAAATAACCATTGAAAAGAGGCGGTAGAAGGTCCGTGGCGAAAATAACTTCCGGAATACTTCCTGGTTGAGCCGATCTAGAGCGTCCGGAAAAACTCGCTGGTATTTCAAAACTTTAAAAGGCTATTTTAAAGTGAAAAATAGATCTTTTCAACCCGAAAAAACTGTTAAGCTGATTGTTGGAGCATCCTTTACTAACTACAAGTTAGAGGGCCCTGTCTGAGGACATGCATTTTACCAGCCTAATGTCAATGTAAATGTCTGGGACTTGCCCTCGTTCTGGCTCCTTACATAGCCCTGCCTATACAAAATTAAAAGAATCTGCACAAACCTTAACCATGGATAAGAAACTACAGGAAATGTTAGCCAAACAAACAGAGGCAACAACTAAGCAGTTTGAACAGATGTCAACTCAGATGGCTCAGCTGACATCTATGATGACAAACCTTGGCCAAGCATCTCAAGCTATTAACCAGAAATTGGACATGGTTACAGAAGACCTTAAAGATGTAAAGACTCAAATGAATACCATGAAGACTGATATGCATGCAATGGATTCATCAATCAAGAAAGTGATGGAAGAACATAAGGACACAAAGAAAAAACTAGAAAGCCAAGAAAAACAGATTGAAACAATACAAACTAATCAGATTGCAGCCAAAGATCAAATAGCCATGATGGAGATGAAAGTCAGAGAAACCAACCTTCGTCTGCGCAATTTACCAGATATGATGGGAGATAACAAAGAAATTTTAATTCCAAACTTGGCTTACTTATTTCAAATAGAAGAACAAGTGTTAGACCAAGCTATTAACAGAGCTTATAGAATACCATTACCTGCAAGAATGAAAAGATCAAAACCAAGAGATCTCATGATTGTTTTTTATGATACAAGGATTAAAGATAGGATCATGAAGATCCACTATGACAACCCGGTCTCAGCAGGAGACATCCCTTTGATACTTTTAAAGGACATACCAAGACATTTACTCTCACAGAGGAGTAATTATAAAGAATTTGTATCTGTTTTGAAAGCTAATGGTATCAAATATCGTTGGATAATGCCACAGGGCTTGGCCTTTACCTTCAAAGAAATTAAAATGACAATTACATCTCCAGCGGACGTGGGAAAATTTCTGAGGAAATATAAGAAAGAACTGAAAGGACTAACTCTGGAACAAAAGGAAGAGGAAGAAGAAGAAGAAGAGGAATCACAGGGAGCAGAGGGAGGTGCTGAATTATAGACTTAATATTTTGCTTCAAAAATCATTACAACATGGCAAAAGTAATTTCTTGGAATGTGAATGGCCTGAATGAAAAGACTAAACAGGCTAGAATTTTTAAATATCTACAGAAATATAAATACTCCCTAATTTTTGTGCTCTGCCGGTATGCTGAGTGGATTGATGTGCTCAGCTCACACAGTTGACCTGTAGCCTGCTTGGGGCACTTCTACCCACTCAGCAGCTGCACAGTGCCGAAGAAAGAGCTCTCATGCCTCCACTTCCATCTTCAGACTCTTCCTAGCACAATGACGCTCTGTAGTCCTCCAGTGAATCCCTACATAATCCACTGCTGGACCTTTCATGTGTGCAGTCTACCAACTCATAGTACAAGTAACTTGTGAGAAGACACCTTTTAAAGTATTCTTCATTGATTTAAGCAGCTCTGGTTTGGGGTGGGGGTGGGGGTAGGCTTACTAATCACCAAGACTGAAGAAAGATTCCCTGGACACTTCTAAATTTCATAAGTTTTGCTTGACTCCAATGTTCCATTTTTGGGCAATGTTCTTGAGCAGGCATCAACAACTTAGCTTCATAGATGCCTGGAGTTATTATTTAGATCCGTTCCAATATGGTTTCTGGTCTGGTTTTGGAAAGGAGACTGCCTTGGACATCCTGAGGGATGACTAGCATTGGAAGATGGACAGGGGAAGTGCATCCCTGTTTGTTCTTCTGGACCTCAATATGGCTTTTGATACCACAACAGTGATATCCTTCTAGACCACCTGTCCTAGTGGTATGAGTTGGGTATCCCCATTTTGTAATGATAGTCTTTGTCATGGTCTTTGTCATGTAGAAGGCAGGGGTCCTCGGGGAACGTAAGCGTCCGTTTAACCCAGTCTATGGAGGGATTATGTCCCTGCAACCAATTCATCCCTAACACCACGGGGGCTACAATGGGGGCGATGGTAAAATAAAGTCTTTCCCAATGTTCCCCAACGGCCATGACCACTGCCGTGGTGCGGTGAGTAACTGGCCCTTTTTTAAAGTCGCTACCGTCCATTTGTGAAAAACGGAGGGGGGCCGGGAGCCGTTTGCGCCTGACATGTAATTTCTTGGCCACTTCCTCACTCATTAAGGTCCGGGCGCACCCGGAATCAACCAAGGCGGGAAACTCTAATCTCGGGCCCCCTTTGGCTAGGGAAAGGTGGACCCTGATATACACATTTTCCTCTTGGGCGCTTACCATTGGGGGAGCTCCTTGCACAACAATCGGAACGGTCTGCTGAGGAGCCCCTCTTACAGCAGACCGACGGCGTTTTTTGCCGGTATTTCCCACTCTTCCTCCTCGCTGGACGAAGGAGATGGGGTAATTGTATTCCGTGACTCGGCGGAGTCAAAGGTGGCATTTGTAATCCGGGATCCCGATGGACCGGAAGAAGTGGAAGCTTCTTCTTGGGTGCGCGCGTGCAGCGCAGAGGGCGCGCTCCGGCGTCCAGGAGCACTACTCCGGCGTCGAGGTTGGCCCTCCGCCGGGGTTTTCTCCGGTTCGGTCAGACGGGGCGGAGGAGGACGCCCGGTACGGGACGGGCATTGCGAGGCGAAGTGACCCTTGCCTCCGCATACCAGGCACACTCCAGCTTCGAAGCGCTTGCGGCGTTCAGCGGCCGAGGGACCGCTGCCGCCCGGTGTTCGGGGATCTCTGGGCCCGCCTGGTTTGTCCCCTCGCCGCTGAAGGTCGCGACCGGTACGCTGCTTGGACAGATTCAGAAGTTGCTTACGGTTTTCGATATCTGCCGCATGGCGTACCCAACCCTCGACATCAGGGGGATTACCCTGCTTGAAAGCCCAGTGTTGCAGGTCCGGATTCAGTCCCTCCCTGAAGCACTGTACCCGGGTGGCTTCGCTCCAATCCAAAATTCTACTCGATAGGGACTGGAATTCGCTTGAATACTGCGCCACCGACTTAGTCCCTTGGCGCAGTTGCATCAAGTTGGCCTTAGCCCGCTCCCCCAGGTTCGGGTCCTCGAACCGGTTCCGGAGAGCAACCATAAACTCATCTAGACTCCTTAGTACAGGGGAGCGGAGTTCGTACTGCAACACCATCCAGGCTGCCGCCTCGCCTTGCAAGAGGGAGGCCACGTACTGGACCTGGGACTCTTCGGAGGGGAAGGTCCGGCCCTGCTCGCGCATAAAAATATCCACTTGGACCAAAAAGAAAGTCAACTGGTCCCCCGACCCATCGTACGTGATCTTCAGGTCACGGCGGGTCGGGGCGCTGGGAGGAACGGGAGAGATTACCAGTGCCCCGTCTGGGGGGTTGCCGGGAGGTGGCTGTACCTTAAGTGCGTCCAGGGCGGCTGCCATCTGGGCCATCACAGCCTGCATGGTGTCCATGCGTCCCAGCATGGTCTGGCGCTCCTCTTGCCATTGCCTCCGTTCCTCGTCCATCAGGACCTCCCTTCGTGCGAGGTCCTCTTCGAGTCCCGTGCCGGATAAAGCCAAGCGGCGATGTTTCGCCTCGGTCCGTGAGAGCGACCAGTCCTTGGGGGAATCCAACCAGGAGTTGAAGGGGTTCTTGGGTTTCGTGCCCAAGCCCGGTCCCGGAGGTGGGGCCACGGGTACCTTCCGTTTGGCCCCTTCATCCTTGGGGTCCGGTAGCTCCGGTGCGTCGGGTTTGTCCGGCGAACCCGGGGGGGGTAGCGGGATCCTCCTCGCCTGGCATGGCTGTCCCGTCCGGTACAGATGCAGAGCGAAAAGGCAGGGACTTGTAACTTAATGTGAGAGTCCCAATCCCCTGTGCCACTTCGCCAAATCACTTGCTCAGACTTGGTGCAGAAACAAAGGATTTATTGAAGGCTTCAGAAGATATGAGCAGACACGGATTCAAAGTTACAAGTGAACTAGCTTATCGGGGTTACAGTATATATCTACTACAGGGCAAGAGGTTCACACTCCTATTGTGAGAAACAGTAAGATAGATTGGTGCAATACAAAACATCAAACAGTTCCAAGGAGACAGTGAGGGCTATCAGCACTTCAAGGCCGGACTCGGCCTGAGGGAGTGTAGGCAGGAAGCACAGCAGGGGAGGGAGAGCTGGCACCTGGGCCAGATAGATGGGACGTGAGACCCAGGAAGGCACGGGGAGGTGTGAACTGCTCTTTACGAGTTCAAAGGGGTTGGGATGAGAAGTCGGAACACATAGCCCTCACACCCTGGAGGTTAAGTCTCCAAAAGAACTACAGTTCTACCACATGGCTGGCCTATGGAGTCTCTGCAAGAAACTGCTTGCAGAAGTTGTCTGAAAATTTGGACTTCAGTATCATAAATATGCAGATAACATCAATCTCTCTGTCATTTCCATCAAATTGGGGTGGTGGTTGCAGTGGAAGTTCTGAACTGGTACTTGAAATCAATGATGGACTAGATGGAGGGCAACAAACAAGATTATATCCACTTAGACAAGAGGTACATTTGGTCAGTAACAAGACAGACCTGGGAACAGAAGTTGTGCCTTACAGAGTCATAGAATCATAGAGTTCGAAGGGACCATACAGGCCATATAGTCCAACCCCCTGCTCAATGAAGGATCAGCCTAGAGCATCCCTGATAAGTGTTTATCCAGCCTCTGCTGGATAAAGAAAACAAGATTGGTCTGGCAGGATTTGTTGGGGACAAATCCATGCTGACTTCCTCGGATCACCAAGCAGTCCTTCAGATGCTCGCAGATTGACCTCTTTAATATTTGCTCCAGTATCTTCCCTGGGACAGAGATCAAACTGACTGGCCTGTAGTTTTCTGGGTCATCCCTCCTCCCTTTTTTGAAAATTGGCATAATGCTCATTAGATGAAGCTGTACTGTTATTGAAAACTAAATTTTGCAACTCAAAAATGGATCTGTTGCTGTTCCTGGATGGCCAAGTGCCAGTAGAGGCCATGAGCACTTATCATTGCCTTCAGTAGGAGTGCCAGTGGGTCCCTTTTTTAGAGAGAAGGAACCTGGCCACAGATGCCCATTTATTTTATGATTTCCAGATCAGTGATGTACTAACATGCCTCTGCTCAAATTGTAATTTGATTGCAAATTGCAAGCGGTGCCTCCAGACACTCTGAAGGAAAAATGTTTGCTTTTTGTCAAGCTCTTGACTTTGTTCTAATTGCAAATGATAGTGCATGTGTGTTCTTGCACTGCTTTCTTGCTCCTGTTCCTCTCTACTTCCCCCATCCACCCAACCCTCACCCAGCAGAAGAAAATATTGTTAAAGAAAGGTGTTTTCTGTGATTATTGCAATCCTGATGGGGTGGGTGTTGGTTGGTTTCTGTTTATTTTCCAGCCTTGCCCATTTTGTTGGCCTGACTCTCAAAGCTGAGCATGGTTGAGTATTGTGCATTGGATTGTGCACAATACCATTCCCATTCTCACAGTGCTCCCTGGGAACCATATTTTGATCCAGTAAGGCCTGAGCATGTGCTGACTGACATGATGAATACTGGAGACTGTACAAGTGCAAAAGCAACACATACACTCAACGTGTAGCTGTTTTTAAATAATAACCTGTCCATGATGGCCCTGGGTCATGTGCAAGCCAAGAAATGGTTAATGAAGGCTTACACAGACCATATTGGCATGATGAAAGAAAAATATTTTATTACTGATGGACCAGAGAAGGAGATCTGGGTTTTTGCAGAAGGGGCTGCAGTTTTGAGTATTTGAGGTGTTCCAGCTGAGGAGTAAGGAAGTCCTTGGAGCAGACAGGTCTAGTTGTATGGAGGAATCACTTGGTTGCTGTCCTGAGTACCAAGTTGCCTGGAGAGAAGGAGTGGTGAAGATCTCGGAGCTTTATATCATACAGTGGCATGGTTTGGTCCCTGGTGGCATCTGATTCCCCAGGGGTGGAGGATTCTAGGTTCTTGAGAGAATGTCTCAGTTTGAACATTGCAGTTCCTTTCTCCCCTCAAAAATTCTGGGGGCACATAGAGCACAAAACCAGCAACTGATCCACAGGGCTTGTGTATTAAGGTATACATTAAATGAGCCTGTAGCCATGTAGTTCCAAAGATTTAAGGGTATATGAGTATTTGGAAGAAGAGAGTAGCGATTTGGGGTGTTTTCTTCTCTTGTCTCCCTTCAGTGGGCTGCAGTTGGAGGGAGGAATTGGTGGAAATCACCAATCACCTTAAGAAATGTAAGTGTCCTTAAGTCTTTTAAATATGTGCTTGGATACAGGCCACAGAGTCAATGTATGACTTAATTTTTTTAGGGGGGGGGGCTGTCAAGTCACAGCTGACTTCTGGCAACCCCTGGTGGGCTTTTCAAAGCAAGAGACATTAGGAGGTGGTTTGACATTGCTTGCTTCTGCGTCATGCTCCTGGTATTTCTTGGAGGTCTCCCATCCAAATACTTGCCAGGATCGAGGCTATGAGTGTGGTCCTGGCCCAAGGTCACCCAGCAAGTATGCATGGCAGAGGGGAGATTCGAACCTAGGTTTCCTAGATCCTAGTCTGACACCTTAACCACAACACCACGCTGGCTCTTTATGACAATACATGAACCTTATTCTAGGAAGAGACCTTTCTCGCCCACCCCACCCTCTTTCTAAAAGGCACTGAAGCTCTTGGAAGGGGTGATGGTAGTATCTGTTGATTACTCTTCCCCATTGCAACCCCATACTTTACTCCCTATGCTGTGTTCCTGAAGCTTCACTGACCAGAAGGAATAAAATGGGGGGGGGGGCGTCATTGGGCTGCAGTTAGAAGGGAAAGTTGGTGGAAATCACCACAACCCCCACCCCCGTGAATTTGTGCCCCTCAGACGTCAGAACTGTGTGGTTGGATACAGGCCGGTGTGGGATGGCAGTGGGGACTTATTGAAACAGGGAAAGGAAATCTATTAAAATGTACAATTCTGGTGACAACACAGCAGTTGCAATATTAAGTGTTGCAATTTCAGACTTTAATGCTGAAAATAGCTAGGTAAAGAGGAAAAGATAAAATCCTTACTCAGGTAGAAATGCATGCCTACTCCCCTCCAGCAAAATGGCAAATTTTCCAATAAATTATTGGCACTATTGTAGGATAGCAGTTCCCCAGGTGATATGCTTGGGTAGTGTTTTGCACTTGCTGTCTGTTTTCTGTGAATATGGGATTGACTTAAAGTGATAACATCTAGTGGGAGCTACAACCTATGACAGAAGAAGTTTCTCAATGGATGCTAAGAGGAGATTATCCCTTGATAGTACAGTCCAGGACTCATCAGAGATTGAAGAGGATGACCCCTACCCAATTGAAAAGAGGTGGAAGAGGTGTGTGAGAGAAGGAAGAATTTGGAGTGAGTAGAGGGAGGGATTTGGCTGAAGTAGCTTTAGGGTAGAGATCCTCTAGAGAGCTGATGTGGGAAAGTACATCTGCTGCACTGTAGGCCCGGGTACCCAAGCTTTTTGAGCCTGCAGGCACATTTGGAATTTTGACACAGCATGGTGGGCAGAGCCAGAAAATGGCTGCTGCAGCTTACCTTCAGTCACATGGTAAATATCCTCGTGTTGCGGTGGTAGCTGCTGCCAAAGCAACATTTTTAAAAATCTGCACAGCAATGAAATCTCCAATGGCCAAGCAGAAGCCTTGCTGGGTAAAAGCCCCACCTGGCCCCACCCACTTTCTAAAGACACTTGGTGGGCACCAGGAAAGGTGTCAGTGGGTTCCCTGGTGCTCATGGGCACCACGTTGATGACTCTGCTGTAAGGAGTGTGTCTTTGTCTCCACCTGGGCTCTAATTATATATTTGCAAATAAAACAAAAATGCCATAAGTCCCTACTGCTTTATCCTCCAAAGGGAAACGAGCCAGGTAGGGCTGCCCCTGAAATTTCTTGCTGCTCAGAGAAGTGGGGAGCACATAACACTGTTTTTATTCAACTAGGTTCAGCTTCAAATGTGCAATAAATGTAATTGGAAGTGTGTTTTCCAATTAAAAAGCTGTTGAAAAGTACTTAAATGTATTGCTTGGTATTAAATACTTCTTGAAGGCTAATTGCATTTGTTTGCCATTTTTCAGATATGTTTAAAGTGACTGCAGATATTCTAGATTTTGAAATGGCTCATTGGTGGGTTTTAAAAGTGTTCATTGGCGCTGCACATTTCAAACATTCTGGAATGCTTGAGCTTCCTCTGACAGTTTTTTTTTAGACGTCTCAATCCCTTTTGTGTTTTGAGAACTGCACAGACAGAGACACTTCTGTAATTAACTAGCAACTATCTGGAAAGCAAAATTTGGAATGTTCATACAATAATACAGCAAGAGAATACCTGTTTTCTGATTTCTTTGGGCCCAGCCCATTCCTGAAATAAAAAAGAAAATCAGCTGGCTACTGCCTGAAAAGCAGAATCCCAAAGTTGTGAAACTGTTGTAAAACTGCCAGAAAGTATACTGCTAGAAAATACAATAAGAGACAGTGCTGGTTTTTATGTAGCATGGTTGATGCACAAAGTCAGAGACGGAGTTCAGAAGATAACCTCTTTATTGAGAGTAGCCATAATGGCGAGAACTGAGAATAAAGGCTCAAGTGTCCCCTCTTTTATGCCCTCAGATAGCCCACACTTTCCCCCCCTCCCGTGATCCAATTGGGTGGTTCAAACCGCGATCCAATCGGGGCTATTGTCTAAGGTTTCAAATGTTATCACCTAACTGAGCAATGGTTTATTAACATACATAACACCCCTCCCCCCCAGGATGGCATCAACCCCATTAACATACATAGTCCTCGAGGTGGATGGGTCGGTAGTGAGCCCTGCCCAAGCAGCGGGGCCCCAGACTGGGGCCGGGTGTTGCCGCTGTGGGTGCTGGTGTTGGCAGCAGGCTGCTGGGACAGGAGCTCGGATTAGGCTTGTACTCGGCCGGCGGGGAACCGTCCTCGCTGGTAGCCGAGGGCACTCTATTCTCTTGCGGCTCCAGAGCTGTCACAGCTGGCTCGTCCAGGCAGGCACTTTCACCCCTCCTGAGGGGCCTGGTGGCCACTTCCTCTCGCTCGCCTCCATCAGGTGACACCGAGTCCATAATCTGGCGCCAAAGCTGATCAATGTGATGCTGGAGGACTCGGCCCTCTGGGGTTACCACCCTGTATGATACCAGTCCGGTAATATCCATGACAGTTGCTGGAATCCATACTGGCCCCTGGCTGTAGTTGGGGACGAACACTACCTCGCCCATGCTCAGGGACCTTGGGGTCTCTGGCGACTCGTAGCCTGGGGGGCGATCCAATGCTAGGTTGGGATGGAGGCGATGAAGGAGCGATCTCAGCCGGCGCCCCATCAATAATTCTGCTGGGCTTTGTCTGGTGGCGGTGCAGGGGGTGATGTGCTGCATGAGGAGGAAGTGTGCCAGTCTCACATCCCAGTCGCTGTGGACGAGTTGGCCCAGTGCGTCCTTCACTGTCCTCACCATCTGCTCTGCTTGGCCGTTGGTTGCAGGATGGAATGGGGCCGATGTGAAGTGTCAGATCAGGTTCCGCTGCGTGAACTCCCGGAACTCTGCAGATGTAAATTGGGTGCTGTTGTCCGTTACGATTGTGTCCGGAAGCCAATGGGTGGTGAAGACTTGGTGCAGCACCCTAACCACTATCTTCGCTGTCATGTTGGGGACTGGCAGGACCTCCAGCCATTTGAAGTATGAGTCCACTATGATGAGGAAAGTCTTGCCTTGGAAGGGTCCCGCGAAATCGATGTGGACCCTGGACCACAAGGCATGTGTTGTTTCCCATCACTGCACTGGAGTGTGAGGCATCTCTGGTCATGACTCTTGGCATGGCATGCAGCAGCGCACCCACTCCTCTAATGAAGCATCAATACCCGGCCACCAAACGTAGCTTCATGCCAGGGCTTTCATTCTGACGATTCCCGGATGACAGGCATGTAGCGCATCCAGAACTCGGTGGCGGAGTTTGGCAGGGATCATGACTCGGTTCCCCCACAATAGGCAGCCTTTGTGCACCGACAACTCGTGTTGGCAGGATGCAAACGATGCGTATCCCACAGCCGGCAGCTCTGCCAGCCACCCCCTCCACACCCAGTTGAGGACACGGGCAAGGAGGCGATCTTTGGTGGAGTGGGCTGCGATATCGGACGCGTGCAGGGGGAGTTCGGGGAGGGTCTCCAGCAGCAGAACGTCACAGGCAGAAGCGGGGTCGGGTCGTTCCTGTTGATGGGGAGGCGACTCAGGCCATCCGCATGCCCGATGCCCCAGCCAGGCTGGTGGAGGAGCTCAAAGGAAAATGGACCACCTGAGCATCCTCGGGGACAGGATCTGCGGCGTCTGGCGATCGGATGCGAACAGCCCCAGCAGGGGCTTGTGGTCGGTGATGACTGTGAACAGCCAGCCGTATACGTAGTTGTGGAACTTCCGCACCCCAGCGACAACCACCAGCACCTCCTTGTCGATGTGGGCATAATTCCTCTCGGACTGGGTTAACGTGTGGGAGTAAAAAGCGATCGGCACCTCCTGCCTGTCTGGCAAGCAGTGGCTGAGGACAACCCCGACGCCGTAGGGAGATGTGTCGCAGGTCAGGAGCACTGGCAAGCGTTTGTTGACATGCACCAGGAGGCTAGACAAGGACAGCAAGTTCTTGGCATCTTGGAAAGCGTGCTGCTGGGGGCCCCCCCAAGACCACGGCGAGTTCCTGTCCAGGAGGTGGTGGAGTGGCTCCGCGACTGTCACCTTATGCAGTAAGAAAGCATGATAGAAATTCAGAAGGCCCAGGAATGCCAGGAGTTCTTGCTTAGATTTCAGCGCAGGGGCAGCATGAATCGCCCGGCCCTTGGCCGGGGCAGGGTGAACGCCCTCCACATCAATGAGGTAGCCAAGAAAGTTGACCTGGGGGAGACTGTTATGGCACTTCTCCCTCTTCACCGTCAGTCCCGCATCCCAGAAACGGCAGAGGACCGTGCGCATATGCTTGATCAAGTCGCCCTCGGAGCCCGCAGCAATCAGGATGTCGTTGAAGTATGGAACGACCCCGGGCAGACCCTTCAGAAGGTCCTTCATCAGGTTCTGGAAGATGCCTGGTGCCGTGCGAGGATCTGGGTAACTACTGACCCATCAGCTTGACTTCTATACCAGGAAAGGTTTTTGAACAAATCATCAAACAGTCAGTCCTTGAGCATTTAGAAAGGATGGCTCTGATTACTAAAAGCCAGCACGGGTTTCTCAAGAACAAGTCATGTCAGACTAATCTTATCTCCTTTTTTGAGAAAGTTACTACCTTGCTGGATCAGAGGAATGCTGTAGACATCGTTTCTCTTGATTTCAGTAAGGCTTTTGATAAGGTTCCACATAGTATTCTAGTTGACAAATTGGGAAAATGTGGTTTAGATCCTGTTACTGTTAGGTGGATCTGTAACTGGTTGACAGATCACACCCAAAGAGTGCTTGTTAATGATTTCTCATCCACTTGGAGAGGAGTGACTAGTGGAGTGCCTCAGGGATCAGTCCTTGGCCCTGTGTTGTTCAATATCTTTATAAATGATTTGGATGAAGGATAGAGGGGACGCTTATTAAATTTGCAGATGATATCAAATTGGGAGGGGTAGCAAATACAGTAGAAGACAGAGCCAGGATACAGGATGATCGAGAGGCTGGAGAATTGGGCTAAAACTAATAAAATGCATTTCAACAGAGATAAATGTAAAGTTCTGCATTTAGGTAGGAAAAATCAAATGCATAATTATAGAATGGGGGAGACTTGTCTCAGCAGTAGTGTGTGCGAAAAGGATCTTGGGGTCTTAGTAGACCAAACACTGAACATTAGTCAGCAGTGTGATGCTGTTGCTAAAAAGGCAAATGCAATCTTGGGCTGTATCAACAGAAGTATAGTGTCCAGATCTTGTGAAGTGATGGTATCACTTTACTCTGCTCTCACCTAGAGTAGACCTCACCTAGAGTACTGTGTTCAGTTTTGGGCACCGCAATTTAGAAAAGATGTAGACAAGCTGGAACATGTCCAGAGGAGGGCAACAAAGATGGTGAGGGGTCTGGAGACCATATCCTATGAGGAAATGTTGAAGGAGCTGGGTATGTTTAGCCTGAAGAGGAGAAGATTGAGAGGGGATATAATAACCATCTTCAAGTACTTGAAGGGCTGTCATATAGCGGAGGGTGCCGAGTTGTTTTCTGTTGCTCCAGAAGGTCAGACCAGAACCAGTGGGTTGAAATTAAATCAAAAGAGTTACAGTCTAGACATTAGGAAGAATTTTCTAACAGCTGGAGCAGTTCCTCAGTGGAACAGATTTCCTCGGGAGGTGGTAAGCTCTTCTTCCCTGGAAGTTTTTGAGAAGAGACTCGATGGCCATCTGTCAGCAATGCTGATTCTATAACCTTAGGCAGATCATGAGAGGGCACCTTGACCTTCTTCTGGGCATGAAGTATGGGACACTGGGGGTTGGGGGGGAGGTAGTTGGGAGTTTCCTGCATTGTACAGGGGGTTGGACTAGATAACCCTGGTGGTCCCTTCCAACTCTATGATTCTATGTATGCAGAAACATTGAAATGTAGGAACAAGGGCAAATGTTACTACACTAACTTCAGCTAGGTTTGCCAGGTCCCTCCTGTTCACTGGTGAGGGATGGAGGTTGGTAGGGTTGCCAGATTCAGATTGGAAAACTGGAGATTTGGAGAGAGAGCCTGGGAAGGACAGGGAGGTACAATGCCATAGAGTCCAAAGCATCCAAAGCATCCATTTTCTCCAGGGGAACTGATCTCTGTAGTCAGGAGATGAGCTGTAATTGCAGGGGATCTGGAGGCTGGCATCCCTAGCTTCAGTGGATATTTCTTCATGTTTTACAGTTTGCAAATAGTATTTATTTCTTTTAGTAATTGCATTCTGCCCAGTCAGCAGAGAGCCAGGACTGCATAATGCTTAGAGGGTCTGTCTGTGATTCACCATTGGTACCTGTGTTCATCTGGAGAATGTTGACATTGTTTAGAAAAAAGAGTTTTTTTGCATTAAGTTGTGGTTATGTAAAAAAGCTGAAGATCATTGGAAAATGGTAATTCAAACCATAACAGTAAGGTTATGGAAATCTGCCCCTTAGAGAGGAAATTTGCTTATTAAATTTTGTTGCAAGAATTCAATAGTCACATCAAGAATTAGTATTAAGTGTATTGACTACTGCTGGAATAGTATGTGCTGGGTATTGGGAATCTAGATATATAGCAGGGGGAAAGACCTGTTAAGTAAAAAGTGGGAAACAATTAGATTGGCAAAGTTAACTGTGGTTCAGCACTCGAGAGAAATTATAAGTTTGGAGTCACGTTGGCGTCCTGTATTGCATTAGATTGAAAATGCATTGGATGGTTAATTCTAGTGTTAGGAATATTTATAGAAATGGTGTGAAGTGTCTAAATATATTCTCCTCTTGCTGTCCAAGCAATTATCTGTATATTTGATTACCTGTAACTAAGGATGTGACCTTATTGTTCATTTCTATGTGTGCCTATGTGTTTGTCACCATTTAGATGTAAAAATAAGTAGCCTGAAAGTAATAAAGATAAAGGGGGGGGGGGGAGAGATAGCACCAGACTAGAATCAGAGAGCAGGGTTCCAATTCCTGTTGTGCCATGAAACTCACTGGTGGTCTCCCATCCAAATACTAACCAGGACCAACCCTGCTTAGCTTGCGAGCTCTCTCTTTAACAGAGGCATAATATGTGGAGATGGGCCACTGATACTTTTCATGGCATGGAGGGTAAATAAAATTACTTAGTAAATAACATTCCATTAATCCATTAAAGGGACAGACGTTTTTCTCCAGATAATTGGTAACCCTACTGTCTGTTGAACAGAGAGACTTCTGAGAATACCCATCCCTGTGCTAGAGTAACACCATTGGATCCTGAAGAGTATTAATTTTGTGTTCCTTCTTTCCATTTATCAAATAGCTATGTAAATCTTGCCCTGTAGTTCTTTGCTAGAAAATATTTTGAAGTGTAAGGATGTGTCACTGGCCATAAAGACTAGATTAATTCATGCCATCGTATTCCCTATTACTATGTATGGGTGGGGTGTGAAAGCTGGACAGTGAAGAAAGCTAATAGGAAGAAAATAGATTCCTTTGAAATGTGGTGTTGGAGGAGAGGGTGACGGATTCCGTGGACTGCCAAAAAAACAAATCAGTGGGTTATAGATCAAATCAAGCCTGAACTGACCCTAGAAGCTAAAATGACTCAACTGAGGCTGTCGTATTTTGGTCACGTCATGAGATGACAAGAGTCACTGGAAAAGACAGTCATGCTAGGAAAAGTTGAGGGCAGCAGGAAAAGAGGAAGACCCAATAAGAGATGGATTGACACAATAAAGGAAGCCACAGCCTTCAATTTGCAAGATCTGAGCAAGGCTGTCAAAGATAGGACATTTTGGAGGACACTGATTCATAGGGTCACCATGAGTCGGAAGCGACTTGACGGCACTTAACACACACACACACACACACACACACACACACACACACACACACACAGTTCTTTCCAGTCATACTGGATGGAAGACATGCAAAGTTTTTCTTCAGCAACTAGAATAGATTGACAAATTGATATTCCCAGTTGTGTTTGTTGTGTTAAACGAAGACAGTTGTTTGTTGTGTTAAATCATGACCCAATCTGAATCCCTGTAATAGAAAATCTGTATACATCCATAATATCACTTCTCTTGTTGCATTTTGAAAGTGTACAGCTAAAATGTTTGTAGTGTATGCTCCAAAAACTGGTGAATTCATTTGACACACAGGTGAACATAGCGGGAAGCTGTGTTTAGCTGCAGCTCCTTGCTGAGTCTGCATCATGTGGACTTGGTCTTTATTTAAGTAGTTACATTGGTGCACAAGTGACTGTAAATTGCAATGATGCCTGGAGTGCTGATATAAAATAGTATTTTCTAACATATACAATAAAAACAAATTGACAACTTCCATTCAAAGAAGTTAACTGTAATATTCACAGTAAAATGTCTCTTAAAAATAAGTCAGGATGACTGAAATAATAGCTCTGCATTGAAAAAGGAAAGGTTTTCCAATTGAATTCAGTCATTCTTGACATTTTTTAAACACATGCAATCTGTAATTCTCACCAGTTCTAGCTATGTTCTAGAATTTGCACAACCATTAATTCTTTAGGGGCAGTACAGTTGACTTCTATAGAGCAACAGCTAACATTTTGCAGTTAAAGGCAGACTGAGATTCACATCTTGAGCTCTGATTTGTATGCCCGCACCTTCAAAAGTGATAGGAGATGGGAAGGGAAGTGAGGGGTGTTTGAACTCAACCTCCCCAACCGAGGCCCTGGAGCTGAACTACTTACCTGGTCTGAAGCCTCAGGAGGGAGGATGAGAGCTGGCGGGCCTGTCATCCCCCCTGTCGAGGCATGAGAATGAGGACTGACCTTGACAGCAACAGACAAGCAACAGCCCTCATTGATGACATTATCAGCCAGCCAGTGCGGAAAAGCTGGCAAACCAACTAAATCCACTGAGGGAATCCCAGGCAGTCTGCCAGAAGGTGGTTAAAGAGGGATACCTGGGATAAGGGAACTGCCCGGCAGAGCTAGAGCCAGGTATAGGGAAAGATGGGATAATAGAATGGGATGCATGGTTGGTCCCAAGGAGAACGAAGGGGCGGGACCAGAGCTGGGAGTGGGAATAAAAGGAAGGCTCCACAGTTTGGCCAAGGAGGAAAGGAGGTAGCATGGCATCTGGCAGAAGGGCTGAACACTACTTGGGGAAGGAAGGGAAGGACCTGCGGAATCACAGCCATTGTCCTGCCCACCCCATTTCTAAGGCTTGAGGAGACTCGATGCAAAGGGTGTGATGGAAGAGAGTGCAGAAGATGCCCTCGCCAAAGAGGGCGCCCGCAAGAGGCAACTAGCTTTAAAAAAATGGTGGTGCCTCAACTGTGGACTCCTGTCTTCCTGTAGGTTCTTCTGGTACCTGCACTGCTGTTTAGGTGTCAGGTCAAAAAGATTTCATAGGCTCTGGACTTGACTTTTTCTTTCCTGGCCATCTTTCCACTTGTTTTTATTGCTATATATTATTTGGAATGTTTTATGTAGTTTGACCAGTTTTAAATAATGCAAAAATAAATTATCAGCCACCTCAAGTGATTTTCTGGAGATTTAGCAAAGAAGAAAAGTTTAAAAAATGCCATTATTAATTCATAGTTTTCCTCATCAGAATCTTTTTATAACCTAAAAGAATTAAAAACTGGATCCCATGAGTTATTATAACCTTTTTATTTTGGATAAGTTTTAAGTAAATAACTTCCTCCAAACAAAACATTACAATATTCTATCATTTTCAATATTTATTGGAATAGGTACTTTTAAAGAAGACGAAGAAGAGTTGGTTTTTATATGCCGACCTCCTCTACCACTTAAGGGAGACTCAAACCGGCTTACAATCACCTTCCCTTCCTCTTCCCACAACAGACACCCTGTGAGGTGGGTGAGGCTGAGAGAGTGTGACTTGCCCAAGGTCGTCCAGCTGGCTTTATGTGTAGGAGTGGGGAAACAAATCCAGTTCACCAGATTAGCCTCCGCCGCTCATGTGGAGGAGTGGGGAATCAAACCCGGTTCTCCAGATCAGACGCCACCACTCCAAACCACTGCTCTTAACCACTACACCATGCTGGCTCTCAGTGGTAAAAGTACTAGATTACATTTAATTTGAATTATGAACTGGGCCCTATAGGGTGGATCAAAAACCTACACCATGGGGCCAGGAACAGACAGAAAAGATTTTTCTAGAAGCCTGGGGAGAGCTTCAGGTTTGCAGAAAAACGTGACATGTTAAAGAAAGATATATTGGGGGCTTACAAAAAACAAAAACAAAAAACCTCAACATTGTAGAAGCAAAGTCTGCTTCTTGAAGAAAAGAAGATGACATTGTGAGACCTTGGTCATTTTGGGGATTGCCAGGTATCCCCCAACCAACATTGCTGAGGTTTCCAAGTCTTGGTTAGTGGCGGAGGGGAGTCTAAAACAGGGGTCCTCAACCTTTTTGACCCTGCAGGGACATTTGGAATTCTGACACGGCATGGTGGGTGCAGCAACAAAATGGCTGCCACAGGAGGCTGTAGGGTTGCCAGCTCCGGGTTGGGAAATACCTGGAGATTTTGGGGGTGGAGCCTGAGAAAGGCGGGGGGGGGGACTTCACCTTCCCTCTAGAGTTCACCTTCCAAAGCAGCCATCTTCTCCAGGTGAGCTGATTTTTGTCACCTGGAGATCAGTTGTAATAGCGGGAGATCTCCAACCACCGCCTGGAGATTCGTAACCTTAGGAGGCAGTGCCAGCCACAAAATGATTGCCACAGCCTAACTTCTTGCATACAGTAAAGATCCTTGTACTGTGGTGGCAATTGCTGCCAAAGAAACATAAAAAAAAAAATCTGCACAGCCAATCATAAACCTAGCTGGGCAAAAGCCCTACCTGGCCCCCATCCACTGCCTAAAAATACTTGGCGGGTGCCGGAAAGGGTATTGGCGGATACCATAGTAGCCGTGGGAACCACATTAGGGACCCCTGGTCTAAAACAGTAAAAGGAGGAAGGGAAGGTAAAGCTGGAGGGGGAGGAAGTAAAAAGGGAAGCTGAAGGTGGGGAAGGGAAGGGAACAGAAACTTGGAGGGGGAAGGAGCAAGAGAGACTGTGCCTGGAAGAAAGAACAAAGTGGCTGTGGGGGTGGACGGATGAAAAGTTGCTGCAAGGGGGAGGGAAAGCTGAGGACTGGGTGCAGAGTGGAAAGGTAGGTGGGGGAGAGGCTGCAGGCACTGCAGGTGAAGGGAAAGAGGAAAAGAAAAAGTGAAAGAGGGAGCAGAGAGATGAGATCTGTGGTGTCCTAAATCTAGGCATCAGAATAAGAAGGCAGCACAGTGTTAAACAGGTTAATAAGGTCAGTTCTTTCTCTGTGGATCTTCCATAACGACAGGTTTTTTCATTGATCTTGCCCACACTAAGTCCTGAAGTGGACAAGAACGTCTAAAACATTGGCCTGGGTTAAAGGAACAGACTTGTCACAAATCCCACAAGATCCCTCCCCCAAGCTCTCACTGGTTTCCATCTAGAATCCAATCTAATAATTTACTGGGATGACAAAAACACACACACACACAAAAAACACAAAACAGTTATTTTCATGTGCACAAGCCCTGTCTGTCAGTCTATTACAGTTTTATCCCAACCTTTCCCCAAGGAGCACAAAGTGGTGTACAGAGTTCTCCATTCCTCATTTAATCCTTGTAACATCCCTGTGAGGCAAGTTAGGCTGAAAGAGTGTGTGTGGCCCAAAGTTACCCAGCAAGCTTCCATGGCAGAGTGAAAATTTGAACTCAGGTCTCACAGCTTCATTACTCCAACCACTACCTCACAGTGTTTCTCAAACTGCAGGCACTCCAAACTGTACGGAAAGCTGCTTTTGAATGAAGGGATATGTTTTTTTGCAGCTTGTGATATGGCACGGGGACCTGCTGTTCCAACTGGACATAACTAAAATAATTCTTTAGATACTGGCCATTATAGCATTTGAGAGAGGTTGAGCAGTTTATTGGCTTCACTTTTCTGGGGTTTCCCTACTTTGCTGGAAACCTTCTGGGTGAACTCCAGTTTGCTTTTGTCGTCTATAAAATGGTAACCTTCTTGGTGGAATGCTCAAGATGATTATAAAGGTTTTTTTTTAATGCTGTAATCACTGCAGAAATTATGTCGTAGCTAATTTAACCACACTGTTAAAACCAGTAAACTTCAAAACTGACTGGATCTATATTATAGTATTAAACTTTCAGTAATTCTCTGAATGAAGGCAATTGATTCAGAGCATGATGAAATCCTGAAGCCCCTAAAGGTTTACAAGAAAATCAAATATGGAGGAGAAAATTCATATTCTGGGGGAGAAATTGCCACAAACCTCCTCCTTATCAGCTCTGGAGAGCAAGCCTCATCTCATGAAATCCTTCAGTATTGTATGAATAACTCCAGGCATAAGAGGAAGAAAGTAAAACCCTTCTAAGCTGACCGGAATTGGTCCAAGTGGGAGATGCTCCGTGGTAGGGGGAAATGTTTGAACAAGGTAGGAGAAAAGTGTGGGTGTTGAGAAACTATGTGAAGTTGAAGGGATACAGAGTCTGAGGCATCTGGGGAGGAGGAGGACAGGAGGGTGGCAAGCAGAAGGGCAATGAAGAGAATATTCCCATGTGTGAGAATGAATGCACGCATGCACACGAGGGTTGCTGGGTCCCTTTTTGCCACCAGCTGGAGGTTTTTGGGGTGGAGCCTGAGAAGGGTGGGGTTTGGGGAGGGGCTTCAATGCCATAGAGTCCAATTGCCAAAGTGGCCATTTTCTCCAGGTGAACTGATCTCCAACAGCTGGAGATCAGTTGTAATAGCAGATCTCCAGTTAGTACCTGGAGGTTGGTAACCTTAATGCGCACATATTTCTGTGAAATCTATCTATCTATCTATCTAGATAGATAGATAGATAGATAGATAGATAGATATAATTTCCATGCCTTTACCATATTAAGGAAAATAAATATAATTAAATGGGGCCAGTTATCTTCACATGCCCACTGTTGCTGAGAACCAAGTACAATGAAATGGAACAAAGTTGAGACTGAACTAGCATCTCTTCTTTGGGAGAAATGACAGAAAGATAATAAGATGTGGACTCACGTTTAATTATGCAAATAGAGTACTAAGATCCAATAATACATTGGCATAAAACTATCCTAACTGCATTTTCAGAAGCATATGATGAGTGAGATTTTGTCCCTAGGCACTGAATTGGGAAGATTTTTGTTTAATTGCTGGAAGGGATGGTTCCTCTTGGAAATGAAGAAAAACGCATCAGGGATTTTAATACTTCTTGCTGCTGCCAAGCCCCATTCACAATGACAACTGATGTGAAGAGGCAGCAGCGTCTCTCCTGGGCGTTTCTTAATGCAAAGAGAAAAAAACATGTTAGTGGAAAAGTTTTATAACTAGGTCTAGGAGATTAAATTATATAAAAAATATTGGGCCTGGGCTCAGCTAGTTATTTACAGGCCTGCTGATTTCAGTATGTGAGACTTAAAACATATGATTAACTCTTCCTTTGAAATCAATGGGACTTTGAAATCAATCAGTGTTTTTATTGTTCTTGTTGTGGTAGTGTCATTACATGCCATATTCTTATTGGCGGTTGTGATACCTTGTGATTATTTTTTTCATCCTAAACTCTGTGACACAATCAGCATTAGCTGCCATTATCTTTCCTAAACATCACCTTTTGGTCATTGCCTTTTCTTGGAAGGCAAACTACCCTTTAGCTCCTGTTTGTCCGGAGGATCAGGTGGGATTCATAATTGGAGCCTTCTCAACTGTGCATTGGTGTTCCTTCTGGTGAGTTACTCAGAACTGCAATTTCAGAGTGCAGAGTTACTCCAGCCTAAGTCCACTGAAATGAATAAATCCATAAATAAATTTAATAAAACAGTAGGTCAGACTGGCAAAACTCTGCAAAGGATCGCATAATTATCTGTTAAAGCAAAAATCAGAATATTGTGGCATCTCAAATGGATGTTTTGTGCCATGGATATCTGTGGACTGAAGCTAATTTAGGCCGTTAATGCATGGCTGTCTTGTTCCTTGTTTCTCCCGCAAATGTGGCAAATTTTGCAAGTCAGCATGCACGATCGTCGTCTGGCTGTGAGATCACCCCACCCATTTCCAGAACTTCTGCAGGTTTTCAAAGTCCTGCATTGTCCCAATGTAAATGGCTGCTTTGCTGCAGCTGCAGGAGTTTGCCGGTGCATTTGAGAACACCAGTAAATTTCCCTCCAGGAGAAGCTACTGCTCGGCCCCAGTGGTGGCAGCAGCAGTAGCAGTGGCTCGTTTATGCCCCTGGTCCCGTGCCTTTCTCTCCCCCTCCCCCCCGCTCCCATGCCCCCCTCCCCCCTCCCCCCTGCACCAGCCAGTGTTTGAGCCCACCTTAAAGCAGGCTCCAGGCCAGAGCCCCACAGTCAGAGCTGAAGCAGCGGCAGGGGCTCCTTCCTGGCAAAGGCGACCCTGTTTGCATCTGCTGGAAGTGCTCAGCATTGGCACAGGAAGAACCTGCCGCTACGCCAGGAACGCCAAGCACTTCCAGCTGATGCATGCGGGTGTCACTTTTGCCGGGTGGAGGCAGCGGCGGCTGGAAGTGTGCTGTGTTGCCGGTGAAGTGGCAAAGCGGCGGCACCTGGCAAAGGCGGCCCCCCATATGCGTTGGCTGGAAGTGCTCTGCGTTGCTGGTGAAGCTGTGAAGCAGCGGCTCCTTGTGCCAACGCCGAGCACTTTCAGCCAACACAAACACGGTCGCCTTTGTCAGGAAGGAGCCCCCACCGTCGCTTTGCCTCTGAGTGTGGGGCTCCAGGCTGCAGGCTGGAGTCTGCTTTGAGGTGGGCTGAAACCCCACTGGTGCTGGGGGAGGTGGAGGAGGGCGCAGGAGGAGAGGGGGACAGAGAGGCGTAGGTCCGGGGGGCAGAAAGGGACCACTGCTGCTGCTGCCCCTTCTTGATTTGTTTGTCCCTGTCTCCTGTCTCCATGCGTTCAATTTTTTGAACACGGGATTGGAAGGTGTGAGATATGACAGGAACAAACAAATGCGAAAACAGCCATGTATTAATGGCCTTAGTGTTATTCTCCGTTGGGTAGCAGATGCATGCACATGTACTCACGTGCATGTGCATGCACACACACAATAGTAAACAGTGCACCCCAAAGGCTTTGAAATGGAGGAGGTGTGATCAGTGACACTTTGCCATCTTTACAACCCACCCTAGAATAATTGCTGTTCTAATCTTCTATACATTTGAGATTTGCATAGAAGATTAGAACAGCAATGATTCTAGGGTGGGTTGTAAAGATGGCAAAGTAAGGGAGTATTGTTATCCCAGGTTCCAGCATGGCTCTGCTATGTGTCAGCAGTTCATAGGTTCCACATAACCTGGCTATAAATATTTCCAGACCTTTGATTGGGCAGCAACCAAACTGTAGCCTGGCTTGTGTAGCTTCATAGTTTGCACCAGGTGTCACAGCTCCTTCTCTTCCACTGTCTCTCTCCCTGCCTTATCCCCTCTCATTCTGCTAGCTTCCATATTTGGTTTTTTGCTTGCATCACCCTTAATGCTCCCTTTCAGATGGACTTCTCAGAATGGCCTTTCTGTGATTTTGGCCTAGAACTCCATTACACTCTGGCCTGACCTTGGCAGGACTCAGGCTTTGGCTCCCTGCAAGCTCAGCTACCCATGGCCCAGCACCGCCATAGTTTTCTGTTGTCCTTTTTAGGGCAAGCGTCCTATGGTCTCTGGTCTTGGGTTGAGAAGTAAGCCAACCTTGCCTTTTTGCCATGCTCAGTTCTTGAATACTCACTCCTTAGCTAGGTCAATTAACCTAAATTTCTCCCCTTCACAACCATACCCCAAGGGTAATCTTTGCAAATTCTTGCATGCTCAGAGCTGCATCTTGCAAGAGTTGAAGTGCATTCATTACTTATTCATTTTCTTACTTATTAGCTAATAATCTTACACAAAAGCGAATCATCGATCACAGTTTGATGTCATTTATTATGCTAAAAAGTTTTCAGATGTTCTGTTGTGAAAAGTATGCACAGATTTCTTCCCCCCTCCCCATAGCATGCCAACACTGGACAAACGGGATTCTGCTTTTGTTTGTCGCTTGACAGAGATGAAAGTCTACATGATGCATGGATGAAAAATGGATCTCGATATGAAACAGGCATATTGAAATGGAAACAATGGTAGAGGTTTGTTGATTTGCCTTGATGAGCATTGCTTAAGGGGCTGTGTATGCATGTCTCATTAGTAGAACTTTGCAGTTGGGAAGGTAATTGCATACATTTTCCATTTTGAGCATCAAACTCTGCTGTAATGGAATCTTGCTTCTGACTTCCTTTCCCCAGCTTTTTGACAGGATGATAAAATGCTGGAGACTAGACTTGGGTGTGCAGTATCTGGGTCCTTAGGCACAGAGATGTTCTTTGAAGAGCTGGCTTACCATTGCAGATCTTCTTGGAAACTGCCACTTGTTCTTTCTTTACAGGAGTGGGTGATCAACAAATGGGTACCGCTATCATATGAATCACGATGCGACTTAGGTCTTCCAGTAGGGCTGTTGGGAAAAAAATTAGGGAAAATTCAGGCTGGGTTTATTGGCCTTCCCCCCCCCCCTAGAAAAACCTGAATGCCGAATTCCCTATACCGGTAAAGGTAGGAATTCGGCTTTAAATTTGGGATTTCTGAAAAAATAGGCCATTTAAACCCATTTAAACCCATTTGCTGCTTTTCAAGGCTCCTGGGTGGGGCTTTTTGCAGATAGAGGTCCCAAATTTTCAGGGTAGCTTGAAGGGACTCTCCTTGCAAGAACCCCCTGGTTTAGTGAAGATTGGGTGAGGGGTTCCGAAGTTATGGGGTCTGGAAGAGGTCGCCCTCTTCTCCAAACCAATGCAAACTGTTTGCAATGCATTCCAATGGAGGAAGGGGGCGACCCCTTCCAGACCCCATACCTTCATAGCCCCTCACCCAATCTTCACAAAACTCGGGGGTTCTTGCAAGGAGAGTCCCTTCAAGCTACCCTGAAAGTTTGGGAACTCTACCCACAAAAATGCTCCCCCAGGAGTTTGGCATACAAAAAAGCCCATTGCCTTGAATATTCCAAGCCCATTTTCTTCTTCCCTAACAACTCATGCAACCCCTACACAACCACCAGACAACATCACAACCTAGCTACCTAGAACCAGAACAACCTATCAACACGACAAACCACACAGAGAAGTCTATGTAGCCGAGACTCTTAACAAAAACCCCTAAACACAACACACCACAACAAAATCAAAAGTGGGGGTCCTTTTGCCCTCCCCTACACTATGCGCGGAGTGGAGGCTGGACACAGCACCCAGGCATGCTCTGGCAGCACAAGCCCCACAAAACCCACGTCCAGCCACATGATGCCAGGTAGCTGGAGGTTCCCCCCCACCAAATTTAACCACTAGCAAAGTACACTCTCAATCAAAGCAGCTGTGTGAGTCTGTAATCTAAACTCAACCTTGCTTGGAGCCAGCCAACCACAGCAGAATGCCCCCCCCCCCAATTCAGTAGCCTGATTTCTCACCAGCGAATCACTGTCACAAGGCAGGTGAACTACCCCCCCCCCCACACACACACAGGCAGAAGACCAACAAGGCAGGCAAAGGCGAGACTTCAACAGGAAGCAAGGAAAGTTAACCACTCACTTGCCAACAGTGAATTAAAGCACTCAGGAGGAAAAAATAGCTGAGATCAAGCTGTTAACTCAGTCTCAAGTTCTCAGAGAACCCCCAGAGCCCCAGAACCAGCAAACTAGTTCACAGGAAGCTGGCTCCCTGCCCCCAAACAGGCAAAAACCCAACAGCAACCAGGCATGCCACAAAGATACATAAACCCACATTTTCCCCATGGAAGGGAGGCCTCAGACAGTGAGAGGGAGGGGGTTGGTTTCACCCAGATCCTTCTCTCTCTGCAGTCTTGCAAACCATTACACAGCCCACCAGGTGGAAACTGGCGCTGTGGTTGCCTTTCATCATCACTGGCTCTCCTAATCCATTTCCCACCTCCCGCCCCTGAAAAGAAGAAAGTTAAGGGGTACACACATTAAGACCTTCATGACGCTGTTGGCCATTCTGTTGGTTTCTGTGGTTTTGGTGTGGCTGCATCAGTCTCAGCAGCATGCAAATTTGGTGTGGGTTGTTGTGGGTCCAAGGGGCTGAGTGAGTGAGTCGAGAATCACCCTCAACATTCCCCTGTGGCGCATGGCCAAGAAGGGTCAATGGAGGCCTCGGTGTGCATGCGCGGGTCACACATGGTCGCCAACATGTAGACTGGCTCCTGGCCGACAGGCACAAGATGGGTTGTCACACCATCTTGCAGCCTTTGCACCAGAGCGCACTGCTGGAACCAACTCTGCACGTCCTTCAGCTGGCTCCAGAAACTCTGTTATCCTCTCATGAATCACATGTGTCATGAAGACAAACAGAGCCAGTATTGCCGTGTCAGAGGAGAGCAACTCTGTGTATTCCTTAAAGGGCTTAGGGACCTTCACAGTTCGAGAGATAGCTAGCCATTCATCATGGCTGAGCTGCCTCTCTCTCCCCACTGCATCGGTTTCTTGGAACATTGCCCTGAGGGCTCTCTTCTGCTCCACCAGATGCTCAAGCATGGTGTGGGTGGAGTTCCAGCGAGTGTTGACGTCGCCCTTTACGCGGTGGTCTGGCATGCCTTCCTGGGCCTGAATCTCACTCAGTGTGTAATTGTCCTTCACACTGCATGAGAAGTGACTCAGGAGCTGCCCATTTCATTATGAGATGCCAAAAATCACGAATCGCAGCATCCAGCCTGGATTCCTGTTGGGAGCCTAGGCCCAAGGCATCCCTCACCACAAGGTGGAGAAGGTGGGCCACACAGTAAACACGTGCCTCCAGGCCCAATGCTGCTGCTGCCACCCTGATGTTTGTGCCGCCGTCCATCACCATGAAGCCCATGGTGACATCCCTGCCTGTGTCCTCAGGGTGGCGGCGATGTTGGCTGCCATTTGCGCCTCACTGAACAACTGGGCGTGGAGCATAGCCTGGTGATAACCAGCCAGTCGGCACTCACCCTGCCTAGCGCTGCTCCCCACACCCCCACCCAGAAGGTCATCGGGTTGCCACCAGTGCGCAGTTAGGGAGAGGAACCCATGCTGCGCATGCTGGCTTGTCCACAGGTCGGATGTGAAGTGCACAGTTCTCCCGGCAGTACAGGGCAGCTGTGTCTTCACATACGCACTTGCAGCCCTGTACAATGAGGGCACAACAGACTGTGCCGTCGTTGAGTGAGATGGGAACTTGTACCAGGGCGCCAGGTTGTGGATCAGCCTTCAGAAGGCAACTTTCTCCATTATGCAATATGGGAGATTTTCAACGGCGACCACCTTGCTGATGAGACGCGTCACCCTTCTCATCACTGCCCTAACCTCACCTCGGCATCCTACTGGCGCCACCCTCACCCAGCACCTCAGGCAGAGTTGCTTGGCGTCCCTTCCCTACCGGAATGGGTTGTTGTGCAGCGTGTTGCATGGTTGTTGTGCAGCATGTTGCATGGTGTGCAGCGGGGAGAGCACGAGGCGAAGGTGGTGATCGCCTCTCCCCTGGGCTGGCTCCTGGCCCCTTGGCCACCAGTCCACCAGCCTCTCTCTCCCCCTGAAGAAGCACCACATGGTGGTGCTTCTTCAGATGGTTTCGAAGTGCGGAGGTCGAGAGATGGTTAAGGTCTCTCCCTTGACTTTCCTGTGCCCTACAGAGCTGGCACTCTGCGAACTGTGAATCCTCTGCCACCTGGAAGTGCTTCCAGACTGAGGATGTGAAGGTGCACCCATCATGTCCTCACTATTCTTGGTACTACAGAGGTTGCTAGTACAAGTGAAATACCCTGCACAACACAACAAGGCTGCACCGGTTTCTGTGGTAGGTAGAACCTGTCAGGAGACCACTGTCCCTGTAGTCTCAGAAGTGACCTCTTCTTCTTCCTGTCAGCCTGCAGTGGAATGCTGGCTCAAGATGACTCCTATTGCTAATCGGAGATGCAACCCTTTTCTTCTTTAATGGTTAAACAGCTTTTCAGAGCAGTTTAAATATACAGCCATTTAAAGAGAAAAGTCACCTAGCAGAACAGATTGTTTACATAGGTATCAGAGGAATATGCTGTGTATATATACAAGTTCCTTACAAAGAAGACATGCTGGTTGTCTTGCAAATAATAATAATAAAGTGGACTGGCTGTGACAGTGTGAACTTTGATGATCGGTATATGAGTAATGAGCTCAAATGTTGAGGACAGTGGTTGGGAGAGGGGGAATTTAGCATCTCTGGTTTTGAAAGTCATACTTTGTAGAGCTTGCTGTGAGAGAACCCCCCCCCAAAGCCAATTGCTGCATAAAAAAGCATTTTAAGAACAAAAAACGAACAGAGCAATCTGAAAGGGGAGGGAGAGAAATCCAAGCCTCGGCTTTAAAAAAAGCCTTTCCTCTGCTCAGAAAGAGCTCTGAGGAAGCAGGAAGCATTTGAATCCCCACCTCTTTACATGCTTTGTAATTGGCTGTGAGAGAAACCAAGCTTGTGTGTCCCGCACTTTGCCTTATGCATGGGGATTTCACCCGGGATGAGCTCAGGGGAGAGGGAAGAATCGAGTTAACAGAGGAATGGGAAGTCCTGGGACTTGTGAGGGCTGGCAGCAAGGTCATCTCTAATGGACTCATGCAGAACTCCAAGGAACAACCGAGACAGATCGGGGACAAACGTGAGTGAAAGTACCCATGCCTAAACAACCTTACTGAAATGAATGGGAACAACACAAAAGCACTGTAATGCTCCCCATTTGCTTCTGTGGGACAGGCAGGTTTTCCAGTGGAGTGTGCCCTATGATGTGACCTCAAAAGTATTGCTGCATATTTAATCATGTGAGGAATACGATAACCAGAACTGTGTATACTCTGGGTTTAAGCAATTAAAACACTTCACGTTCAGTGCCAAGAAAAGCTAAATGCTACAACCTCAATAAATTATTCATAGTTGGGAAATCTGCATAATTTCTCTCTTTCATAATTTATTCTGCTGTTTTAATTATTTTAGATAATTTATTCCACTTTTACTAGTCCTGGGGAAAGGCAACAAATGGTCTTGCTCTGAAGCACTGCTTCCTTTCCCCCACTGGAATTCTTATGTACCTACTTTGCTGCTCTCTTATAATTCCATCAGGCATTGCCTACGTGTTCTAGTGCAGGACTTCTTAAACTTTTCCCACTCGCAACCCCTTTTCGCTCGAGAAAATTTTACGCGACCCTGGGTATATAGGTATAGGACTGTGCAAAAAAAGAAAAGGACTAAACACAAAATAGTTTGGTTAGATCAAATGGAATTATTTCTCCACCACGTGTCAATAGCTATGTATATTTTAAAATTCTAATTCTTAATTAGTGTTAAAGGATGTTCTCATCAATTACACAGGCTGAAAATATCACGCAATGTCAACCTAAAATAGCTGCATTTCATTTAAAGTTGTAATCCATGCCTGATTTTGGCAGACCCAAGAAATCTTAATTTTTAATGGAAATCCTCTTTTAAGTTTTAATACAGTTGCTAATAATGGACTCAAGGTCAGCAGTCTTGTGTTTCTTTGCCAGTGATACCCTGAATATAATTAACAGTTGGCTTGAAGTTTGTTTCCACTCTCAGACCATATATTTTGAAAAGAGAAAATGTTTTTCTCCTCCTTTTGTAACCAGATGTTCTTCTTAACAGCTTTCTTCTTAGGAGGCAGTCTTGGAATAAATTACAGCAATTTTCTTCAAGGTCATCCAGTAATACTGGTTATAACAGAAGTTTCCTAGAGATGGATGAGTGGGTGGGAGGAGTTGGTAGCAAAACCCTCATCTTTTGGGGAATATCCTCTTTTGTAAGTAAAAACACAAACAAATGCACAGATTGAATCTACATTATTTGTGACTCGCCGAACGAAACATTCATCATAAGCTACTCATCAGGGCTTCACCAATCTAACTTTCTGCACCATAGAATTATAGAGTTGGAAGGGACCACCAGAGTCATCATCCAACCCTCTGCACAATGCAGGAAATTCACAACTACCCCCCCACACCCCCAGTGACCCCTACTCCACACCCAGAAGATGGCAGGAAAAAAACCTTCCAGGATCCCTGGCCAATCTGGCCTGGAGAAAAAATTACTTCCTGACTCCAAAGTGTAGATCGGCACTACCCTGGACATGTAAGAAAGAGCCACGAGAATCAAACACTGATGCAAACCTTCCTGCTCTCCCTCTCATGATCTGCCTAAGGTCATAGAATCAGCATTGCTGACAGATGGCCATCTAGCCTCTGCTTAAAAACCTCCAGGGAAGGAGAGCCCACCACTTCCTGAGGAAGAATGTTCTACTGAGGAACCACTCTAAATGTTAGAAAGTTCTTCCTAATGTTTAGATGGAAACTTCTTTGATTTAATTTCAACCCATTGGATCTAGTCCAATCTTCTGGGGTAACAGAAAACAACTCAGCACCACCCTCTATATGACAGCTCTTAAAATACTTGAAGATGGTTATCATATCACCTCTCAGTCGTCGCCTCTCCAGGCTAAACATACACAGCTCCTTCAACTTATCCTCATAGGACTTGGTCTCCAGACCCCTCACCATCTTTGTTGCCTTCCTCTAGACATGTTCCAGTCCAGCTTGTCTAAATCTTTCTTAAATTGTGGTGCCCAAAACTGAACACAATACTCTGGGTGAGGTCTAACCAGAGCAGAGCAAAGTGATACCATCACTTCACATGATCTGGACACTATACTGTTTATACACCCAAACATAGCATTTTCCTTTTTAGCTACTGCACCACACTGCTGACTCATGTTTGGTCTACTAAGACACCTAGATCTTTTTTTGCACACACTACTGTTAAGACAAGTATCCCCCATCCTATAATTATGCCTTTGATGTATCCTGGCTCTGTCTTCTACTGTGTTTGCTACCCCTCCCAATTTAGTATCATCTGCAAATTTAATAAGCATCCCCTCTATTTTTTTCATCCAAATCATTTATAAAGATGTTGAACCACACAGGGGCCAGGACAGAGCCCTGAGGCACTCCACTAGTCACTCCTCTCCAAGTGGATGAGAAACCATTAACAAGCACTCTTTGGGTGTGATCTGTCAACCAGATCCACCTAACAGTAATAGGATCTAAAACAATTTTCCCAATTTCTCAACAAGAATATTATGGGGGACCTTATCAAAAGCCTTACTGAAATCAAGATAAACTATGTGTCCCCTGATTCAGCAACATATACTATGTGTCCCCTGATTCAGCAAGGTAGTAACTTTCTCAAAAAAAGTGATAAGATTAGTCCGACATGACTTGTTCTTGAGAAACCCGTGCTGGCTCTTAGTAATCAGAGCCATCCTTCCTAAATGCTCAAGGACTGACTGTTTGATTATTTGTTCTAAGACTTCCAAGTATAGACATCAAGCTGATGGGTTGGTAGTTACTTGGATCCTCCTTTTTCCCCTTCTTGAGGATGGGGACAACATTTGCCCGCCTCCAATCTTCTGGCACCTCACCTGTTCTCCAAGAATTCTCAAAAATAATGGACAGAGGCTCAGAAATTACATGAAGAAAAAGAGGGAGGGAGAAACCTCTGATAGGAGACAGAGAAAAAAAATGTGCAAAGCACCAGAGGTTACAAGGTGTTTATCTATTCACTTGTACCTACTCCAAAGTTTTACAAAATAGTAGTAACATCAAAGGTTCAGTTAAATTGCAAACATGTATTACAGCATACAAATTATTATCAAATACAAAAAGCAAAAGTGCTGATAATATAACATAAAGCCACAACAGTGATAGGTTTGCCGGTTAGTATCCCATTTCAATATTCTTCTTCAGACTATAACCTTGAAATTCAACAACAAACAGAACTAGTACAAATATCACACAATAATTTACAACAGGTTACATGGGACTTACTGTAGCTATCATCAGAAATGAAGTAATTATCCTTTATGACACATAAGCTCTTAACGAGTAAACTAAAATGCATAACAATTAGTAAACATAGGCACATAAAAATAAAATGGAATGTCTACCAAACCCAATTTCAAGACTTACAGTATGAGGCAATGAAGCCATGAATTCAACTGACATGTGCAGTGTAGATCGCTTTGGGCTGAAGTGGAGTATATTGCATCATCCAGGCTTATATGCATGTGGGGAAATACACCCTTAAAGGGCCAGAGCAAACTGAGAGAGATATTCCATGTGTAAAGCTCAAACATGAGCAAAGTTTATAAAAAAGGAGATAGGTCCCAGCGATCATTAAGGCCATATGGAGCTAATGTATTTAAAGTGAAAATCCAATGGGCCTTACTTTGTAACAGTAATTTTTCCTGTCATAAGATTGGTAGGATCTAGGTAATATCCTGTCGATAACGAAAAACTTAAAATCAGATGGTGAATGGTGTATCTCCATGAAATGAGCTACCAAAGGAGCTGGTAGATTGCAGTTTCTGATTTTGCTGTGATGTTCCGAGAGTCTATGTCTCAAGGAACGTGTGGTAGCGCCCACATATAAAAGTTCACAAAGGGAAATAAGAATGTAAACCACGTTAAATGATGAGCAGTTCTCATCTCCAGTTATTGTCATCATACTCGGCTTTAAGTTTTTGTCTCACTCCCCCATAGGAATTAGTTTAAAGCCCTTCTTTTCAGGTTTGCTCTCACCAAATGCATTTTTCCTACCCTCGTGAGATGCAAACCATCTCCCGACAGAAGAGCTACATCTCAAAAGTGTAAGCCATGGTCCAAAAATCCAAATCTTTCCTGACGACACCATCTATACAGCCAGTTATTAATTTGCAGTATTCTTTCCCTGCTAAGCCATGACCTTAAACAAGAAGAAGTGACAAAAATATAACCTTTCCTTCACCTTCTTACCCAGAGCCGCATAGTCTCTTTTAATATGTTCTGGGCTGTGCTGGGCAATATCATTTGTTCCCACATGAATGAGCAAGAAAGAATAATAATCTGTGGGCTTGATGAGTCTTTCTGTCCTTTCTGTCATATCATATCCTGGATGCGTGCACCTGGTAGACAGCATACCTCTTGAGATGACAAGTCTGGTCGGCACACTTTAGACTCTACCCCTGTCAGTAGGGAATCCCCATTTACCAGAACTTGCCTCTTCCTAAATTGGGGAGCAGAAGCTTGAGTCCTCTCATCCACAGGGTCCTGAGAAATTTCCTTTAAGCTTTGGGGAGGTTGGGAGGGTAGCCCTTGTTCTAGTGGTCCAGAATCAATATCTATGGGGAGATCCTGGAACTGATTGCCTAGCAACAGAGGATCAGAATGACTCCTGATTTTCCTGCTCCTGTGGGTCACATTCTTCCATGCACCTTTCTCCTGTGTTGGTTGCTCCTCCATTTGTTGAGATACCTTTCTCTCCTCCTCCTGTTGCCCCCTTAAGTGTGCTTCCCCGACGCCCTCTGCGCTCCCATCGTTTCCCCACCTTTTTTCAGTTCGGTTCGTTCCGAACTGAAAACCCCCAAATTGCGGAAAATTCGGCTGTTTTTTCAGTTCGGACAAACCGAATCGACAGCCCTACCAGCTACCTGAAACTTCCATTGGGATCGAACGCAGGTCGTGATCAGAGCTTTTGATTGCAGTACTGCAGCTTACCACTCTGAGCCACGGGGCTCAAAACAGTTTACCCAACATAAAAGTATAGTTTATAGAAATATCAAGATTTTGTTGATTCTAGCATTCTAACATCAATTGTTCTACTGCATTCTATTAAACCTTTATATCTTAAACTAAATTATGAATATATACATATCCATTTCTTACTGCCTGGCCTTCACATGTTGTTTTTCTAAAGATAAGAATATGATTTGTGAGAGCAGTTCTAACCTCCTAATATCTGCATTCTTCTATCGTTAAACCTTTATGTATTGATAATACACTTTCCATTTTTCAAAAAACAGCTCATAGTATTGATCTTTATTCACTAAGATGGTCATTTCGGCCATAATTGCATATTCAGACAGCTTCTCCTTCCACTGTTCTTATTCCAGAAGTGATATCATGTTCCATTTCCTTGCTAATACAATTCTGGAGGCAGTTGCAGCATATTTAAACAATTCTCTGGCTTGCACTGGCAGTTCTGATGGAGTAACGCCCAAGAGCATGCTCTTGGGGTCTAAGGGAAGTTTTAGTTGAAACATTTTTTGGAATATGTGGACCTTTGGACAGGTCCACCAGAGATGGAAGAAGGATCCATCTCCCCAAAATATGCATCTTTTTCAATAATTTTGGAGTGAGATGCCATCTGTAGAACATCTTATACCAGTTTTCACATATGTCCTGATAGGCTGTACATTTTAGTACTTAGTTACAGTTCTTTCCAAATCCCACTGATCAATCGGGATCATTTCCCCAAGTTTCTGCATCCATTTAAGCATATTGGTCTTTACTTGTTCTGTGTCTGTATCGTATTTCAGCAATAACTTGTAAATTCTACCAAGTAGATGGTCTTGGTGTTTCTCTATAATAGTTTCAAATTCTGTTTGTGGCCTAAGTGCACCTAATTTAAAACAATCTTCTTTAAGTTTTGATCTTAATTGTAAATACGTTAACCAGTTTAAGTCCTTGCTTTCTTTTTTAAAAGTTGATAATTGCTTGACATCTCCAGTTTTGTTAATAAGGTCCTGATAGGTCAAATACTTGTAGCATTTCCAGATAGATGACTCATAGTAAGCTTCAAATGGAGACATAAGAGTGGATGGAGATGGACTTATCCTTTTTCTGTAGGTGTTCCAAACTTTTAAAAGAGTGGGTTTTATGTTGCAGTCTTGTTGGCTAAGTGATGCTATAAGTGAGGTTTTGTATATTTTGGGAGACCAGAGCAATCTGTGGAAACTGACGGTAATATCTGCTTTTTCTAATAACAGATTTCTATCCATAGGATGTTTGATCCAATCTGATATCCAGACCAAAAAAGAAGCATGATAATATAGCTTCAGATTAGGTAATGCCAATCCTCCTCTCTTCTTTTCATCTTGAAGAACTTTAAACCTCACTCTGGGTTTCTTTCTGTTCCATACACACTTGTTAATCTTTTGCTGCCAAGCTTTCAGTGTAGTGTCGCTGAGAGGAAGTGGGAGAAATTGGAAAAAGAAATGTATTCTTGGAAGCACATTCATTTTTATCATCGAGATTCTATCTAGCCAGGAGATATTTAGTCTGGACCATCTTTCCAAATCTTTCTCTATTTCCTTCCAAGTTTTTAGGCAGTTTGACTGAAAGAGAGTATCATTATGTGAGGCAACGTAAATTCCAAGATATTTTTTTATTAGCGAAAACTCGCATTTTAGAACACAAATCTAGAATAACAAGCAGAAACATTGAAGCCCCATTAGTTCAACATTCAAATTCTTTTTTTCCAGAAAAGGTATACTCTAGATCCTTTGATTTCATATTCAGGAGAAACTATTTCAACAGGAATGCAGATTAATTTACAATTTGAACACTTTGAGTCCAGCTGGTCTCAATTCTGACAATAATCTTTTGTGTTTTCTGTGAACCCATTATTGTAATTACAGGATCAGGATCAACTTGAGACATTTTACAGCTGTTGCTAATATAAATGTTAGGTCTTGAAATTAGGCATTGTATTGTATTTCTCTGTGGGGCATTTTTCACGGTAGATTTTGCTTCTGTTTTGCCACGGACTAAAAAACACACGATTTAAATGTTTTTTTCATGGCCGTGATTTATCCCTGTCAATCTCGATGTAGTTTTGGTTTTTCATGGGAACAAAGCACGCTGTATTTGACAATGGTTTGGTCTGTCCCTTTTGCAGGAGGCCTCCCCTTCCGACAGGCTCATTGTTTATGCCTGCCCCCAGCTCCGCCCCAACTCCGCCCAGCAGATTACCTCGTGCGGTTCACCAGCCCCAGCTCAAAAACAAGCACCAGTCCCTCTGGTCTCCTCCATTTTTCTTCCACCCTCGCTCTGTTCTGCTTTTGGAACAGTCAGATTCCAAATTGGGGGGGGGGGGCAAGGAAGCGCTTTCCTCAAAGCTTCCCTCTATTTTCTATAGGTGTGGAACCCATTGCCCTTTAATGATAGACAGGATTGGGGGGGCAGGAATTGCATCCATGTGCCCAGAGAAGTGTTTAGCTGAAAGTGGGAATGGTGGGGGGGGGGGAGAGGAAAGAAGGCCCCTGGCTTGCGTGCCGGCCATGATCCGGCCACATTGCATCGTGAGAGACAGGAGGGCTCCTAGCTTGTGCGCCAGCCCCGATTCAGCCAGTGTGCATGGCGGGGGGGGGGGAGAGGAAAGAAGGCCCCTGGCTTGCGCGCCGGCCATGATCCGGCCACAGTGCATCGAGAGAGAGAAGGGAGATAAGAGCAGGCTGGCCGCCCCTCTTCAGAAGAGTGATGGGAGGGAGTTTTATCTTGGGTTTTCCACTCTCAGGATGCACATTTTTCCCTTCTGAATTCTCAAAAATCCCCCCTCCCCGCTGGGGTAGAGGGGCCAACAGCCCCTTCCCTTGAACATCCCCCCACGGGTCCAGCTGCCCTAGTCTGAGCTGCCACCACCACCACCCCCAGCGCACGAGGAGCACATGGTGTGGCTCCGCCGGTCTCCCCCTGGAGCCGTCCGTCTGACGTCCCCCTGGGCTTGGAGGTGTGGGCCCAGCTCCAAGGCCTATCCCGGGCGAGGGGCGGGGAAGGCATGCCGTCTGCCCGCCCGCCAGCCTCCGGGACGGATGGAGAGAAGTGCCAGGACTCTAGGCAGGCAGGCAGCAAAAGGGGCGGTATTCTTGTCCAAGCGCGAAACTCCCCCAGCCAATCACTGTTCTTGGGGGAGGAGAAAGGAGACGTCACGGGGAGGGACAGCGGAACCGAAGCAAACATTTTTTCATGGCCATCTGAGCAACAAAACGCGCTTCTACTGGAAAGTACGTCTCAGAAGTGGTTTGGTTTGCCGCTGACATAACACGGCTTTTATACCTCTATCAAGGAAAAGCTGGATCTGTAGTGAATAACCAAAATTTGACTCCGACGCAAATCAGCGTCGAAACAGCAGTAAATCTCCATGAAAAATCCCCCCTGTGCCTACTACACAGGTGTTGTATTTCTCTGTGCCTACTACACAGTTGGCTGTTGCCACGTTACCTTCTGCATTGTGGACCTGCCTGGCCCTCAACGCAGTTTAATAAAGTGACACTCTGAACTGGTGCCCGTTTCTGTCCATCAGGATGGGGGGTTGGGGATCAAGAGGTGGGGCAGCCCCTTGGGGGCAGCAAGGTTGTGGGCAGCATGTGCTGCTTGAGTGCTTGACAGGCCCCCAGAGATGGGTGGGCTGCAGGCCTTGCAAGGAGCCTCCAGTCCTCTCTGTGGGTGTGGAGGCCACCCCTGTGTCGGTCTCTGGTGCCCATGGCATAGAGACCGATGTGGGGTGGCGAGAGCAGGGCGAAGGAGAGATGCTGGGAATCTACTGGCGGCGTCCCCAGATGGCTCAACCCAGCTCTCACTCCAGGAGCTGCCCCTTCATTTGCATGCCACCATAGAAAGCTTTCAGATTGTTGGGCTGCCCCGCCCACTTGCAGCCACCCTCCTGGCCCAGGATGGCTGGGAGAAGGTTCTGCAGGCAACTGCCCTGTTGGTTGAGGTCAATCCCCGGCTCACCCTATCTGGAGGAGTCTTGCCCTCCATACTGTCTGGCTGCTGGTCCCAAGGTGGAGGCAACCCTCATCCCCGCTAGGCTGTTGAAAAAAAAAACATTGTATTATTTGGATTCAAATGGCCTTTTTTGGGGGGGGGGAAATCCCGAATTCCCCTATATCGGTATAGGTAGGAATTTGGGTTTAAATTCAGTATTCCCAAATAATTCGGCCATTTAAAGCCATTTAAACACATTCACTGTTTTCCGTGGCTCTGTGGGGGCATTTTTGCAGGTAGAGGTCCCACATTTTCAGGGTAGCTTGAAGGGGCTCTCTTTGCAAGAACCCCCAAGTTTGGTGACGATTGGGTCAAGGGGCCTGATGTCGTGGGTCTGGAAGGGGTCACGTCCATTTCCCCATTAGAAAGCATTGGAGCTGGCTCCAGGATTGTGCGGGACGCTCTAGCCATAACCTCCAAAAACTTTGTTACTCTTCCCACTTCTACCCACTGACCATCATCTGGTCAACGGGCAGCCTGGTTGACTGGCGTACAATTGCCTTCCACAACCGGGTAGTTGGGAACCCTAATAATAGATATTGTAAGCTGCGTTGGAATTTCTTTTTTTTTTTATTGTGAGTATGGATTATAAATGTTTTAAGATACTTGTAGGAATTGGCCCAGAGTTTGCCAAAATAAAGGGGCTGTCAAACACCTGACACCAAGAGTCATGGCTGTTGGGTTGTGATAAGCCCTGCAGTGACAAGTTGCAGAGGCCTGATATAGATTTGTTTTGCTATTGTCCTCAGGAGTTTGCTCCTTTTTTCTGTCAGGAGCAAAAGAAAAAAGCACAAGAGGGCAGGATAAAAATGTACTAGATAGACAAGTGGCAATGTTATATACATCTACAAGGCCTTCAAATATGAGCTTAGAGGCACAGCACAAAAGTTATGGCTTCTGGTCAGGGTAAATCAGTGTGATAGCTTATCCATCCACCTTCTATTTAGTTCAACTCTTCTCTTCAATTTATTTGAATTCATGTTATTCCAGTCAGCTGCTTATATGCATTCTTTTGTCTGCCACCATCTTTTTGAGACAAAATTGAGTGCTAACTAGTTAAATGTTCTGGAAGGAATTTCCACGTCTCCACTACTTCTGTTAAGGTCTGTTAGAATTTGCTAATTAACTATGAAGAATTGTGGTATCTCTTTGTTCTCTGTAATAAATGTGGAAGCATGTTAAAAGGGTAAATTAATTCTCATATTTGAAAGTATTCTTACATGCATGAGCACAGACTTTTTGTTGAAGGCTATTATTTTTCCTACATAGAGTTACTGTCATTGTTGCACCAGAGTAACACAACTTAAATTAGTTAAAGTATTCATGCAAACTGGTGAGGCTAGTTTGTAAGGAAGATTCAGAGATTGTCACTGGCCTTACAGGAGACATAACCACATGAAACAAGGGCTTCAGTGGTGCCAGCAGTTTAGCTGAAGTGCCATCATACTGGCACAAGCTGACAAGCAAATGGTTTAAGGGAATAAATATTTAAAACCAACATCTTCAGGGTGTGCTTGTATCAATAACATCTATTCAAAGGATTCTCAGATTTTCCCCACAATATTTGTCATGCCCTGAAGAGAGCAGAGTGTCTCCCTCCAGGACTACAATCTCTCAGAGGAAGATCCAGGTCTTGGCCGAGTTGGGCCCTTTGTAGGGCTGTCAATTCGGTTCGGCCCGAACTGAAAATCAGCCGAATTTCCCTTGATTCGGCGGTTTTTAGTTCGGGAGGAACCGAACTCAAAACTGGCGGGCAACCGGGGGGGGGGCCGAATTCAGCGAGTTCGGGAGTTCGCGAATAAATTCGGCCAATTCAGGGCCGTCAGTAAGCAGCAGAGCCTTCAGTAAGCAGCATTCTCCTCCCCCGGCCAATCGGTGGCCAAGCTGGGTCTTCTTCTGGCCAATCAGTCAGGATTGAGTACTGGAGGAATCAGCTGATGTGCGGCCGGCCGGGGAAAGAGAGAGAGAGAGGGAAATCCTCATGTGTGTGTGAGGGGGTGCTTGTGCACATTCACTCCTTTCCGTGGCTGCAGGGGGCGCATTTTTTGGGGTACCGACCCCAAACTTTCAGGGGATATTCAGACAGGTTTTCTTAAGAGACCACCCAAGTTTTGTAAACATTGGGTCAGGGGGTCCCGAGATATGGGCTCCCCCCTTTTTCTTTCCATGGCTGCAGAGGGCGCATTTTTGGGTGTGCCGACCCCAAACTTTCAGCGGAGCATCAGACAAGGCTTCTTAAGATACCCCCCAAGTTTTGTAAACATTGGGTCAGGGCCCCCCGAGATATGGGCTCCACCCCTTTTTCCTCTCCCCCCTTTTCCATTTTCGTGGCTGCAGGGGGCGCTTTTTGGGGGGTGCAGCCCCCAAACTTTTATCATAGCTTCAGAGAATCCCTCTTAAGAGACCACCCAAGTTTTGTAAAGATAGGTTCAGTGGGGGCTGAAATATCGGCTCCCCCCTTTTCTCTTTCCATGGCTGCAGGGGGCGCATTTTTGGGTGTGCCGACCCCAGACTTTCAGCGGAGCTTCAGTCAAGGCTTTTTAAGAGACCACCCAAGTTTTGTAAACATTGGGCCAGGGCCCCCCGAGATATGGGCTTTCCCCTTTTCCCTATTGGGATGAATGGATCACCCTCGAGAGATGCATACATATGGATCTTATATTGGATACAAATGGAATCATATTGGATTACCCAGCCTCCCAGCCCCTCCTGCTGGAACAGAAGACAGCCACAGTAAGACCCCTTTGGGGGCTTTAATCTATATTTTTTCTTTTCTGTGTGTGTGTGTGGGGGAAAGCAGAGTCTGTGTGTGTGTGTGGGGAGGGAGCAGTTTCTGTGGGTGGGTGGGGGGAAGCCAAAGGGGGCTTTTGCCGGTTCTGCCTGGGGTGTGTGTTCCCCCTCCAGTCTCTCTCTCCCTGGTTTGAGGGGGGGCTTCATTTTTATTCTTCAGGTTTTTCCTCATTCATAAGATCAGTTAGGTTATTTTGATGCTTGCTCAAAACTGGTTTTCAAATGGTGACTTAAAGAATGCATCTGCCTGGTCCCAAGTCCAATGCAAAAGGAGAAATTCCACCCCCTCCTGCTCATTATGCATAGCTAGCTGCCTCTGTCCCTTTCCATGGTATGCAAACTCCCAGGTGTCAGGTGTTGCTTTGCACTGTTGCAAAGGTGTTGCATTGCGTGCTTGTGTTGCTTTGCAGTTGTATTGTTTTGCAAAATTCTTCACACCTGCCCTGCCCTTTGCATGTTTGCAAAGGTGTTGCTTTTCAGTTGTGTTGCTTTGCAAAGTTCTTAGCACCTGCCCCGCCCTTGCTCTCATCAGCTGTTTGTCGGGGCCGGGAGCTTTGTGCGTAGGCGGCAAGCTCTGCTGAGAGATACACATTAAGGGTGGAGGGGACCCCTTTCAGGGCCCATATCTCAGCCCCCCCTGACCCAATCTTTACATAACTTGGGGAGTCTTTCAATATACGTCCTTTGAAGCTCTGCTGAAAGTTTGGGACCTCTAAGCCCAAAAATGCCCCCCCAGAGCCACAGAAAGGCGCGGTTGTGTTTTTAATGGCTTTATTCGGCCGAATTTTTTCCCCGAACTTTGAATTCCCGCCGAATTGAACGGATCCGAAGTGGGGGAGTTCGGACTTCAACACGTACCGAACACATAAGGGCCAAATTCGGCCGAATCCGAACTGTACCGAATTTTTTTTTTGACAGCCCTAGCCCTTTGTGGTCCTCAAGCAGGCTAGACCCAACTGTCAGCTCATCAATTTTGAGAGCAAAGAGCGTGCTCAACCTCATCAGCTACTGTTGAAAGATTTTACTTTTTTAAATGAAAAAGCAATATTTTTCTGCATACCAGAAAATGTTTTGTGCATGCAGAAACCCCAGCCTTGGCATGGAGTGTGCCCCTTTCATTTTCTTTGTGATAAACACTCGATGAAGCTTACAATAGGAACAAAAGGGGGGGACAAACAAGTTGGGGTGGGTGACCTCTAAGGAATAGCATAAGAAAGGAACAATTTGGAAATTATATCACACTCAAAAATCTGGGGCAAAATGTAGACAAGATTGTTTTCAGCAGGGTAAATTGAGAGAAGAAACAGAATTTGAGATAAGGAATCAGAGCATATTCTGGGCAAATTGTATAAACTTTTGCTTAAGTATGAGACCGAACAAGTACAATTCAAAGCATGTATGATTAAGTGGATGCAGAATTTCAAGAAAGAGATCACAATGCAGCAATGGGAAAGACTTTGGACTACTTCAATGAAGTTCACAGCCATTTTATCTAATTTGGTGAAAAGAAGATCAATGGAAGAATTTCAGAAGAAATGGGCAGCTTACTTTGACTATATAAAATTCAAATTATAACTAAGTAAAGTGGGGGTACTGGTATATTCATGCTTATTTGGGGGGGAAATGGGGAAAATAAAAAATAACAAGTAGCAATATTAGATGATATATTTACAATATACAATACAATACAATTACCTTTATTGGCATATGTGATGATATATTTAATGGATATATGATATAGCTCATATGGAATGGTAAATAAAGAATATTAGCAGATTGAAGATTAAGTGAATAAGTAGAAATGGCAAATACTACTGGTATAGGGGCTCACCGCACCAAATATTCCCAGCGATGTATTAAAAGTTTGAAAATGTTAAAAAATACCGTTCGCACTTTGGTCGCTTTAGTGGTGAAGTCATTTTCCAACCATTTATTAGCTGTCACATCCAAAGACCCTTTAAAAGCAATGTATAAGTATTCTCTGTTTTAGTGACATCACTAATGATGCTTCGGGACTCCGGGGTCTACTCCCACTTCCCCCCCTCTGCTTCCTGTTCCCTCATCCCAAGGCAGCTGTTTGGCTTCCCACGTGGTCTTACCTTCGTGCGTTGGGGTGCAGGCTTGTTTGGAAGTTGAGGGGTTTAACGTGCCTCTTCCATTAAATCCGTCCTGATATCCACAGAGAACCAGGTAAGTGGCACTGTGACTCTGGGACCGCAATGCCTTTCCCCCCTCCCCGCGATCCCAGCCAACTGCACTTCTCCGGGGTGTCTCAGGGGTGAGGCAGTCTCCCATGGCCAGCACACTCCCCTTCACCTGTCTCTCTGTGCTCTTGCTGGAGAAGGATCAGCCTCCCATGCCCAGGACGCTCCCCCTTGCCTGGCCCTCCCTGTGCTTCTCGGAGCGGCGGCAGCACCGGGAGTCCTCCCATCCCTCTCAGTGCTTTCCGTGGCTGAAGCAGAGACCAGCAGCTGCCCCTTCACCCATTCCTCTGTGCGCTTGTTGGTGTAGAAGCTGCCACCCGCGCCCAGGACACTCCCCCTCTCCCAGCCCTCCATGCAACCCTACAGCCCTCTCTGCCTTACCCAGGGCAGTAGCAGCCTCCCACCAGCTTGGGACTGCTCCAGCAAGCCACCTGCCATTACAGTTTTGTTGCTTCAATCTAGGCAGCAATCAACATTGATTTAAATGACTCTCCCACAAGTTTTGACCTTTTCCCCCCCTCAGAATGAATGGAAATGGTAAGGCGAATGGTGGCCAGGGCGTGCCGTGGAGAGAGAAAGAGACCCTGAACCTACTCTCGATTTGGGGGGAGGAGAAGATACAGAAGGCGGTTGGGAGCACATGCCGAAATATTGATATCTTCGAGCGCATCGCAAAACAAATGGTGGCGCACAAGCGTACGGCCATGGAGTGCAGGACAAAGACAAAAGCAATGCGTCATGAGTACAAAAAAGTGACAGCACACAATAGCAGATCGGAAGCTTCCGCCATGTCTTGTCCCTTTTACCAACAACTTCACCGCATCCTGCATGGGGATGCAAGTATACGCCCCAAAAGAGTCGCCAGGAGTCTGCAAGTCAGGTGGATTGTTGGTGAGCAGTCCGCAAACCAGGCGTGTGCTTCCGGGGGATCATGGGGAGGGGGAAAGGCATTGTGGTCCCAGAGTCACAGTGCCACTTACCTGGTTCTCTGTGGATATCAAGATGGATTTAATGGAAGAGGCAGGTTAAACCCCTCAACTTCCAAACAAGCCTGCACCCTAACTCACGAAGGTAAGACCTTGAGGGAAGCCAAATGGCTTCCTTGGGATGAGGGAACAGGTAGCAAAGGGGGAGGAGACGTTACACGGGGCACATGGGGAAAGTGGGAGTAGACGAAGGGGGTCCCGAGGTGACCCCCACCCATCCCCCCCTGCTGGGAGTGAAAAGTTCATTTTTATTTTGGAGGTGTGGAGAGACCATGCAACGTTTCGGAAATCCATGAATACTGTGCTGGAGGAGAAGAGTGCGGTAAGGAACCATGAGAAACGATTTATTGTATAATGTTTTCCAAATTTAAAAAATGGCCTATAAGGCTGAGTGTGGTAAAGCCCATAGTTAAGATTAAGCAACATATTATAAGAGAGTTGAATAGGCCGTTGTTCCCTTCAGTTTTTATGATTATTATTTCTGTACGTTTGTAATGATAAATTTGAAATGATGCCCTTGGAAGGTGGATTATATTGTATATATGGGAATGATTAAATTTGTTATGTGTGGTTTTGTTTTTGTAAATTTTTAATAAAATTATATTTTAAAAAAATCTTCCCTCTGGGATTATATAAATTCTCAAGAGCTTGAACCGACTTGCTTGCCCTTTCTCCCTTTTTCACTTAGGGTTTTTCCTCATTCTCATTTTCCTTGCTTGTGTATTCCTGTTGCTTCAGGGTTTCTCCTCCCTGTTCTACATGTGTTTTGTGTAAATCGGTATTATCTCTTCATTTTAGATGGTGTGGGCACTGAGAGGACAAGTGCCATTTGTAAGGTTGTGTGTGTGTTAAGTGTTGTCAAGTCGCTTCTGACTCATGGCAACCCTATGAATCAATGTCCTCCAAAATGTTCTATCCTTAACACCCTTCTCAGATCTTGCAAATTGAAGGCCGTGGCTTCCTCTGTAGAGTCAATCTATCTCTTGTTGGATCGTCCTCTTTTCCTGCTGCTGTCAACTCTTCCTAGCATGATTGTCTTTTCCAGTGACTCTTGTCTTCTCATAATGTGACCAAAGTACGACAGCCGCAGTTTAGTCGTTTTAGCTTCTAGGGTCAGTTCAGGCTTGATTTGATCTATAATCCACTGATTTGTTTTTTTGGCAGTCCACAATATCTGCAACACTCTCCTCCAACACCACATTTCTTCCTATTAGTTTTCTTCTTTGTCCGGCTTTCACACCCATACATAGTAATAGGGAATATGATGGCATGAATTAACTTGATCTTGGTTGCCAGTGAAACATCCTTATATTTAAGAATCTTTTCTAGCTCCTTCATGGCTGCCCTTCCCAGTCTGAATCTCCTTCTGATTTCTTGACTGCAGTTTCCCTTTTGGTTGATGTCAAGTTTATTGATACGGTCTGTTTGACCAGCCAGAAGTTAGTACATCAAATTTTGGTTGATGATGGAGACAAGGAATAAAAATACCAGTTATGAAGATAGAAAGCCAGCAGGGGTCGGGGGGGGGTATCTAGTGTACTGCATGGAGTGTCACATGTATGACTATATACCTGCTGGTCATGAGTCATGGGTGTGTGCTTGGTGCAGGGATCTCCTGGCTCTCAAGGAGCGAGTTCACTTCCTTGAGACCAAGGTAGCTCAACTGGTGGAGGTGAGACAGGCAGAGAGAAAGGTGGGTAAGGACTATGGGGATTAAATAGGTGCGTCCCAGTCCTATAGTGTTGGCTCACTGCCAGTCACGGATGATGGAGTCCTTGGTGATGGAGGTCATCTCTCTGAGGTAAAGGGATGTGGTACCTTAGATGGGACCCCTTCCTTGGTGGATGAACAGATATCCTCTCATACCGAGGATATGCCTCTGACGGTAGGGGAGCTTCTTGTAGTGGGAGATTCAATCCTTAGAAATGTAGACAGCTGAGTTTCTGGCAGGCGCATGGACCGCATGGTGACTTGCCTGCCTGGTGTGAATGTTTTGGACATTACCCATCATTTAGGTAGTCTGGTAGATAGTGCAGAGGAGGAGCCAGTGATGATAATGCACGTTGGCACCAACGATGTGAGGAAGTGTAGTCTGGAGGTCTTGAAATCCAAATTTAGGTCACTAGGCAGGAGACTAAAAGCCAGGACCTCCAAGGTAGCTTTCTCTGAAATGCTACCCTTTCCACGAGCAGGACCAGCTAGGTAGGGACAGTTGGGGAGTCTCAATGCATGGATGAGATGGTGGTGTAAGGCTTTAGATTTGTTAGGAACTGGGCAACTTTTTGGGTCAAGCCAGGCCTGTACAAAAGATATGGGGTCCACTTGGACCAGGATGAAACCATACTTCTGGTGCATAACATAAAAAAGGCGGCAGAGTAGCTTTTAAACTGAACCTGGGGGGAAAGCCGACAAGAGCTGAGAAGCATCCGGTTCGGGCAGACACAATACAAATGGTCATGGGGAAAATGGCTTCTTCTTCTTTAAAAATAATAATAATTAATTAACTGTTTATTTACCTATAAATAGTTGAACAAAAAGCAAGCAGGCTTAATTTCAAAATACTATAAAACAGTAAACCACAAAATCAAATAACAATGGAAATTGCAGCAAAACACACAAAACTAAGCCTATGGCAACAGGGGGGAAAAACAACAACTAAAAGGGCAGGAGCCCTATCAACAGCCAGACACTACAATTGATTTTATGGTTAAAAAATCCAAACAATTCGGCTCTGGCCCCGGGGTGGGGGGAAGACAGGCAAACCACAATGAAGGTTCCAGCATGAAATGGACTGACACTGCCGATGAACCATAACACTTCCAGAGCTCATGTCAATGCACAGTCAGAATAATCAAGTGGTCAGAACCCACAACCCATGGTCAAATAGTTGGAACCCACAACTGCTGTATCCACTATGTTCTCTTATGGTGTGGGATTCACTACAAAATTCAGGGACTCCTTTCCTCTAAACCTTCAGCTCCTGCTGAACAGATGGGAACAGTAGTTGTCTTTCCAGAGGTCATCAGGAAAAGTGTGGACAATAGAATTGAGGGAGAGGAAGGGATTCCAGAGCTGCACTCTAATCAGTGTTGGTCCAGATTTTAGATTATCGAATGAAAACAATCCAGAGCAAAATAGCAGTCATATGGAAGTCTAGTTAGCTTGGTCCATTCTTTTCACATAAACTGTAGAATAAGCGGAATCAATGACTGACAGGTGCTGAGCATACAGTTCTCTGGTTTTCGTAAGGGAATTTATTTAGTGTTCTGGTGCTCTACTCTGTTTTCATTGACTTCAGTTTTTTTTTGACAGTTATATTGAACACTTTTAGAGCGTTTGTAAACCAGGTTCACCTCTTTGATATGAGTGTTTGCAGCTGAACGGAAGGTTGGCCATTTCACAAAAAAATACTTTGTATGTGTGTGTGTGTAGTGTTACAAAGAAGTCACTTTAGTCAGGGTGTAGGAAAGGCAAAGAACTGAACTCCAAAGAGATTGTGCCTGCAATGGTATTGTGCAGTTCTTATGTTTCCTGGTCTGTGCCTGTAAACATAGTACAATGGCCTTGAGGAAGTATTTATATACTTTTTAAAGGGAAGGGTTAGACTCCTGTTCTTCTTCCTTTTACAAACACACAACAGAGAACTTTCCTATTGGCATGCCAGTCAGGGTATCAAATGGAGTACTCTTGGCTAATTAGGCCTTTTGGAGCGGTGGTGCTGTCCATCAAAAAACACAGGACGTATTAAACATTCTGCACAGCTGGCTGCTGACCTTCTTCCACTGCTATTTGTCTTCTAAGATAGATAATCTAGCCAGAATGCTGTTTCTAGTTGACACAAGTGATGTTTGCTTCCATGTCATTCTTGGCCTTGATGTACACTTTTTTGTTTTGATTTTATAGTACCGTTGCCTTCTTTTGCTCTGTAATATTAAAATGTGACAGTATTTCATGATGGCAAGACATGAGTGAGGCAAAATGGACCTGTGGGACAGAACCTTTTAGACCCAGAGTTGGGAATGAGAAGTGACCTCTCAAGAAAATCTACTGCTTTATCCAAACTAGAGCATCTCAGTAGGGCTTGGGTGTAGTAACTGGGTGTTTGTTACACCCTTTCCCAAGGCCACTATGTGGCCCAGGTGGGCACAAATATGAGGTGGGGAAAACAGCATGCATTGCTTTCATGGCCATTATCTGTGACTTACCTCAAATAGGAAAGTCAATTTTAGCACTATTTCTGGTGTCTGCTTCTTTCTTCCAGCTGCCTCTCCATCCAGAATTCAAGCTACCTCACACTGTTCCAAAGCCCTCTCCCCTTCAGTATATTCCCTATTACTTCCCCCAGTGATAGGAACTTTCCTGTCAAAATTTGTTCACACAGTAATCATTTAAGTTGCAGCCAGGTGGTGCTTCTATGAGATCTGAACACACTGGAAAAGTAGGTGGATGTGAACAAGATGCAATTCAACAAGGACAAGTGTCGAGTTCTACATCTGGGTAACAAATACGAGAGACATGCATACTGGATGAGGGATACACTTCTGGGTAGCAGTGTGTGTGAACAAGATCTTGGGGTATGGGTGGACTGTAAGTTAAATATGAAGAGCCAGTGTGACGCAGTGACAAAAAAAGCTAATGCGATCTTGGGGTGTATCAACAGAGGCAAAACATCCAAATTGCAAGATGTCATAGTTCTGCTGTACACAGCATTGATCAGGCCACACCTGGAGTATTGTGTACAGTTCTTGAGGCCTCACTTCAAAAAGAATGTGGACAGAATGGAGCGGGTGCAGGCGAGAGCAATGACGATGATCAGGGGCCTGGAGACCAAACCCAATGAGGAAAGGCTGAGGGACTTGGGAATGTTTAGTCTGGAGAAGAGGAGGTTGAGGGGGGACATGATTGCTCTCTTTAAGTATTTGAAGGGCTGTCAGTTACAGGAGGGCAGGGAGCTGTTCTTGTTGGCAGCAGAGGATAGGACTCACAATAATGGGTTTAAATTGCAGGTGGAGAGATATTGGCTGGATATTAGGAAAAAATATTTTACAGTAAGAGTTGTTTGACAGTGGAATCAGCTACCTAGGGAGGTGGTGAGCTCCCCCTCACTGGCAGTCTTTAAGCAGAGGCTGGACAAACACTTGTCGGGGATGCTCTAGGCTGATCCTGTATTGAGCAGGGGTTGGACTAGATGGCCTGTATGGCCCCTTCCAATGCTATGAGTCTATGCTAATCACCTTCAGACAGGTGGCTTTGTTCCCTCCTGTTGTCACTTGCACTATAAGTGCTGTTGGCTGAGAGGAGATGTTTGTACCAAGTGCAATGCTTGCCACTTTTGACAATTATTGGAAATTCATTAGTGCAACCTGGGGGTGGGGGTCTACAAGAAAGCATGGCTAGGGAATCAAAGCCTCAGTACTTCATTATATGCAAAGTTTAGTAGTAGTAGCTGGAGAATGAATGCTGAAATTAAAGGTGTGAAGACTGAAATTAAAGGCGTTGTGTGAGAATGAGTGGGGCCACCATCCCTGTCTGAAAGGGTTAGTCCAGTGGTATTCAGTCTGCTGATTGTGGAGAACCACATTTGCAATTACCATCAGCCCAAACAGCTACATTTATTTTTATACCTGGCATGAAGTCTCCATCTTAGAGAGGCTTGCAGCTTACCTGTTCCTCTAGCAGCAGCTGTTTCAAGGTGGGAACCACCTGGCAACGCAAGCCCCCCAGGCAAGGGCCTTGTCTGCTTTTCTGAAACTTGGGGCAAGTGCACAGAAGAGCCAAAAGTGGAGTGTCAGAGAGCCACATGTGGCTCCCAAGCCACTAAGTACCACTGAGTTAGTTGAATTCAGACACTCTTCTGGTTCTTGCATCTTTTGGAAATGCTTAATGATTCTATACAAAATTCTGCTGCTACCTTGGTGCCCATGATTGCATGGAGGGTTTCAGGTGAACCAGATCTGCATGTTTACACAGGTACATGAGCTTGCAGCATATCACCGGAGGCAAACCTGCAAGCGATTATGTGAAGGAAATCGAGCACCACCTTGCCAGTGGGAGTTCACAGAAATCATGCCCAAGAGAAGAAAGCAATGAGAAGTCATGGCTGATGACTTCCTCTTGCCTAGCTGGAACACTGAGTGGTGTGTTCAGTTGTCCTGAGGACTAGCAACTTATTTGCTACAAATAAGTTGGGTAAAAGCAAAATCTACTCAAATACCAAAATGTGAAGCTATTTGTAGTAATTACTCACCAAATCCTAAATAATAAAATCTAGCGATCAGTCAGTTGCTAACAACAAATTTTGTCAACAGATTAAAATGATAAAAACATCAGCTGAATTATTTACTATAAATTATTTTATATAGCTCTGTTAAATATATAGCTTCTCACCCCTTCACTTTTATTTACAGCTGCCATGTTCAAAATGCCAGCAACTGGCACACAATAAATATTAATGGCCCATGAATTAAGGCATTACTCTTCTTGACATCGCACTATTTCTTCAGGGTCCAGTGAAAGAGACACAGGAGGCTGCTTATCAAACAAGAAAGACCAACCTGCAAAAGAAAATCACATTTAAAAACACTTAATCTATCAAGATTTATGAATTCTAAGTATGGAATGGTGTGTTTGTATACTACATTTCCACAAATGCTGAAGAAGAAAGAATTTGCCATTACGGCATGTGAGTTCATTAAGATGTATATTGATCAGGCAAAATCCATGGTACAATTTGGCCTTTAAACACTGAAATGAAACTATTTGTAGGGAATTATTCAGACTGTTCTGACCTGGATGCTGCAGGCTGGCCTGATCTCATCAGCTTTTGGGAGCTAGCAGGGTTGGCCCTGGTTAGTACTTAGATAGGAGACCCACCCAGGAGGTCCAGAGTTGCTACGCAGAGATACCACCTCTCAACATCTCTTGCCTTCAAAACCTTATGGCACGGGTCCCCAACCTTCTTGAGCCTGTGAGCATATTTGGAATTCTGACATAGCATGGTGGGTGCAGCAACAAAATGGATGCCACATAATGGCTGCTGCAGGAGGCGGAGCCAGCTACAAAATGATTTCCACAGCTTAACTTCAGTAACACAATGCAGATCCTTGTGCTGTGGTGGCAGCTGCTGCCAAAGCAATGTTTTAAAAAATCCGTACAACCAATCAAACCTCCAATAGTCAATCAGAAGTCTTGTGGGGAAGAACCCCTACCTGCCCCCCCACTTCCTAAGAATGCTTGGCGGGCACCAGAAAAATTGTTGGTGGATGCCCTGGTGCCCACGGGCACCATGTTGGTAACTCCTGCCTTCTGGGGTCGCCATAAGCACTTTCTACCAATTATTTAGACTAGCTAGAGCAGTGGTCGGCAAACCGCGGCTCAAGTTATAACCCGAGACTGAGTTTCTGCATTACGCTAGAGGCAAGGGAGCTGTTGTACCTCCACTCCTAACCACTACTCAAAGGGGTAACATAAGAAGCTCCAGGACATGTGGGATGAACCTACACTGCAACTGTTCCCCTAGACAGCATTGCTCTTTTTTTCTGGGGGATGACGCTTGCATAGGAACTGCAGTTCTTCCCATGGTGGGGATTGGGATTGCTCACACATGAAGGAGAGGGAGTTGTAGTGGCCTGCCATGCCACTGGCATAATGTGAACCCACGGTGTGAGATTGTTCCAAATGCTGTGAACATTGAAGTTGGTTGGTTTCAATAGAGTTATTTCCAAACAGTAGCTCATTGAACTGTTTGGAATAGTTGAGTAGGATTAGGTAAAGATGGCAAGGGATTTTATGGTTAATCCCATAACCGGTGGTAAAACCATGTGTACAGTTGTAGGAATTTAGACCAAGTAGTTCTGTGCCTTATGTATGTGGCCACAGAGAAAGAGAAAGGGTCTATTTGCATGTTAATGAGTGACTAACTGGATCCCTTCTGACTGATGAATCTGCTTGTAGATCCCATGGCACTTAGGTGTCAAAGATTAACACCAGCATCTTGGATTGGACTCAGAAGCAAACAGATAACCCATCTAGCTGAAGCAATGTGACATGCCTCTTGTCACCCACCCAGAATTTTGCAGCTGTTTTCTCTACCAAGGTGAAGCTTCTGACTTACAATTTTATGTACTCCAGGTCAAGGCATTGGTGAGGAAAGAAGAAGAAAATTTCCAGTGTTTATTGGCCATTGGTATGTTAACTTATTAAGGAACTGAGGGTTTTTTTTTGCGATATGAAGAGGTCAAGGAAGATATTAATTTTTTTTAATGCCACCAACAGGAAGCATTCAGCGCACAGGCCAGTGGCTATTGTTTTAAGTTATGGGGAAAGAATAACATTAATAAGTGGGAAGGAGGTCAAGGCACTCGCTGTATGAGGTGTTTTTCTATTCTGCCAGCATTTGTCACCAGATGCTAGCCCTCAAATAAATCTTGCTTTGAGAAATGGTTTTTAAGACTTACTTATATTTGACAGCTGTAAATGTCCCTTGTGAACTATGAAAAAGCAATCTTGATCCAGCTGCTTGTGTTTAGGGTGACACAAAATGAAAAGTGCTATAAATGACACAATCTTTTTTTTTCTAATAGGTTTGACAAACAGCAAGGCTGAGCTGTATAACTGTATGGTTTAGTGTGGGTGTTTTTTTTTTAATTGACTAGGTACTAGCAAGAGATGCTTTTCCTTGACTTGAGTAAAGCATAAAATTAATGGCACTGGCATAAAATATTGTAAGTAGATGAGTAATCATGCATACTTTCCCAGAACAATAAAGTCCTTTTCTTGGTAGCCACTGGCTACAGAATGAAAATACAATTAAGGAACAAACAGCATGTTACAGAGCAGCGGTTTTCAAAGTTTGTCAGAGATTCTTTAATGTGAAGATGATTCTTTAATGTGAATGGATAACGGTTGCAGGTAGAAAAAATTCAAAAGGAGAGCTTATGTACTACCTTTGTCAAAGGACCAACCAAAATACTAATAAACAGTATGCAAGCTGTTGAATTCATCAAAATTCTTCATTGGCTTGAATGTTCAGAAGGAACAAAATTGTGGTGGTAGAGGGATGAGAAGATGATGGTTAAGGGCATTCTGGGGTAGTTCTGTAGTGGTTTTCAATATATTTAGGGTTGAAAGTATAGATAATTGACAAACTTCAGCATAGATTTGAATGGATTATTTTGATTTTCCTGAATGAGACATTATGTGACATTTAAGTGAATGGCTGGGAAAAGGATGCCTGATGGAACAGTGAGATACCACAGAGTGAATTAAATGTCTGGGAACAAAGCCAGACAGGTTTGCGGCTTGCTGATAGTGCAAGGAGAACAGAGAAGAGAAAAAAAGTTAAACTCTCTTTAAATCCCCCCCCCCATGGAAATAGGGAACACTTTTGTCTGTGTGGTTTTTATGTGATTTTAAAGTCTGATGGAAATGCATTATAAACAAATTTAATATTGACATTTGTCTTTTGTGGTTAATAACTTTTGAAGAAGGATGTGTGAAGTGGAAATTTTATTTTGAGAATGCATTTTGATATCTGTATTTCATACGTCATCTGTCCATCTGACATGAGATCAAAGTTAAGGATAAATGTTTGTTAAGGGCAATTTTATCTGATTAATGCATTTTATGTCTTTTGATGTATGAGAATATGTCTTTTAATGTATGGGAATATTATCACTTTCTCAAAACAATATTTTACTGGTTCTTATGATAAACAACTTCTAAAGGTATATATAGGGATCCAAGATTGTAACAGGTTGGAGATTCTTTCTCAGGCATACTTGTATGCTGTTTAAGACTCCCCAACATGACTCATTAATGGTAGGTATCTTTGAATTTTTTGCTGTGTTCCTGTATCCAGATCTGAACTAATTTGCTAGAATCTGTTAGAATTTTTCATGTAATCTAACTCTCATATATTCTACATATGCTAGTGTGTTTTTTACATTTTTTTTTACTTTTTTATTATTAATATTGAAGCATTTACAATAAAAAGAATTTTTAATTCAAAGTTGTATCATTGCTTGGGGTGGCTGATTGAATAAGATAACGTATTTTTCAGTGAAATACAAGATCTAGCAACTTAGCCACTTATCACAGCAATTGACTGCTTCAGTTCCAGTGTCTGCAGCTTCTAAAGGTAGTACAGGATGTATTGCAGACTAAATTTAATTACACACAAAGTTGAGCCAGTATCAGGGTTGAAACTGTAGGCTCAGGGTTTATTCCACCATGGCCAAACTATAGTGCTTCCATTTTTTTATGCACTGTGTTCTGGGGAGATCAGAAGCTTACACATTGTGTGCTATACATGTGATGTGTTGCTCTTTTGTGATATTTTGGTTGCTCCTAATAAAAAGTAGGACATGATGTTTGCTTTAGGTTGCTGATGGCAGGCAGGCTTTTTGAAAGACAGCTTGCCCACCACTACTGATTGGGGATTCTCTACTGAGACTGGTAGAGTCTAAGGTGTGCCGACTGGACTTGTTGTCTTGAGAGGTCTGCTGTCTACCAGGTGCACACATTCAGGATGTGACAGAAAGGGTAGGAAGACTCATCAAGCCCACAGATTATTACCCTTTCTTGTTCATTCATGTGGGAACAAATGATATTGCCTGACACAGCCCTGAATGTATTAAAAGAGACTATGTGGCTCTGGGTAAGAAGGTGAAGGACCTTGGGGCACAGGTTGTTTTTTTGTCAGTACTTCCTGTTGAAGGTCGTGGCTTAGTATGGGAAAGAAGAATACTACAAATTAATGACTGGCTGTGTAGATGGTGTCGTCAAGAAAGGTTTGGATTTTTGGACCATGGCTTACGCTTTTGAGATGAAGCTCTTCTATCGGGAGATGGCTTGCACCTTACGAGGGTAAAAAAAAAGTTTTTGGTGAGAGCCTTGCCAACCTGATAAGGAGGGCTTTAAACTAAATCCTATGGAGGTGCGAGACAAGAATTTAAAGCCTAGCATGATGACAATAACTGGAGATGAGGACAATAAAGATTTGTGGGGAGTGCCATGTATGCGAGGAAGCATAAACTTGAGGGTAAGTTCAGAGACAAAAACCTCGGGGCACATAAACCATGGATTCTGATGTCTGTAGACTAATGCGCAGAGTATGGGAAACAAACAGGAAGAATTGGAAGCCCTAATACAGGAAGGGGACTTTGACCTAATTGGTATTACTGAAACTTGGTGGGATATCACTCATGACTGGAATATTAAGATTGAGGGGTACAACTTGTTTAGAAGAGATAGACAGATAAGGAAGGGGGAGGAGTAGCATTGTATGTCAAAGATGTGTACACTTGTGAAGAAGTACATGAATCTGAGCATGGTAGTTCAGTCGAGAGTCTATGGGTAAACATAAAAGGAGTAAGAAATAATCATGATATTATAATGACAGGCAAGTTACATATAATCAGCTTAAAGCCCACTTTACTGAGACACTTACAGTGCAATCCTATACAGAATTACTCCGGTCTAAGCATGTTGATTGGAATGGGTAACTCTCCATAGGACTGCACTGTAATTATCTTTATGGCATAATTGATCCCTTTATATGTACACTTGGAGTTTATTCTGCATTGTGGAATGCAGAACAGTTCCTTGTTCAGGGCATGCAGGCCATCTGTCTGGACATGTAGATAGATCAACTCACTGGAATGAAACACACAAACGTGAGACTTCTTTCCTTTTTCTGTCTTTTGTAATATACATTATAAACCTTCTGGTAGGGTTTCTGTTTAATCTTTTCTCTAGTTCCTGGTTGTTGTTGTTTTTAGGAGCTTAAAAATAAGAGCACAATAACATCTGAAATCTGTCCAAATCCATGTTGTTTCTATACAAGAAATGAAGAAATGAAGAAGTTTATCACATGGTTTCACATAAATCTGAAGGAACTCTTGGGTTTGTAATAACTGCAACACCACAGTGCAATTTCTCCAGTGTGGCATTTCACCCTGAAAAGATGGGTTCTGCAAGTGTTCTTCATATTTGCTGCTTATATTTACCACAAACATACACCTGTAAACATTTGTAAGTGACAATGTGGAATCTGGAATCTACCTGGGATGGTGCTGCTGGTCCTAGCCCTTCTGTATATCTCTGGAAGAAAACACAGTAAGTCTGGTCTTATGAAGAACCAGTTTACACACTCATCTGTCCAGGGATTCTAAGCTTCACAATTCCATGATTGCAGCATTTCAGTACAAGCCTGTGCTCATGCCATGAGAAAACAGAGAGTTCTCCCACCCAATATTAGATATTAGATTTCCCTACCCCATTATTAGAGCTTAGATTCCTCCATCCCAGAATTAGAGCTTAGATTCCCCTACCCTAGTATTAGAGCTTAGGTGACAGCTGCTAACTTCAGATGGCTTTAAAATTATTGGATGAATTCCTGTAGGAGGGGCCACTGTGAACTATGTATGCACATGTTCTGTGGGAAACGTGCCTGCTCCACCTCTCTGGTAGGGTTGCCAGGTCCCCCCTGGCCGCCAGTGGGGTATGGGGGGGTAAGGTTGCTAGATCTGGGTTGGAAAACTCCTGGAGATTTGGGGTTGAAGCCTAGAGATAGGGACCTCAGTGGAGTACAATGGCAGAGAGTCCACCCTCCAAAGCATCCATTTTCTCCAGGAGAATTGATCTCTGTAGTCTGAAGATGACATGTAATTCTGGGGGATCCTCAGGTCTCACCTAGGATCCTAGGCCAGATATAGTTAGCAACCACCAAATGGGGTCCTCCCAGAATTAAAACGAATCTCCAGTCTACAAAGATCAATTCCCATGGAAGAAATGGCAGGTTCAAAGGGCACACAGTATTGCAGGGGTCCCCAATATGGTGCCCTTGGGGGCCATGGCACCCATTGACACCATTCCTGGCGACTGTCAAATGTTTTTAGAAAGTAGGCTGAGCCAGGTAGGATGTTTGCCCAGCAAGGCTTCTGATTGGCCACTGGAGATTTGATTGGCGGTCCAGATTTTTAAAATACTGCTTTGGCAGCAGCTGCTACCACAGCACAAGGATCTGCACTGTGTGAGTAAAGGTAAGCTGTGGCAGCCATTTTGTGGCTGTGCCCACCATGTTGTCCCAGAATTCCAAAAGTGCTTGCAGGTTCTAAATGGCTGGGGACCCCTGTTCTATCACATCTTCACTAAGTATCACATCTTCACTAAGCTCCCTCCTCAGGCACCCACACACCCCAAAAAAAATCTCCAGGATTTTCTCAAGCTGGAGTTGGAGTTATCCAGCATTCAGCATGGCCAACACTTCTGTTGCAGCAGGAGACATGAATGTCTTCGATTCCAACTTGGTGCATGTACCTCTGCCATAGAAGAGCAATAGGGTGTTGAAAGGAAGGCCTAATCCTATGGAGGCAAGGAAGCAGCAACCAAAGGAGCTGTGCTGCACGGATGGAATTATTGGCTCTGGCACGAAAGTGTGGGCTTAAGTGACCAATTGCAGCCATCTTTTCAGCCAGCCCTCTGTGGATGTTGATGCCAGAGAAGGCAGTGAAACTTAATGAAGAAGTGCACAACATCGTAGCCTTAAAGGCCCTCTGGATGGGGCTCCTTGAACAGTGCTAAAAGGCGCATGCAATCTGGGGATTCTAGGTGGTGGTTACCTGTTCTCTCTCCCCATCCCAGCTGTAGCAATAGAACCAGGAGTTACCAGGATCTGGGACTGCACAATCTCTTGGGTCGGGGAGAGGCAGCATTTTAATACTTAGCCTGGGTTTCCCTGCTTATCGTTTACCGCATTGTGAGGAGAGAGAAAACTTCTCTTGGATGTTCTTCTGAAAGGCCCATGCTTCAGTGTAAGATTCTTTTGTTTCCCTTAAAAGCCTCAAGAATGTTATTGTTGCTGCTGTCTACGGGAATTGTCCTGCCAGCTGGATGCTTGATAATTTGAACGAGTCCAAGTGCACCTTATTAACCTTACCTTTTAGTTAAGGAAACTATTCTCTCAGATAGAGCCATTGAGAGTCTGGTGAGTCAAGGAAGAGGTGAAAGCCAGGATTCCTTTGTGTTTGATTTCATATAGTTAGTGATTTTCACACATTTTGAGCTCACCATTCTCCGTTGAAAGGAACTGCTTACGGATGTCAAACACAGTTTCTCAGCTTTTGTTTGAAAACCGATATTGCTGCCTTCCAGAACAGCATGTGCAAAGCAAATTAGCACTCTGCTGTCCTTTTCAGTGTACAGAAAAAGGAGAGGTCATTACAAAAACAACTTCTGATTTCAATGTTCTTAATCCTACCTACAGGGGCACCTTGAGAACTTGAGCTCTTCCTCTCCCCTATCGTTTACCACTCCATCATATAAGCTGAATGCATGTTGACGACTGGGTAGGCTGCTAAATTTAAGGCTGCCAGGTTTCAAACAAGAGATTTTGGTTGTGGTTAAATGGGTTCTGTACATGTCCTCATTCCCCCTGCCTCTCAGGTCATAGCTGACTTATGGCCACCCTGTAGGGGTTTCAAGAGACCTTCAGAGGTGGTTCGCCTTTGCTTCCTCCATGTCATAACCCTGACATTCCTTGGAAGTCTCCCATACAAATACTAGTCAAGGTCAGGGCTGAGAGTGTGTGACTGGCCCAAGGTCACCAAGCATGCTTCCATGGCCCAGGTATTAGTCTGACACTTTAACGACTACACCATGCTGGCTCTCAACCAAGGAGCTATTGAATGCACCCAGTTGGCTCAGATTCCCTAGACCATAATGAAGAATTCACTTCTCCAGCCTCACTTCATCCTCCTTTCCTACAGAAATAAAATCCATTAATGCCCATCACCAACAGGAATAATAGAGATCTATCATTTTTAACCCTCCTGCTAACTAAAATTAAACAGAAGTCCTGTAGCATCATAAACTATGTTGAGTCAGAAGTCAATGCACTCTGACTCACAAAAGCTTGTGGTGGATTTGTTCATCTTTGGAGCGGATTGGTCATTAAGGTTACCAAGAAAAATCTTGGTGGGCCAATAGCCTGGAGGGCCGCACCTCCTACCGGGGCCATCCCAGCCCCATGGGAGTGGTGGCCCTTGCCCTGTGTGGTGTAGTGAAGGACATGTCTGGCCTAAGAAGATGGCACAGGGCCGGCTGGAAGAGGGTCTTTTTCCAGGATCAGTTTTCCTTCCAGGTGTTAAATGTGGTGTTAAATGTGCTCCTGACTTTGGTTTAGTTTTCCTAAAACAGACTATTTCCTGGCATTTCAAGTTTACCTTATCAAAAGGGGGTTGGACTAGATGACCCTGGTGGTCCCCTCCAACTCTATGATTCTATGAAAAGAACCCTCCTTTTCTGCCTGATAGAACATGTTGGGCTCTTGGATCCAGAAGATTCTTAGGAATCCATTGATTCTTTTGTTTGTTGGCTACATATCAATTGTTATCCTTCCTGTTTATTTATTTATTTACTTCATGTATACTCCACTTTTCTGCCCAGTGGGGACCCAAAGTGGTTTACATAATTTCCTTCTCTTCCATTTTATCCTTGCAACAAACCTGTGGGGTAGGCTAGCCTGAGAATGCTTGACTGGTCCAATGTCGCCCAGTGAGCTTCCATGGCAGAGTGGGGATTTGAACTTAGTTCTCCCAGATCCTAGTCTGACACTCTAACCAAGCTGGCTCTCATCTTATCTGTGGGAACCTCTGCTGTAGGATTCTTTTTTCACATAACTGATCAGGAGCCAAAATTCTCTTCCATATGCCTCTTTGGAAGAATTTTTCCTTCTGGGGGCTCACTTTTTGCAAACCTTCCAGCTAAACAAATGGATTTGATGCTTTAATTTATTTTCTCACTGGTTTAGCCCCTCTCCCTAGGGAACCCTGTGAATTCTAGTTCTGTGAGAAGATCTAGAGGTTTTGTGAGAGAGGTTAAGGAAATCTTAATTCGCAGTGCCCTCATTGAACTATTACCAGAATTCATTAGGGACACTAGGACCTGGAGATCTCCCAGAATTACAACTGATCTCCAGAGTACAGAGATCAGCTCTCCTGGAGAAAATGGCAGCTTTGGAGGGTGGACTCTATGGCACTGTAACCTGCTGAGGCCTTTCTCCTCCCCAAACCCTGCCCTCCTCAGGCCCTACCCTGAAATCTTCAGAAATTTCCCAACCAACGCTGGCAACTCTAGGGGGAAACCAAGCCAGTTAAACTGGTTTAAAACCAATATATACTTGTAGTGTAGCTTTAAGAGTTTCCTAAAAGGTGCAATCCAGAAGGCTTGCAATCTCATGAAGATGCAAGATGTCATGAAATGGTCAGGAATTTTTTTAAAAGGTCAGTTTACCAACAGGTGCCGTTAGTACTTTCAGTGATCTGAGATCACAGTTTTGATGCAGATCTTTTAAAATCTCTGGTAGGCTCAGGTGTTACCTTTTGCAAGTATCATATGAAAAATATCCAGACAGAATGATAATCAAGTTCATTGTACTTCTGTTAAAGAGCCTTGACATTTTCTGGAGCACCCTGAGGCTCGTTTCAATCACCAGTTCTGTAATCAGATGAAATGCATTTACACTGTGTTGAAATGTTTTAACTTTATTGCTTTGACTTCAAGTTAATTGCAATTTGAAACCATCCTCAACATCAGTATGACAAAGTCAGCCAGATATGCCAGTCTAGGAGCATGTGGAATTCTATTGGTGATTTTAAAAAATGGCATTCCCGAAAAACTTCAGTATTTCAGTTGTGGTATGGCAGGAAGGGGGAGGAATGCAAGACCCAGATACTTCTTTGGTGGACATTATGATGATATGATACTGTAACTTAGTATCATTTGGGGGTATAATGGTTAGAATGGCAGACTAGGATCTGAGAAACCCAGATTAAAATCACCCACTGCCATGGAGGCCTGCTGGGTGATGTTAGGCCAGTCAATCACTGTCAGCCTAACCTACCCCATAGGGCCGTTGTTGTGAAGATGAAATGGTGGAGGTAAGAATGATTTTGTAAGCCACTTTGGGTCCCCATTAGGGGAATTAATTGTATAAATATTTAAATAAATTAGGTATTTTCTCGTACAAACATAAAGCTACCAAACATGTCAAGCTTAGAATATAGGTGTGCATACAAGAAACCTACACCAAAATCAATATTTAAATACACATGTATGGATGCATTTCTTATATCAAAGAACACCGATTTTTGCTAATTCTATGGCAATTAGTCTTGTCACTTGGGACGGAAAACATTTGTCATTCAAAATCATCATAGGAATCATCTCTATGGAATGTCCTGTTACTAGCGGTGGTCACAATGTTCTCAAATACATTTCACTTGCAGATCACAATGCAAGGCAGCATGGTGGCCGAACATTTGCAAAGTGGTGCACATTGAGTATTGCAACATAACATTTCGTAAGCTGGAGGATTGATTGGAAAACATACAATATTTAATGCAGAGCTGATGTAATTAGTCCATCCTCTAAGAATGATCCATATCTACTGAAGGGTGATAACTGTGGATGTGCTCTGTGACCTGGGCGTGTACCCTTGCTTTATAGTTTGTCTTCTTGATCAGCTCCTGTAGTGGAAGGTTCCCCCTCCATTTGCTTGCTTTTTCTAAGATCATTTTCACATTAGCCTTTTTCTAAGATCATTTTCACATGTGTAGAAAATCTGTGCCAGCTGAGTCACAATACCAACATTTACTTGAATTTTTATCCAAGTTGCACATTTTTTGAACTCTGCTTGGGGAAAGATGCCACATATGTGTCATCTTCAATAATTTTTCTCTCAATGCAAGTCTTATTGTAAAATGTAGACCTTTTGTGAGTATAAAATTCTATTGTTTTTATCCAACTCATAACCTAATTTTTTATTCAATTTCTCTTGAAAAGGGGGATTAATTGTCCTATTCTTCTGTACTAATATTCCATATACCTTACTTACCGAAATTTTATCTGATTTAAATAGTTGTTCATATTCATTAAGAGTTCTGGGTATCAACTTACCCTTCTTTGTAAGAATATGTTTCTGGTTTTATCTGGCTAAGGGCCGTAAATAAACAATCTATCTAACTTACCCTTCTTAATTGTACTAAATAATTTTTGATTTGAAGATCTTTGTGATTTGAGATCACAGATTCACAGAATTTGGGATAATTGTTTTAAATTTTGAATGCACAGCCCAAACATTCTGTCAGACTGTCATGTGGAACTGTCTTGTCACAAAAGATTTCATTTGGTGGAATGTACTGTATTTTTTGCTCCATAAGACGCACCTGACCATAAGACGCACCTAGTTTTTAGAGGAAGGAAAACAAGAAAAAATATTCTGCCGAATAAAGACCCCCGTCCGGTTTCCAGGGAGTCCCTAGAAGCCGGGCGGGGGTCTTTAAACTGCTCTGCGCTGCCTGCCTAGGCAGCACAGAACAGTTTTACCTCCCCCCCACTTCCCGGTCCGAGGCTCAGCTGTTGGGCGGGGACCCGCTTGGCTTCTAGGGACTCCCTGGAAGCCGGGCGGGGGCGGGGTGGTCTTGAAAGGCCCCAGGTTCAATCTCCGGCATCTCCAGTTAAAGAGCCCGGGCAGGTAGGTGATGTGAAAGACCCTTGCCTGAGACCCTGGAGAGCTGCTGCCGGTCTGAGTAGACAATACTGAATTGGATGGACCGAGGGGGGGGGACTGATTCATTAGAAAGCAGCTTCATGTGTTCATGGGTATTTTGGAGGGGGCTGTGAGCTCAGTGGCGGAGCCTCTGCTCAGCATGCAGGAGATCCCAGGTTCAATCCCCAGCGGCATCTCCAGTTAAAGGGACCAGGCAAGTAGGGGATGGGAAAGACCTCAGCCTGAGACCCTGGAAAGCCATGGGGAGGGGGCTGTGAGCTCAGTGGTGGAGCCTCTGCTGGGCATGCAGGATGTCCCAAGTTCAATCCCCAGCGGCATCTCCAGTTAAAGGGACTAGGCAAGTAGGGGATGGGAAAGACCCTTGCCTGAGACCCTGGAGAGCCATGGGGAGGGGGCTGTGAGCTCAGTGGTGGAGCCTCTGCTGGGCATGTAGGAGGTCCCAGGTTCAATCCCTAGCGGCATCTCCAGTTAAAGGGACTAGGCAAGTAGGGGATGGGAAAGACCCTTTCTGCCTGAGACCCTGGAGAGCCATGGGGAGGGGGCTGTGAGCTCAGTGGTGGAGCCTCTGCTGGGCATGCAGGAGGTCCCAGGTTCAATCCCCAGCGGCATCTCCAGTTAAAGGGACTAGGCAAGTAGGGGATGGGAAAGACCTCAGCCTGAGACCCTGGAGAGCCGCTGCCGGTCTGAGTAGACCAATACTGACTTGGATAGACCGAGGGGGGAGGGTCTGGTTCAGCAGAAGGCAGCTTCCCGAGGAGGGGCCCGTGGCTCAGTGGCAGAGCCTCTGCTTGGGCATAGCAGGAGGCCCCTGGCTCAGTCCCCGCGGGGCGCCTCCGCTCCCACCCGCCCCTGGCCCAGGCGAGCCCGGCGCTGCCAGGCCTCCGCCTCCCCCCCACTCGCTGCACGGAGGCCGGGTGGGGCGCGCGGAGAGCGAAGCCGGATCCCGCCGCCGGGACGATCCGCCCGGCTCTCCCTCCTTCCCTTCCGCTCGCCCAGCCTCCGTGCAGCGGGGATCGCTGAGGGGGAAGTGAGAGAGGGGAAAAAGGAAGGCCGGGGGTGGGGGGGGTAGGCCTGAGGGGGAGACGCTGCCTTCACCCACAGGGGGAGGGGAAGCCGGGGCGGGGGCGGGGGGAGGGGAAGCCGGGGCGCGGGTCTGCTTACCTCCAGTGCCGGCCGCCCAGGAGCCCAGCAGCAGAAGCCACCCCAGCACCACCATCTTTGATCCCCGGCCCAGGCCTCGTTCTTGTGAGGACTCCCAGAAGGGGGGCGGTTTGGGTTTAAACCTCCCCCCCGCGCTTCCCGGCCCTGAAGCGCCCCCTCCCAAGCTGAGCCCCCTCCCCCTCAGGCCTACCCCCCACCCCGGCCTTCCTTTTCCCCCTCTCCCACTTCCCCCTCAGCGATCCCCGCTGCACGGAGGCTGGGCGAGCGGAAGGGAAGGAGGGAGGGCTGGGCGGATCGTCCCGGCGGTGGGATCCCGCCTCGCTCTCCGCATGCCCCGCCAGGCCTCCGTGTAGCGAGTGGGGGGGAGGCGGAGGCCTGGCAGAGCCGGGCTCGCCTGGGCCAGGGGCGGGTGGGAGCGGAGGCGCCCCGCGGGGACTGAACCAGGGGCCTCCTGCTATGCCCAAGCAGAGGCTCTGCCACTGAGCCACGGGCCCCTCCTCGGGAAGCTGCCTTCTGCTGAACAAGACCCCCCCTCGGTCTATCCAAGTCAGTACTGTCTACTCAGTACTGTTTTACTGAGTACAATTCCTCAGTTCCTGAAGCTCAGGAATGGGAAGCGCGCGGGGGGAGGGGAGGTTAAACTGCTCTGCGCTGCCTAGGCAGGCAGCGCAGAGCAGTTTAAATACCCCGCCTCCCAGCTGGGCGTCCAGCCAGGGAACATGGGCTGGCGGGAGGGGCGGGGGTCCGCACATTCGCTCCATAAGACGCACCGACATTTCCCCTCACTTTTGAGGAGGAAAAAAGTGCGTCTTATGGAGCGAAAAATACGGTAAATGAACTCCGATCCATCATATTTGAATGGCTTTCCACAGAGGGTGAACTCATCCTGTAGATTAAAATTTCCTCTTGGCATTTGAGAGTACTTCATGAGTCTGGGTGACACTTGATTATTTCTAGGGGAAAATATCTCAGTCATTCATGAAGATTTAGGGCTGTCAGCAAAAATCATGAGAGCATTAGAGCGCTGTATTAAACTCACCAGTCACCCAACATTTTCATGTTCTAGAGCTTCATCAGAACCAGTTGCACCAAAGAAAATGTGTGGCCTATTAAATCAACATTCTTTTTTAAAGTCCTCCTATTTGTAACAGCAGACTATACCAAGGTGTAGTGCTCATAGGGCAAGATGGAATGATTGCCTCAGGGTTCTGTTTCCCTGGACGTTTGCCTCTGGGAGACAGCTGCTGCAGGCATCTGCAGGCTGCAGCTCTTGTACTATATCGATTAGAGAAAACCTGTCCCTAATCGGAGCAACGGCCTGGTTAGTGTGTGTGTGTGTTTTAATCCCTTAACCATGCAGTGACTCATTCCTACTACTGGGAGTACTGTGGGCCCAGCCTTGATCGCCTCAGAGAAAGTAGAGGGGCTCAGAGTGACATCTTGGGTATGCAGTTAAATATGATCACAGTTTTTTTTTTTAATCTACCCTGTTTACTTTGTACAGTTGTGAAGGGTTGGAGGCGACAAAATAAATGTGTCTTGCAGCAGAACCCAGATCTCCTAGCCATGCCACCATTATGCAGCTCTTACTTCAGCTAGGTGCCGGGTAATCATTGAAGAGTACTTGATTAAATCTAAAGCAAAAAAAAAAAAAGGTCTTTCACAAGCTCTACCGATGCTATAAGGTGCAAATTCCAATTACCAGCTTTCACAGATCAAATGGAGAGTAACAAAGACTTGACCATTTTCATGTATTGCCACACCATCACAAAGGTTGCCTTTGTAGCCGATTCTGCTGCACTGTTACTTGATCTAATCTGTAATATTGCAGTTGTCCATTGTGCACAGTAGATTGCCAAATCTTGATGAGCTCTGAGGTGCCAACGGTGTGATTAAATGGCTCAAACTGTCATTCTGCTGTTATTTTTACACATAGCGCGGAGCAAGAAAACGATGACCCAGGTTTGCTTTTCTGGACAGTTAGATTGGAAGCTGACCTCATTTTAAGTTACTGTACATAGATAAGTATTGTTAGGTGTTTAAGAAACAGTGGATTGGATCCAAAGTATAATGAGCCTCTCCACAATATCTTCTTATGGGTCAGGGGACCCCCCAAAACAGCATGTAAGGTAAAGTGAGACTCTGCAGTGGGGGGAAGGAATTGGCAAAAATTGTCTCCCTTCCATCAATTTAGGTGCCATTCCGCTAGTCTAACTATCACTGTGCTGGCAGGACACCTTTGGATCCAACCCAGTATTGATTAGAGCAGATGTAGCAGTGTGAAAATTTCAGCAAAATTCAGAAGATCTTAGATATAAGAAGATTTTGGATATTGCGACAGTATTTATTCTAGCCTTCTTTAAACAGCTTGAGTTGGCACATGTTCTCCATTTCACAGTTTACCTTCTCGGCAGTTCTGTGAGATTAAGTATAGAAAGAGTGCCAAAGTTCACCCAGTGAGCTTTATTTCTAAGTGTACTACATTAGGGGCCAAACTCAAAATAGCAAATGTAATCAAGCAGAAGTAGTGTTTGACACTGCTGATTTAGCCTGGTTTGGAGAGGGAGGGACCTCAGCAGGGTATAATGCCATTGGCATCACTTGGGAAGATGAAGGAGTAACCCTCAAACCAGGACTGGGGCCTCGGTGCCTGGCAGGGACCTGGGACAAGAACTCCTTGAGGGGTGCCGCTATCCTTTACCTATAGACCTCGCGGCTAGGGTGGATTGGACGCGGCACACCTCCCTCGAGCACTAAAAGGCTTGGCAAGGAAGAGCAGGAGCCGTACCACATGTGACGGCTCGGAGCTCAGAGCCAGGGTGGGTCTCGCCCTTAGAACGGGGATGCAAAAGCAAGAGGAGGCCTGACTCTTCAGCATCCCCACAACGGCCCGGACTGCAGTCAGTTATTGGGGATGTTTTAGTTTTGTGTGCTGCAGATCCCTCTTGAACGATTAAATAAAGTTGGCCCTTTTATTATCCCAGCTCTGGTGTCAGCTCTCATTATTTACGCATCCGCGGACAATTGGCATTATAGCCAGTACCCGACAACCTCATGTGTTCACTGAATGTGCAAGGAGGGAGAGCTAGTGTGTGTGCTGGCCCTGTCCTTTGTCTCTGTGTGATTGCCTGGTTGTCTGCAAAGTGTGACAGTGCAGAGGTAGTGGCTGTGGATATGTGTTAGAAATCAGAGTTGATGAATCGTGATTGTGGTTAGAAATCAGAGTCTGATCAGAACACAATAAAAAAACAGACAAATTCGTTCCTTGTTTAAAGAATCAAAAATCTTTACTTGTCTAAAGGAAAGGGTACTGGGGTTCAAACACAACAAATCCTTTCTACATGACCAGTTCCCTACAAAACTTGTTTGTTTGCACTCACAGGTATCTACAGGCTTAAAACCCATCTTCGCTCCTAAGAGCAGAGAGGCCTTGCATCTGGTCGGTGTAAGATCCATACGTGACTGACTACTGCTGTCTCTTCTAAACAAAAGGACAGCAGTTAAACACAATTGCAGGTACGTGACTTTTGGCATGTAATCAATGGCGATTTGCTAACCAATAGAATACTGACATATATCATTACATCATTTTCTTGAGACTAACTAAACTGTCAACACAAACAATTAACTCTTAACTGTCTGACAGAGATGGAACCCACATTGTATTCCCAACAATATGCACCCTTCCTGTGATGATCGACATTGCTTTCCAAACATCACTGATCATGGGGAGGGAGAGTTCAAGCGGCCGATTCCTCCATACAGTTGCCACTGCAGATGAACAGGCAGGGGTGGGGTCAGTGGGCTCACACCTACTTTCTCTCTCTCTCTGCATGTTCAGTGAACACACAGGGCTGTTTTGTGTGCCTTGCTACTGCGGACATATAATGCAGAACTCTAACCTTAAATGAAATTATATTAGAATCTGTGGATGTCTTGTCTAGTTAACTGCTGCTAATATCTGCATGTGACCCGGTTATGAAATATGTCATCTGGTTTAATATTAGCCTCCCTTGCTGATTTTTTTTTTTGAAGAATTGAGTGGCACTGTGGCATATCTCTCATGGTTATCTAGACACTGTCTTGGTCTGAAGGAGCAGCAACAGCTCCTGTTAGTCCTAAATAAAACAAATGGAACTCTTTCAGTGTAGAATTGACTTCCACTGAACTAGGAGTCCATTTGTTATATAAGAGTATTTTCTGCTAAACCAAGATTTTACATAATAATGAACTGTAAGATGAAGACATATGAAACAAGTAATTTAACTGAGCAGTAATACAAAATAGACTGGGTCACCAGAGCACTTTCAGTGATTATTTCAGGCAGGATTTGAGTTTAATAATGGAGAGAGGGGAAAAATGCATATCATTCTCTTGATACAGCCTTATGTTGTGCATTCCCTGTGGTTGAGAAATATAAAAGCTTTTGGTCCATAATTATTCCCCCCCATACAAGTGGTTTCCAAAAAACAACACATTTGTTCTAAAAGGAAGACTTTTCTGCCTATTATTTTGTTAAAAAAGCATAAAGTTGACTTGTGTCTGTTGTGGGGGCAGAGCCACAAGTATGAAAGAATTGCAAGAATTTGGGATGTATGTGGGCAACCTGGGGTGTGAGATACAAATGGCCCTGATCAAGGGTTGCCAGGTCCCTCTTCGCCACCGGCAGGAGATTTTTGGGGTGGAGCCTGAGGAGGGCAGGGTTTAGGGAGGAGAGGGACTTCAATGCCATAGAGTTCAATGGCCAAAGTGGCCATTTTTCTCCAGGTGATCTGATCTCTATCGGCTGGAGATCAGTTGAATTAGAAGGAGATCTCCTGCTACTACCTGGCGGTTGGCCCTACCCTGATCCTGGTTCCACTTGAATGAACTATAATATGTTCCAGTAGATTCTGTACCAGTACAATTTAGTTATCTTGGAGAACCTTGGAAATATATTTTAAAAAATTGATTGGAATTTATTGTTGATATGAAGTTTCCCAGTACCATCCATCAATTTATGACATCAAGGTTAAGAGTATATGCTCATGAACTTCCTAAGGTCATAGAATCAGCATTGCTGACAGATGGCCATTTAGCCTCTGCTTAAAAACCTCCAGGGAAGGAGCACTTACCACCTCACAAGGAAGCCTGTTCCACTGAGGAACCGCTCTAACTGTTAGAAAATTCTTCCTAATGTCTAGATGGAAACTCTTCTGATTTAATTTAACCCATTGGTTCTGGTACGACCTTCTGGGGCAACAGAAAACAACTCGGCACCATCCTCTATATGACAGCCCTTCAAGTACTTGAAGATGGTTATCATATCCCCTGTCAGTCTTCTCCTCTTCAGGCTAAACATACCCAGCTCCTTCAACCTTTCCTCATAGGACTTGGTCTCCAGACCCCTCACCATCTTTGTTGCCCTCCTCTGGACCTGTTCCAGCTTGTCTACATCTTTCTTAAATTGTGGTGCCTAAAACTGTACACAATACTCCGGCGCTGGAATACCCTGGGAACGCCTCCCGGGATGCCGGAACACCTCCCGGAATGCTGGTGCAGCCTTTGCCGGCATTCGGATGCTGCCGGAAGGCCCCGTTGGTGTCCCGGGGTGGTGCTGCTATTGCAGCAGCCGGCGACCAGTGTCCGAGCTTTCCCCTCCAGCTCTGGGGCCACTAACCCTGGCATAAGTTGCCCGGATGCTGGCGCGGCCCCTTCCCATCCTCCTAAAGGGCTTTAGGGACTTCAATGACATAGAGTCCAATTGCCTAAGCGGCCATTTTCTCCAGGTGAACTGATCTCTATCAGCTGGAGATCAGTTGTAATAGCAGGAGAGCTCCATCTAGTACCTGGAGGTTGGCAACCCTATACATTGTAAGAGTCTATGTTGTGATGGATGCAAGCAACTTTATTTGTAAAACTAGGGCTGTCAAAAAAAAAAATTCGGTACAGTTCAGATTCGGCCGAATTTGGCCCTTGTGGGTTTGGTACGTGCCGAAGTCCGAACTCCCCCACTTCGGATCCGTTCAATTCGGCGGGAATTCAAAGTTCGGAAAAAAATTTGGCCGAATATTGGCAGTTAAAGTCCAAACAATGAGTCTCGGGCGGCGGCTGCGGGGGGAGGGGCATATTTTGAGCGGGACGTCCAAAACTTTCATCATTGCTTATTTTGACCCTAAATGAAAGGACCGCCAATTTTGGTAACGATGGGTTCCCAGGGAGGCGAGATATGGAACCGGGACCCCCCCCCCATTGCCCATCGCAAAGCATAGAATAGACCGTCCGTGACTCGGCTGCATTTTCAAGTTAGAACAAATTATGCAATGCAACACATTGGACTCAGAGAGCCCACACACGCAATTCACATACTGCATCCCGGGGTGAGGCGCGAAAGATAAGCATTGCACGACTAAAAGTGGTTGAAGGAAGGGAAATACATTGGCCCCCCTTCCTTTTTTCTGTGTGTTTTCTCCCGTCTATATCTTCCACTTTGAGTTGTGGCCGCTGCCCAGCGGCTTTTGGCAAGCCCCGGTTGCAAAGATTGGAGGGGGTCGGGGGCGAAAGTAACGCTGGATTCACAACCATTAAACGCGACTTCCCCTGCCTTTCAGAATGAGGTCCGTGGTTGCCTAAGCCGTTTGATGGAGAAGATGGATCACAGGCTGCAAGTGCTGCGCTCCAGCTCGCTGTCCACGTTACGGACAGCCTAGTAACTGAGTGAAGAAGCTGCCCACCCCAAGTGGTGGTGGGGGCTTCGGAAACGTCACTGTAAGGTGATGTCCCCCCCCGCAAAAGACGGACATCCGACTCAAAGCCCAACCTTCTTTTTAAATCAGAAAACCAGGTACCATTCGCTTAGGTGAAAGCAACCTTGTTTGACAGCTGTCAAATCGCCGGCCGCGGTCAGAGACCGAGCGCTCCCGGCCGTGAAATTGACATGTGCCAAACCCTCTGGTCCAGACCGGTGTTCGTGACAGTTCTGTCTGTGGCGACTGGCGAGGCAGAAGTACCCTACCTCCCCAAGGAGTTGCAGTAGCAGAATAATGTTAGACTGTGAACAATTGTCCTTGTGGCGGGGTGAAACGGAAGCTCAGCCAGGCCAGCTGTCAGTCACTAACCACAGCGCCCCAATCTCTGAGAAACGGTTTTGGGAAAGGAAGAAGGGGAGAACGGAAAGCTTTGCTCCCCCACCTCCCTCTCCCTCTCCCCCTCCCCCTCTGAGGAAGTGTTTTCTCAGTGTGCTTTAGACTTTCAAATCTCCCTCCCGGCAACTCCCGTCATTCCCCATCCCAACATGCCGCGCGTAGCTCCGCCCCAGCTCTGGTCCTCGTGCAAGAAAATGGCGGCGGAGAGAGCAAGACACGCTCTGCAGTGGAGGGGCGTTGAGGTGGAGGAGATGCTGAGGATCATTGTCTGACGTGGGCTGGCCTTTAAGGTGACCATCAGCGACCTCCCCCAACGCCCCTTCTTTACCAGGGTGGCACGACTTCTCTCTCGCGCGGGATACGCGCGGAGGAGTGCGGCCACCTGTTTTAGAAAGTTCAACCTCCTCTTCAACTCCCTCCTGAGATACGAGATGGAGGGGGGGGAAAGACCACCCCACTACGACCGGCTGGTGGAGGTTCGCGATGCGTCCCACGCGGAGATGGACGTTCGTGTGGGTGAGTCAATCGCTTTACCTAGATCTTTTGTTTTGAAGTAATGGGCTTGTTTTGTTTGACTAATGACACATTAGGGACCATTAACACACATTTACACAGTTAAATGAGAACATCTGGTCCTGCCTCAGGCTTTTATTCCAACTTCAGGTGACCTTGTAGTTCCAGGTTGAGTCACTCTCCCTTCTCAGTTTTGGATTTGCATTTGAAAGCCCTTTGACATATCCCGGGGTGTAAGCTTTCAAGAGTCCAAGCTCCCACCCTCAGACCAAGGGGATCTTAAGACATGACACTCTGCAAATCTGGTTGGTCTTCAAGTTCAAGGTGCTTATGGAATGCAATTGAATGACCTCGCCCTCCTTCATTCTCCCTTTCAGGGCATTTTCTTTTGTGGAATTCCCAACTCTAACTTCCCCTTCTCTGCATTCTGGTGAACCTCAGTCACCTTTGCAAAACCACGGTTAGGGTTGCCATGTGCAGGTGAGGGTTTCCCTGGAGAATTAGGGGTGGAGCATGAGGAGGGTGGGGTTTGGGGTGGATGGGCATTCCTTGGGTTAAGGTGCCATTGAGAAGACCTTTCACAGTTGCTGTTTTCAAAGTGTGCTGGAGATCCAATGTGATATCTCCAGCTACCGCCTTGAAGATGGATAACCCCAAGCACTCTTCAAACCAGACCCTGAGCCCTCACACCTCCTGCCCACTTGCCTTCCCTGTGTCACCTTCTCATCCCAACCTCAACTCTGCACAGGAGATTCTATCATGTTCCTACCTCCTTGCATTCCTAAGCATCAGATTCACAGGCACTCAAGCAGCGCTGTGAAGGGAGGACAATTTCATATTCTTCCCGTCGTGGTAGATGGCCAATGATGCAAGGAATTAATTGGTTTTATTTTTGCCCCCGCATCATGGACAGAGAAGGTCCAAGCTTCTCCTCCCAGCTTCATCCAAGCCTTGTGGAATATTTTTCTGAAAGTTACCACTTCCTGGTTTTTGTGCTGCATGCATGTCGAATCGTTGATTATTGTGTCAGATGAGCTCTGGTCTTCCTGATAACCTAGAAAGATTTGGTTTCTCCCTTCTGAAATGTTTGCACTCTCCAAGTGAGTGCATGGTATGAACCGAAGAAGGTGAATGTGTCAAAACAGTGCTTTGTATCATGGGCCAGGTATGAGGACACCACAGGGAAGCATATAAAAGAGTTATTAATTTTTATTCAGGCGGCATCACATTCCTGGCCAATTTTAGTGCACAAGGCGGGGTACTATGTTTCCCTCAACTTGGGATCTCTTGCATTTAATGCCCCTTCTCATATCATGAGCATTTGCCCGTCATTGCAGAGTGTTGATCTCCTGACCCGGGATGCAGACATCATACCCTTAATGGAAAGTTTGGCATTTTGAGGGGTGGGTGGGGTCTCAATTGGGACGGCCACTTAAATTCCCTCCCCTTACCACTGCTCCCCCAGTGTTGTGAAGTGTTGATTGTCTCTGCCCAAAATGTTCCCTACTTGGAGCGACGATTTAATGAACCGGCATGCTTCCAGAGCGCATCATAATGAGTGAATCAAGATCAAAGTATTCAGCAGGGTAAGACTAACCTACCTGCTGAACTTTCCAATGAGAATGCCACATTACTAAACAGTTTGAGCCAAAGTCTGGAATTGGATAAATTAACAGGGGTTGCAAGCCACCATTACAACTCGTCAAAGCGGGCAGCAGCACAACGCTAACTCACACATCCAGAGAGGAAGTCAAAGAGTGGCACTGAGTGCAATTTCTGGGTGGCCTTGCGTTATAGTAACCATGCTCCTTCTCTCTCTCCGTCTCCCCACAGAGGCGGAAAACCGAATGGCCATGGCGGGACGCCAGGGCATTCATCAGTGGCTCCACGAGCGGTGAGTATGGAGGTTACGCTGGGTAGAACCGTTATAGGAAATGTTGCCATCCCCCCGTTTGCCATCATTTCACATACCTTAAAGGCCCACTTTCTGTGCCCCTTTCCATCTCCCTCCGACCCTCCCGTGGCTTTAAATACACAGTGTGTGTCTCGGACTGTGTCCTGCCCTGCAGTTAGCGGAGACACAGCGAGCCTATGAGCGTCTGCCCACACAGCATGCTTCCCCCATGAATGGCGCTTCTACATGTCGCAATGTCATAATCTGGTCTTTATTTTAATTGAAAGTATTGATCCATTAACAAGGCCAAGAGTACGGTAGCACCTTAGAGCCTTACAAAAAAAAAGTGATGGGAGGGTATGAGCTCTCGTGAGCCACTGCTCACTTCTTCAGATAAGACGGTGAGCCGTGGCTCACCAAAGCTCATGCCCTCCCATCACTTATTTCTGCAAGGCTTTAAGGTACTACTGGACTATTGCCCTTTTTGACTGCCACCAGAAGACTAACGCGGCTGCCCCCTGTGAATAATCTCACTGAACAAGGTTTTCCTCTTACAGAGACCATGGCCATGGGACAGATTGCGAACTCTGGGAGGTGGTGGGAGAACTGCGTGCCTCCGGTGAGTCCTTTCAGTGATTTGACCTATCTTTCTAGATTAAGAGGGACCACAATTGTAGCCCACATTGCTTAACCCACTTAGAAGAGGCCAGGCTACCACTATCTGTGTTCTCTTCTCCAAATCTCAAATCCCCCCCTCACCCGCACGTGACCTGCCACAGAAGCATAGCTCAACAGTTGATCCTGTACGCTTTCAAAGGTTTCTATTTCTAAGAAAATTTTAAGCTACATGGCGAGCTTTGACCTGAGGAGCGCTGGGATTTTGGTGGCAGCTCAGGTCAGCCAACGCATTGCCCACGGAAGGTTTGTGACTGGCATTGCTTCCCCCCCTTTCAACATAGTAAAGTTGTGACCTGACATGTCAACACTACTGTCTCTCCCCCCCCCTGCAGTGGAAAACCTCGCACCTCCGCACGGAGACCCCTCCTCGCCCTTCTCAAGCCAACCCGGGGGGGGGGGGAACCCAAGCAAAGCGACCACCCGCGCAACTCAAACACCTCAAGACAACCCAGAGGCAGGTGTGCTGGATCAACTCAGGTGGCACCCAAGCACGGTGGAGGGGGTGGGATGGGGGCGCGCAAGTCTCGGCGGCGAGAGGGTCCTCGCACCTCCACACGGAGACCCCTACTCGCCCTTCTCAAGCCAACCCGGGGGGGGGGAACCTAAGCAAAGTGACCACCCGCGCAACTCAAACACCCCCAGACAACCCAGAGGCAGGTGTGCTGGATCAACTCAGGTGGCACCCAAGCACGGTGGAGGGGGTGGGATGGGGGCGCGCAAGCCTCGGCGGCGAGAGGATCCTCGCACCTCTGCACGGAGACCCCTCCTCGCCCTTCTCAAGCCAACCCGGGGGGGGGGAACCCAAGCAAAGCGACCACCCGCGCAACTCAAACACCCCCAGACAACCCAGAGGCAGGTGTGCTGGATCAACTCAGGTGGCACCCAAGCACGGTGGAGGGGGTGGGATGGGGGCGCGCAAGCCTCGGCGGCGAGAGGGTCCTCGCACCTCCGCACGGAGACCCCTCACGCAAGACTGTGGAACCCCAAACCAACCAACCACCCGCACAACAAAAACACCACCAAACACCGTCAAACCAGTTCCGATTGATGAACTCAGGTGGATCTCTCACAACTGCAACAATTCTGTTGGCTGGATCTCGCCACCAAAATGGCAAACACTGGGGAAGGGAGGGATGGACGGCAGGCGTTTTAAACTTTCTCTTGGCCAGTTCAAAACTTCAAATCAATGCTCTGATTGGCCAGGAGAAGAATCTGCTGGGCTACCATTGGCCGTGGGAGAAAGCGGCCGGATCAGCTCCTGCGCATGCATCTCCGCCGAACCGCCGAATTCGCCGAATTTACTCACCGAACACGCCGAACATGAAGAGTTCGGGCTCCCGGATTACTCTCATTTTGGAGTTCAGATCCGTCCGAACTGAAAAGCGCCGAATCGAGGAGAATTCGGTTGATTTTCAGTTCGGACCGAACCGAATTGACAGCCCTATGTAAAACGTTGAAGAAACATTACAAAGAGTGATGGATAAATCCAAGTCAGCTGCGTCAGGGTACAGCTTTTAGAACCTTCTAACAACATGGAACAACTCCACTGAATGGCTTTGTGTAGACACAGTGGTGATCGGGAAGTACGAATGCTTTGCCACCATCACTGCCACTGACATGGCTTGAGAATGAATTGTAAATCATGTTCAGTTGTGTTCACTGGGAGTTTTCTTCCAGCTGTGCTTTATTCATCTTTCTGTTTGTTTCATTGCTCCTCACTCTCTAGTGAAGATGGAAGCTGAGGGCTCAACAAGACTGAAGAGGGTGTTGGGAATGATCATATCAACAACAGGAGCACCAGCCATATCAATAGGAGCACCCGTCATGCCAGCTGGATGCTCCCTGAGGCAAGCAGGAATCTATCAAGATCTGTCAGCCTGTGAGGGTGTACCTTGGGACTCCCACCACTGTGGAGGTTATAAGAGGATATTCTCTTTTGAAGGTTAATTCTTTCAAGAGCTTTGTAGAAAAGGCTTAGCAAAAAGCTAGCAAAGAAAAGCAAAACGTTTGAAGCTTGGAAGCACAGGGTAAAGCTGGCTTTGTTCTCAACCACATTATTTAGGATATAGATAAAGGGATATAGATTCTAAATTTCTCTGTTCTTTATCAGTATTTAAGGGAAGCATAAGCTTTCAGAATAAAACGTGCAGTGTGCATAGAACAATGAAGAGACACTGCAAAAGAAGACAGAAGGCGAGAGGTTGGGACCTTATTGTCTTTGCTGTGTTCCATTTTGTTAACATGGTTGATTTTTATCAGATTTGTTTACCCATTTCCCTCTTTTTGGCTTTTATACTAAGATGCTGCTTTTTTTGGTGGGTGGGCTATTGAATGTGCTTCCTTTTTCTGAGATAAAAATGTTGACTTGGCATGCCTTAGCTGCTTAAGTATCAAAGTGAGCCTATCCAAATTGCCTAGCAAAACCACAACAGCAGGAAAAAATATTTTTCACCTTAACTTTACACTTGTTTCCCCCCCTAGGTGGGGTTGTGGAAATGTAGAATGAATTGCAAGTTTCGAAAACTTAAAGGCATTCAAATGCAATCAAAGGCCACCCTTTAAGATTATTTCCTCAACCTTTGAAATTACCAAATCTCTTTGCCAGAACTTTAATTAAAAATATACTTCAAAAGCAGTATTCAAAGAGGCTATTCAATGCAACTTTCTTTACAATAAAGGTGGTGAAATAACAGTAGCTGAGGGACCAGCAACACTTCTTAGAGGGCACCTAGTGGAGAAAAAGGAGTATAATTCTGATTTTTACTAAGTGGGATGAAGGTGAGCCATCAGAACAGAGATTCCCGCCCCCCATATCTGGTGGTTGTGCACAAAATGTTCTGGAATATGGTTAATACTGCTGTTCATGATGTGCTTTGAGTAAGTGCCCTATAGGTTAAAATGTTTTCCTGCAAATTTACAATATCTGATTTTACATATAATAGCTGCCGCAAGCAATGGCATGTTGTACGGGGCTAAATCCTCCTAAAAAAGCATGGTTTTCTTTTTAGACCTTGCATTTGTAAATGATTGTAGATCAATGTGAAACAGAATAAATTCACTAAACAGTCTCCAACATTCATCTGTATCTTGAACTAATTTCAGAATAACAACATGAATATTGAATGGCAAAATTGGCGTAATTATCGGTGGATGTATATCTTATAATTTTGTATTTTATATTCATGTGTGTTTTAATATACTTGAGTCAATAATAATTCACACACACACACACATACACATATATGGATATTTTATACATGAGAGAAGGTGATGCTTGGTCCAAATGGTTTCTAGGATCTTAAGATTCAAAATGGCTTCACGTGTACCATTAGAACGTGGCCTCAATTTTCCTGATTAAATCCAGTACCATAGAAACCACCTCTGAATGTCTCTTGCCTTGAAAACCCTATGGGGTCGCCATAAGTCGGCTGCAACTTGATGGCATTTCCCACCACCACCACCGTAGAATCTCTTAGCCTGCACACCGGAATGGAAAGATACAGAGAACATGCAAACACTGTGGGCCAAAAATGAAGCCACATTCCTCTCTCCTTTGAAAGACTGAGCAGTGTTGGGCTCACCTTAGTCAGAAAGCTGGTAAGATTCCCACCATTATTTCAGCTATAGAAATATAGAGAATGATGGGACAACAATTTAAATTCACCCCATCACCATGTTCGAAGCTGATACTGGAGTTAAGTACAGATTTTTGAAAAGTGGGTAGATGTTTTACATGGAATATTGGGCAGAGAAAAAATATTTATACTGGAATTGGACCAGATTATAATTTCTTGCCCTTTCTAGAGCATGCTTTCTAAGCAAATGGAATGGCAGAACATGCAATTGCAGGATGTGTTAAAATCTAAACGTGGCCTGCATTAGGGGCTTCAGAATGTCCAGAAACATTGGAAGACAGAATTTCCTGACCTCAGATGCCTGTCTAATATTTCCTTGTGCCACAACTGTATGCAATATACTAAATCGATTTGGAATATCTGTGTCATGAGTCAGCCTGCAGAGACCTCCTCTGATGAAGAGGAATTAGAAACCAGAACAGAGGGAAAGCTTCAGGAACAGCTACACCCAGTAGATGGCTCACAGAGTCTGCAGCCTGCCAGAACAGAGGAACAGCCACAGTCAGAAGATGGCTCATGGTGCCTGCAGCCTGCCAGCTCAAAGACTCCAGCTGGGCCTGACACCTCGCAACAAGACTCCAGACACCTCGCCAAAGCCACTGGATCAGAGGAGGAAGTGGGTTTGACTGGAAATGCAATAGCAATGCTGGAGTGTGAGATTACAAGCCCAACATAGAGCCATTCCTGACAACGACAAAGCAGAGCAGAGCTGAAGAACATCACCTGGTTGAGAATGTTAGAGCTGCCTAATTGACAACAGCTGGCTTTGCTATAGTAGTGAGATAAGAGCCTATTTAAGCCATCAATTAGGCTTGGCTGTTGTGGAAACAACTCATCATCAACCCCCTTGTGTACTGGCCTTTCCTCCCTGCTATACTTTGGATTCCTAGCATCCTGATTTCTTGGACTGAACCTGACTCTCAACTTGGACTGCCCTTGCCTGTGTTGATACCTTGGACTCTGCCTGAACTGTAAATGGCCTTGGAGTGCATTCCAGTCTACACTCCATGCCATTCCTCGCTATCTGCCTGCAGCAGGACAAGCTGTGTGATGAGTGGAATAAAGAGCTAGAGAGACCCATACTGAAACATTGGTGGAAAATAGCAGTAGAATCCGTACAAAAATCTTCTGTAGATGTAAAATTAAGATGATACAACAAAAGGTGATATTTGGATTTTCCTGGACCATTTTAAAGCATAAATTGATAAGTGGTCTCATCGACTGCTGGAGATATAGATATCTCTATGGGTTTGCTGGTACATATGATGTCAGATTGTCCCATCATGGGCTTCTAGAGAGACGTCTGAGTATGAATAAACTCATCAGGAGAAATAGCTCTAAAATTCTCAGATTAAATGCCTTTTTATGATATGCTTCAAATGCCTTTTTATGATATGCTTCAACTGTATGGAATGTTATAGTTGTGCATAAATGCTGGATTTTACAAGATCTACTTGTGGCCAAAAGGCTGATACTGTGGTCTTGGAAAAGCCATCATTGTCCAGCTATACACCAGTGGACCTATGATCTATGAATTAGGGTATTACAGCAGACTGTTATGGTTGTACAAAGAGATTTGGAGTGCATATGCAGGAACATCTGCATAGCCAGTTAATATAAATTAAGGATACTAATAAATGTAAAGATCTGAATTTATGTAATTCCTTTCTTTTGTGTTCTATTTTTTATTATATTTTGTTTATTATATGTTATATTTTATTATATTTTGTTTTATGTTTTTGTTCTAGTCTGATGTATTTTAAAAATATATATTAACTGTCCATACCATATCTTTTGGGAAGGATTACACGGTGCAGGTTAGACCATGAAACTGAACATGGATACAAAAAAGAATGTATCCCAGAGTGCCTCTGGGGGCCTCTGTACTCCTTTGCCTAACCTGTTCAGTTTCTTCCTCCATGGTTGAGACACATACTGGCTACCTAGGATGACCTGCCTTCTCCCTATGGTAGGGATGCCAACCTTTAAACTAGTCCCTAAAGCTGTCCCTTTTTATATCAGTTTACTTTGCAGCAAATAACAGGTGTGGGTACTTACCTCCATGCCTTGAAAAGCTTCAACTGCCCATTTCCACACATGAAGCCTTTATGAAAGGGGCAGGACATTTTCTCTTGGCCAGTTGGCAACTCTGCCTTATGGATTCAGTCCCCTGATATGTATGTAGCTTTTAAGTAACATAAAGAGGCCTTTCAGCAGGTCATTCCCATCTAGGGTTGCCAGGTGCCCGCTGGTGGCGGGCAAACCCCCGGTAAAGTGCCTCTCTGCCCGCCGACCAGCTGAGGGTCGGCGAGCAATCGTTTACGCACAGGCCCGCACGCCGGCCAGGAAGCCTCTCCTCTCCTTCCCTCCCAGGGGCGAGCGGGCCGCCTGCTGCAGCCCCATGGGCCAGGCGGCAATTCCGGTTTACAACAGGAAGTGCCACGTCGGCGCGCGCGCATGCACACAACTGAACAGAAACCTCCCGCTGAAGGTGAGTGGGGAGCTGGCAACCCTATTCCCATTCCTCCCTAGATTCTATTATAGTTGGCCTTACCCTCAATATTACTTAGTTTCCATGGCAACCAAAGTTAGCCAGTAGTCTGCCTTTCTCCTCTTTTCCTACAAGGTTTACACTCTGTGGCACACTCATTAGCATCTGAAGCTAAATGTTGATGTCAGAGCACTGGCGAGCCTAATTTTTTTCTGATTAAAAAAGAAGTTTTTAGAAAACTTCTAGCCTTGGCGCTTCAATTCCAACCCAGAATTACTCACCTTGACTCAGAGCAACTGTTTGGGGAGGTGACTGGAGTTTCTTAATTGACATAATGCAGGTATGTGCGCTGTGTGCAGAAGCATTAACTATAGCAAATCTCTTCACTCATGGCCAGATTAAAAAATGAGAGTTCTTACGATGATTTGGAAGGGAAATGTCATTACATTTTCATAAACAAAGCACAGGAATATATCTAATATTGCAAGCCACTTTAGAATGTTCTGACCCCTTATGTGTATCTGCCCCATGAATGCAAGAAGTCTTGATGTACTTCTAAACTGAAATATATATTTCATCTTTATTCTACGTGTAGTAACATTTGTTCTGATAGTAAAATGAATTAGACAGTTGAGAGGATCTGAATGTAACTGAAAGAACTGTTTATAGAAGAATGTCTGGCAATTCCTAGCCTAGATAACTGTGCCCAACTTGCTTTATTTTCAACAAGTTGGTTTAAATTGAAACTGGCTGTGGAGAACTACCACATAAAACATCTGTGGACATTTATTGATAGTTTCCCCTGTGCCACTGACACAGGAAGATAATAGAAATGTTTCATGAAATGGCTTGAAGACTTCTTCTGACCCCTTTGCGATGGAAGAGTTACCCAAGAGTTCATTTATTTCCGCTGTTTTTCTGTTCGTTTTATATTACTCTGTTTTTTGTTGATATATTTATGATGGAATTTTTTTTACAGCTTCATAATGTGAAAGTATTTCTATATGGGGAAAGATTTAATATAATGGGTTTTCCTTTTTTTTGTGCATTATAGCCAAATTGAGCCCCCATTTTTAGCAACTTGGAACAAACCCTTCCTGAAATGTCAACATCAATTTTTTTCAGCAGTTCTCCCCTCCCCCCCCGGCCCACATTTCATTTTCTTCTATGGCTTTACTTTCAAAAGGTGAAGTAGGTGCTTTATGTTTCTACTTTCAGTGATGAACTGGCTTAAAGATTTTTGTTAAAGGCATTTCATGACACCCATTGGGTAACCAGAAACAATGCAAGAAACTAACAGCCCATTCCTGAAAATTGGGCTGAAAGTCCTTAGGAGGCCGACGCCGGCCTCGGCCGGAGCAGGGGCCCACACCACTGGCGCCCAGAAGGTGCACGCTGGTGTGAGTGGCCCCAGTGCCGGCATGCAGGCCTGGACGCCGGTTCCTGGCTGCGGCAGCGCTGGGCCTGGATGCCGCCGCAAGCCGGGGAGGTGAGCCGGGAGGCGTTCCCGGGGTTTCACGGTGCCCCGGGAGGAGTTCCCGGGGTGTTCTGGTGCCGGGAGGGGGGCGGGGCCGACTTTAGTCGGCCTCCCAAGCCGTTTTGGCTCAGGAACACCCCTTTTTGTTTTTTAAAAGATACGCCAGCTTTTTGCTTGCATATCTCCCTTGCAACCAGGGTTGCACAGGTTTTTGGTGCTGGGTAGAGGTTTTGGTGGTGCCGAAACCTCTTTAGGAGGTAACGTCGCTGGGTTGCCTCCTAAAACTGGTGCAGGCATTCGTTTCAGGAATGCGCTGTAAGACACTGGCAAAATAATGCACGCTATGTGAAGGCAGGTTTAAATTATCATCATCATGGGTTTGCATTGATGCCCGCAGTCATGCATCCATAGGATGTTGGAAGGTGTTTTTGGCCTGCTGGAATCAATGGAACCTATTCATATCTCATTGAGCAATAAAGTTGCTAGGGTGCTAGAAAGGGGAAGTATTTTTACTATCAAAAGATGGTACTGAACAGGTTACAGTTAACTCAAATATCTGGTCTGATTGGTTCTAGTTGTAATACTGGTTAGTATATATCTCTCATATACTATGTGTGCAGTTATCAACCTAGTAGAGCTAGATGTCTGAGTAACTGGTAATAGATTTTACAATACGTTCCATTAGTCTTCAGTTTTAATTGCTGACCTTGGCTGGAGCCCTGGAGGGTTCGCCTAGGCACTCGTCCTCTCGGCTTGGGGCGCAAGACGAGCTCCCCGAGGATCCCGATTTACTGCATGCCGTCTTGGAGGAGATGCTGCGAACTGACGCGGAGGCCACCTGGCTGGTTGGGCTGGTGACTGATCAGTGGTGTCGCCTGGCAGAGACGGCCCCCTGGGGGACCCAGGACACTGATCTATGTGCCTGTGACGACCTTTTGGGACTGGATACTTTACTGGAAGAGACCCGGTTGGTGCAGGAGGACCTTGCCTTGCTAACTCGGTTGTTGTCTGAGCTGACGCTCAGCGAGCCGTGATGGGAGTCAGTGGCCCCCATCCAGGGGCTCGGGTCCTGCTTCCTGATGGCCGGGGCTCGAGAGGGAAACGTTCCGCTAACTGTTCTGGACCCCACTGTATGCCACCGGGAAGCACAGAGTGTTGCCGCCCGGACAGTCCTGGCCCTCATGGACTTACCGCCAACCACAGTGACGGTTTTAAGCCTGGAGTTTGGTCTTTCCTTTCGGATCTGGCTCAACAGATCCAACCGCTGTTGGGTCGACAAAAGGAGATCCTATTACTCTTGGAGCAAGCGGCTGAACCAATTGTGACCAAACTTGAGGCGGACCGAGCGCTTGCTGACCAGAGTCAAGCAGAGGAGCAACTGTTGGCGGAGGCGGCCGCCACTCGGGCATGAGCGACGGCGGGAACTGGAGCACGGTCAAAAATTACCAGGGGAATGGACTGGTCTTTCCCTTCATTCTCCTGGGGCTCCCCGGAACCAGGACAACCCCGGGAGGTAGCACGCAGACAGCTGCTCACCTTTGCTCCTGATGTCCACAAATATGAGGAGGAGACCGAGTACGTGGATGAGGGCGACTGCAATACAAATTACCGAGTCAGCCAAGCCCGACGGACTGGGGGAACTGAGGAAGAAATCCATGCCTTGCGGTTTCAAAACCGAGAGCCAATGGAACGTATGGCCCAGATGCAGGACCAACTGGACTTAGTGATGCGTGAGAACGGTCGCCTGCAGCGTACTCAAGGGACACCTGTCCCAAGCCAACAACCCCCGGGGCAACCAGGACAGCCGACCCCAGCGCAGCCGGCACAGCCAGCACAGCTGACCCCGGCGCAGCCAGGGCAACCAGGGCAACCAGGGCAACCAGGGCAGCCGACCCCAGCGCAGCCGGCACAGCCAGCACAGCCGACCCCGGCACAGCCGGGGCAACCAGGGCAACCAGGGCAGCCGGCACAGCCAGGGCAACCAGGACAGCCGGGGCAGCCAGGGCAACCAGCGCAGCCACTTCCGGGGCAGCCGGGACAGCCAGCCCTGGTGCTACCGGCTCCAGGGCAACCACCAGCACCACCCCCTGTAGTCCCGGTTGTGCAGTGGAAGCAACCCCATTTACGAGTGACATTTGATGGCTCCGCGGATGCGTTGCCGTTTTCTACACCAAGTGGACAGTTACATGAGAGAACAGGGGCATTCCTTCCCCACGGAAGACAGCCGAGTAAGATTTGTCTCCTCGCTTTTGGCTGGAAAAGCCACAGATTGGATGGTCCTCCAGTTTGATACCCGGGCCCGCTCCATACGGTCACTTAATGAGTTCATGCGAGCGTTAAGAAGAAGCTTCGAGGATCCATTCCTGGGAGAGAAGGCCAAGGCGGCCCTCCTCCAACTCTGGCAAGGATCCTCCTCAGTCCGTGAGTTTGCAGACGAGTTCCAAAGACTCACTAATAAAATAGTTGATTGGACTGAAGTGACCTGATTACACTACTTCAGAGCAGCATTGCATCCTGAGATTCTAAACTGGGCATACATGCAGCGAGACCCAACCACCTTGGAAGAATGGATTTTACTGGCGGAAGAGGTGGAAAGTTGCCACCAGTTTATTTCTCTTGCCTGATGGCAGGCCAGGGAGGGGGGAAGCCAGAAAAACCCTCCCAAACCGGCCGCTCCTAGGGCACCGCAGAGGCTGGCTCTACCTCCACCGGACCAAGCATTGCAATTTCAAAGGGGAGCCTGCCTCGTTTGCAGTGCCATGGGCCACTTCGCAGCCGCCTGCCCGTCACGTCAGGGACTGCTGAGTTCCTCTACCCAGCCGGAGGGGACTCCTTGCGGGAGGGGACGCGCTCGAGGGAGAGGCGCCGTGGTCGAGCAAAGCGTCACTCCAAGATGAAAAGCACCCCCAGCTCTGCTTGCTGGAGAGGTGATGACGGACCCTTCGCCAGCGGACCCATCAGGGTCCAGGATTACAATTACTACCCCTGGAGAGATCAGCTCCGCTTCCTCTGAGGAGGGTGACCACTGGAACTCCCCTGCCCTTTATCTGGAGACTCCCCTCGAACCGCCAAAAAACCGACTGGGTCTGCGGTAGAGGGGGCAATACCGCAGACCCCCGAAGGAGTTCCTGCAAAGCCCGGGGCAAGACCCAAAGCCCCCTTCATGGTGAGTGAAGTGGAAGAGACTGTGTATGTCGATGTCATAATACAACATTATAGAAAGGGTCCTCAATTACAAGTAAAAGCCTTAATTGACTCTGGATGTGCCCGCTCGTTAATAAACGAAACCACTTTTAAGGTGCTCCAGGTGAAGTCAGTCCCTCTGCCTACTCCTGTCCAGTTCGCCCAGATGGACAGCAGTGATTTCAAGGGGGGGGGGGCAGTAGATTGTCGCACTGACGGGGTGGCAATGGGAATTGGCCACCACTGGGAACAAATCAACCTTACTATTGTGCCCAATGTTAGATATGCTGTGGTGTTAGGAGCAAATTGGCTCAAAGGACACAGTCCCGCCACAGACTGGGACGCTGGGACTTTAATGTTCGATAGCCCATTGTGTGAATTACACCAACATGACATGGCCATTAAAACCATAGTCACACCAACCCCTGCTCTTAACTTGGACCCCTTCAGTCCGACCCACTTGCCACCTGACTATCAGGACTTTGCGGATGTATTCAATGTGCAGGAGTGTGATGTTTTACCTCCCCACCGCCGGACTGATTGTGCTATTGAGGTGGTGGGGGATGAAAAACTGCCAAAAAGTAAGATTTACCCAAAGAGCCCTACAGAACAAATGGTGCTCCGTGAGTTTTTAGACAAAAACTTGGCTCGCGGTTTCATCTGACCATCCACCGCGCCCTGTTCGGCACCAGCCTTTTTCGTGCGGAAGAAAATGGGGGATTTGCATTTGTGTATTGACTTCCGGAAACTCAATGCTGTTACTCAAATGAATGCCTACCCCATCCCCCTCATTTCTGATCTCTTGGGACAATTGAAAGAAGGACACATTTTCACTAAGTTGGATTTAGTCAAGGCTTATTACGGAGTCAAAATTCGGGAGGGGGATGAATCTCTGACAGCTTTCTCCAGTTGCTTTGGGATGTTCGAATTTATGGTGATGCCGTTTGGATTAAAAGGGCCCCCGGGGGTCTTCATGCAACTCATTAATGAGATCCTCCATGACCTGCTGTTCAGAGGAGTGGTAGTTTATTTAGATGACATTCTTATTTACTCCAAAACCATAGAGGAACATGTTGCTTTGGTCAAAGAGGTATTGCAACGTCTTAGAGATCATCAGCTCTATGCCAAACTTTCTAAGTGCGAGTTCCACAAAAAGCAATTAACCTTCCTAGGCTATGTCATCTCGCACCAAGGACTGGCTATGGATCCAGAAAAGGTGCGAGCTGTGCTCAGTTGGGAACCACCCTCTACTTGTAAACAAGTCCAAAGATTCCTCGGGTTTGCAAATTTTTACAGGATTGCTCGGATTGCTCTACTCATCACGAATCTCCTTAAAACTAAGGGGAAGGGGGATTCGGCCACTTTACCCTACCCCCGGGTGGAGTGGACCCCCCAGTGTCAAGCCGCCTTCGATAGTCTAAAGCAGCTCTTTACGTCCGAGCCGGTCTTGCAACACCCCGACTGCACTCAGCCGTTCATAGTTCAAGTAGACCCTTCCGACGTAGCGATGGGGGGTGCACTTCTGTAACTGGGGGTGGATGGACACCTGCGTCCATGCAATTATTTTTCCAAAAGGTTTACCCAATCCGAACTCAATTGGGCTATTTGGGAAAAGGAACCCGCCTCTGTAAAACATGCCCTAACAGTGTGAAGACAGTTTTTGGAGGGTTCCACCGTGCCTTTTGAAGTGTGGTCTGATCACAAAAATCTGGTTGCCCTAATGGAAGCCCGCAAACTGTCCGCAAAACAAGTGTGTTGGGCTGACTTCTTTGCCCAATTCCGAGTGTGTGTGTGTGTGTGTGTGTGTGTGTGTGTATATATATGTATATGTATATGTATATATGTGTGTGTGTGTGTGTGTGTGTGTGTGTATGGGGTACCCAGATCTTGGTATTTCATGGTACAGTACACAATTTGTTTCTTGTATTTCATGGTACAGTACACAATATGTTTCTTGTATCCCCTTGTTCATGTGACAGGTATTAACCATATATCTTATTTGACCTCAGAAATATGTGGTGTTAAATAATGAGACACAGAATGAACAGATCGTAGTATGCATATTTTTAATTGAAAGGACAGGGTTGGCCCAGAACACAAAAATAATGGCAATTTTTTTAACATTCTTTAAACTGCTTTATTTCAACCTTAGCAGTTATTGTAATCCAAAGCACAAAAAGGATTAGTGAAGAAACTTGGCTGCAGAGCTGCACTTGCACCTACTGGTTTGATGCCCATCAGGAGCTGCAGCTGATTTGTTTGTCAAGAAGTTGGGTTGTTTGTGAGCAGCTCAAGCCTGTTTACTAGGTTGCTTTCTGCACATGCAGACAGTCAGACACAGAGGTGCACATTAGCTGCTCTACCCATGGCTGCCACCTTGCCACACTCTACCACCAGTAGTTCAAATTTTTTTAAAAAAACCCTCATATACAAACGTGTATTTTTTTTAGAAGTCTTACCCTTTTGTGTTTGAGTCTGACACAAATCAACATTAATGGTTGTTGATCTGTCTGCATCTGTGGCAGTGTGAACATGAGCATTGTTGCACAGCCCCATGGGATCTAGAGTTTCCTGCTCCCTTGCTAGTCTTGTTTAGTTACCTGACTCAGCCTTGCTTCTGGGGGAAAAGGATTTCACCTACTGCTTAGGTGCAGAAGAGGCCACAAGGGAGAAGGAAATGAAATTCCACCACCACAGTCATTACACAACCACAGAGCTGCTCAACACAGTGAGTTGGTAAAAAGTGAAGGTGAACCAAACTGACCCAAAGCTTCACTCATGAGCAATTGTGGCTGTCAAAATTGTTTATTCACCTGCCAAACTTATTCTTGTGCTTAATTCAAACCTGAGTCTCCCCTGTCCTAGTCAGATATATTAGCTACCCTGCCAAATCGGCTCCTGGCTTTTTGAATGCATTCCCATCTATCTCATGTTACTGTTTATAGTTGCATAGCTCCAATAGGTGGAATTTTATTAACGTTTTGACTATTTTGGATGTTGCCATTCTTAAAGAAGCTGAGTCCATGAAACTAGGACAGGGGTCGGCAAACTCATTAGTCAAAAGAGCCAAATATCAACAGTACAACGATTGAGATTTCTTTTGAGAGCCAAATTTCTTAAACTTAAACTATATAGGTAGGTACACTGTTTATTAACTTAATAAACTTTAATTAAAGTTTTAAGTCTTAACACTGAATAAAACTTGTTATCATACTTAATAGTGATCTTATATATTGATAAAAATTAAATTGTAAGTCCCTGCCATTTCCCTCTTCCCGTCCAGAGTCCTCGTCTGGAGGCCTGGTCTACCACCATAAAAGCCTATTGGTAGACCTGGCCTCCGGCTGAGTCCCATTGGGAGGCCAGGTCTACCCATTGGCTTTCTTGGCAGTAGACCTGGCCTCCGGAGGCCCATAGAAGCCAATTGGTAGACCTGGCCTCTAAAGGGGGACTTTTCCCCCTCCTCGGAGTCCAGGTCTACTGCCAAGAAAGCCAGTGGATAGACATGGCCTCCCAATGGGACTCAGCCGGAGGCCAGGTCTACCAAAGGAAGCCTGCCCTGCCCAACAGCCGATAGGCGGGGGGGCAGGAACCGCCCACCCAGCAATCGCGTGGCTAGAGGGGAGGCTTTAGCCTCCCAACCATTGAGGGAAAGGGGGACCCGGCCATTTTCCACGGTGTGTGGGGGGGGGAGACAGCGCACCCGCTTGCCCGCTCTCTCTCTTCTCAGGTGCGCCGTCTCCACAGCCCGGCTGCCGTCGTGAGCGGGCACAAGAGCAGGGGCTCCGAACCAAGTTCGGAGAGCCGCACTCAACGGGCCAAAGAGCCGCATGCGGCTCTGGAGCCGCAGTTTTGAGACCCCTGAACTAGGAGAAAGTTGACAAGGAATGTTTGGGCTGTATGAATGGTTATTTCTGGAGGGAATCTTGGTTGAGACTCTTGAAAACAGGTTTTATTCTCTTTGACTGACAAGGAGTTAGTTTTATGTTTCTTTAAAGCCCAGCTGTGCCAGACAATGTGACCAAGACTTGTCAGCCTAACTTGTACAAGTGAGGGGTTTTCATTCCATCCTGTCAGTTTTTCATTACTTTTCATGTCACAAAAATCATTCACACATTCTTCAAAGTCTCACATATTCCTGACCTGAATTAAGTGAGCTGAACTTTCCAGAGCCACATGGCTGTTTCTCCTTGAACGTGAAAGCAGCTTGTCTTGATGTTACTGTCACAGAAGAAGTGTACAGGCCTACCATCCATCAGAAAATGAGAAGGACCTAGGTATGCATAATGCAACAGGCCACTTTTAATTAATTAATTTATTTAATTCATTTGTACCTCACCTTTCTCCCCAGTGGGGACCCAAAGTAGCTTACTTCGTTCTTTTTCTCCTCCATTTTATCCTTACAACAACCCTGTAAGTTAGTTTAGGCAAAGAGTGTGTGACTGGCCCAAGGCCACCCAGCCAGCTTCCATAGCATGAGTGGGGATTCGAACTTGGGTCTCCAGACACTAGTCCGACACTCTGGCTTTTGGTTATGTTGTTTATGTTGAACTGCAAACTGCAGCAAACCAAGGCACTTTAAAGGGCTTTAGAGGCAGAGGGCTTATCTCCAGGAACATATGCTGTGTACGATGGGCTAGTTGCTGCAGTCATAGAATCATAGAGTTGGAAGAGACCACCAGGGTCATCTAGTCCAACCCCCTGCACAATGCAGGGAATTCACAACTACCTCCCCCCCCACACCACCAGTGATCCCCAGAAGATGGCCAGGATGCCCTCCCTCTCATGATCTGCATAAGGTCATAGTCAGCATTGCTGACAGATGTCCTGATGTGGCAAATTATATTTCCTCCATTAGATCTAGTAGGGTGCTACTGTACTACTCTGCAGGCAAAACTTCCTCATTGAGAAGTTCAGTCATGGTAGATAAGCCTCCCTAAAACATAATGTATAATTCTGTTGGTTGTCTCCTACCATGCAAAGCTGTTGGATTTGCTCTTAGTTCATGCAAAACGATGGTGAGAACCAGCACTGCTGGATCTAGTGAGTCCCAATCTAGTTGAAAAATATTTTTAATTTATTTTATTGTGTTTTGTTTCCCCAAAACAGTCATTTTCAACTAGAGCAATTTCTAAATTCTTAGTTTTATCAGAGTCTGACAGCATTTCTAATGTTTATATCTTTTTTAAAAAAATTACTTCATTAATAGCCTGCCTTTCTTGCTCAGACTCAGGGCACATTACAGAATATCAAACAATCACCACAGCAGAGACCTCCAATTAACAGTGCTGTAGGACTAGGATTACAAAATTGGCCGAAAATGCAAATAAAAAGGAAAAAAGGTGTTTCAGGCATGACTTGCAAAAATACAGAAACTAGGTAACAAAGGCAGAAGACAATACAGTAAAAGGAAGGTGATAAATACAAAAAATATTGCAAGAGACTACAGACCTATCCCTTATAAAACGGCATCCTGCACTGTCTTCAGTTTTAATTCTTTACAAAAATGCCCTCCTGGTCATTTCTGTTTGCAAATTCTGTTAAGTGATACAAGCATGGGGGCCTTTGTGACCTCCTCAGGAAGGGTGTTCCACAAGGCACACTGCACTTAGGCTTGGATCTTGCAGTGCATTTCCTCTAACAGAAACGGGATGAATTTTGCTGATCCCCCCTCCTATTGCAGTCCTCCAGTTTGCCCCAGTGTTGTTTCTGGGGGTCCCCTGACCCTCAAGAGCAGTATTTCAGTAGGCATTTTGGACTGCAGTGGGAGGGAAGGGGTGAGGAGGTCCTATTTTGTTGAGGATTAGGTAGCGAGCTTCGTTACATGTCAGACAGACAAGGGTTAATTTGATAGTATTGATGCTGACCAGTTCAAAAGGGTGATGTAACCTACAGTGTGTCAATTAGCTATTGGTCAAGAGAGATCAGTTGTAAACCTGTTGTTGTCACGTATGCATAATCTGCATATTACTGCTCCTTTCTTTGTCTAAAGTGAAAGAGCAGAGCCTCTTGCTTTTCAGACCTCAAACAGTAAAGATGGGGCAACTCTGTCTTTTAGAGATTTAGAAACCTGCCAGAATTCTTTCTGGCACGTATAGGGAACTAGAGAATGTAGAGAGGATTTCTCGTTTTAAACCCAAGTGTACCCTTCCTATTTTTATAGAAAGTAAAGATTGTTTTTGCTAAGACAAAAGGACTTTGTCTATTCATTGTGCGTGTGTCTTAATTTGACTTTCACCAGCCATAAGCATACGATCCAAAACCTCTGATAAAAGAATTTCCCCAGTATATTTTTGTGAAGGAAGTACCTTCCATTATTGGAGATCTATCATGGATCCAAGCCTCTGTCCCATTGCAAAATACTGTGATTCATCTTCTGAAGCCCAGGTTTAACAATGTTAACATACATTTTTCACTGAACTCTCAGCTGTGCCACTCTCAGTAGATTTTGTGCCCCAATAGGCCTCTTAGATCACTTGGCTGGGGAACTGGCTCTCTGAATGAGGTACGCTATTGGTGGTGGTGGGGAGTTTAATATAAGAGTTATTGCTTTTTGGTCCCTTACAGGAGAACAGCTGGGCACAAGATCAATAGCATCTTCTTGGATGGTGATGCAGGGTACCAGAGAGTGCAGAGTGAGGGAGAATTCTAAGTGTCGAGTGCAGCTCAGCAGTACTGTGTATGAAAAGGCGTAAGGTTTTCTGGACTGGCAAGAAGGAGTGTGTCCCTGTCTGTGATCAGCTATATTCTCAAATTTCCCTTGATCTCAGGGTCGAATACAGAACATGGGTCGACTTATTTGCAACTGTTGCTACCCTAGGCATTCTTTATACATTGGCTAGGATCATGGAATGGCTGTTTCAAAAACACTACAGGTATACTGGAATGTGTGGGAGGGGATAGTCTATACTCTGCTCCTTCCTGCAAAACGATAATGGGATTATTTAGTTTCACATACTCAGCCCAATGGGCCATGAAATGGATGGTTAGCAAGGGGGCTAGAAACAAGAAGTGTTTGCAACCCAAAATAGTAGACACAGACAGCTCAAAGATGAATGGGAGGAAGAAATAGCCCTGCTCATGTTGAGCAGCTAGAGATAACCCAGATATCAGAAAAGCAATTTCATGGGGGGTGGGGGAGGAGGTGAGCAATGTGGAACAGGAAACGAGCTTGCCTTGATCAGCAGTGTAGGAAGGGCAAAAACAGTAGGTAGGTAGGCAGCCATTTAAAGAGGACTGGTGGGTAGATTCCCAAGCACCATGTAGAGTTACCCAGCTATGTACAGAATATAAAAAAGACCTGAGGCTTAATAGGATGTTACTTACCAGGTGATGTTATTTCAGCTTTCCATTTCTACACATTAAGCCTTTTGTTGAAGAGGTTGTTGGCAACTCTAGCTCCATGGCAACTCATCATATTACCTGGCTCCATTCTGACATCACAGAGAAGAGCTTGGGGGAGGGAGGGACTGGAGGCAGTCTGAGGTAGGTGCTGGGTGCTCAGTTGTCTTAAGGCTTTTTTTCAGGGCACTCTTGAGAAGAAGCATTTAAACCTTCATATGCAACCCTCTGTGAGGTTCTTGTACTTAAGTGAAGATGAGGCTGGACCAGGTATGATGATGGGGAAGCCCTCGCCTCCAGTAGAGAGGGGCAGGGAGGGCATTTGGTATGTGAGAGCTTGTAACTGTCTCTTATACACTTTCAGAACTGTTTGTTCCATCTTAAGAAAGGCTATGTTAAGAAAGTTCTTGGATGTTATGAGAGTGATCAGATAGAGTGCTTTTTCGGTGATCCTGAGAAATCATGGCATGCACACTGCCTTGTCAGTTTCAAATTAAGCATGTTCTGTTGTGTGGCAAGCATACTGTGCTGCACATTTTGACACCATGAACATTGAGCTCAAAACGGAGGACTGCCTATATTGGTGTATATTTCTGGATCTCCAAAGGGATGTGGTAAAGGGCTAAAGCCCCTTCTGTGTATTCTCCCTCTCAGGATGTTTTTCAGCATTCATTTAAATTTAACAAACTGTCATCCATACTTGGGGAATGGATCTAATTACAAATCCATATCTGTGTATGCTTGCTTAAAGTTAATTGAGAGACTACTCAATAATTAATCAGTAACCAATAATTAAATGCCTACAATAATTAATTGTTAACAACACACCTGGCTGAATGCCTGAAGTCCAGTCCTCTTGTCTGGAGCCTTGTCATCCAGAAGGTTCATTTTTCATGGAGCCACACAAGTGACTGAGCATGAAAGAAGAAGAATCTTGACAAAATATAAAGAAAAAAACCCTTTTTTTGACAGGGGGTTGTATTACAGTGTGCCGGTTACATAAACTTGCCTTGGATTTGCCAACAGGGCTGGAGAAAAAAAATGTCCCTTTAACAGAAACTTATGTGGAAATGAACTGCTGAAGCTTTTCATGGTAAATGACATCACCTGGTAAAGAGGATCCCATGAAGCCTCTATTAAACAGCCTGGACGTTCCCCCCCCCCTCCAGGCTATTGGGAACCCTACTACGATCTTTTCATTGGAGATACTGGGAATTAGGGTTGCCATCCTCCAAGTGGTGGCTGGACATCTCCTGGGATTACAACTGATCTCCAAACCAGCATGGTGTAGGAGAGCAAGCGTGGTGTAGTGGTTAAGAACGATGGTTTGGAGTGGTGGACTCTGATATGGAGAATCGAGTTTGATTCCCCACTCTTCTACATGAGCGGTGGAGGCTAATCTGGTGAGCTGGATTTGTTTTCCCACTCCTACACACGAAGCCAGCTGGGTGACCTTGGCCAAGTTACAGTTCTATTAAGAGCTCTTTCAGCCCCACCTACCTCACAGGGTGTCTGTTGTGGGGAGGGGAAGGGAAGGTGATTTTAAGCTGGTTTGAGTCTCCCTTAAGTGGTAGAGAAAGTCGGCATATAAAAACCAACTCTTCTTCTTCAGGCGACAGAGATCAGTTCACCTGAAGAAAATGGCTACTTTGAAAGTGGACTCTATGGCATTATACCCCCTGAAGTCCCCCCCTCTCCAAACCCTGCCCTCCTCAGGCTTCACCTCCAAAATCTCCAAGTATTTCCCAACCCAGATCTGGCAACCCTACTGGGAACTGAAAACACAGAATGCAACCTTATTTTAAACAGACAAACAAACAGGTCTATTCAGAATCTTATTTGGGTCTGTTCAATGGAGCTTGCTCCCAGAAAACTGTTCGTAGGACTACTCTGATAGAAACTTGAGCATGCATTGTGTGGGCAGATGTGGGGCTGAACCTGAAATGTGAGATTTTGTGGGGAGGTGAATTTTAATTGCTTCAGGAAATAAAGCACAAAAGGGGCTAAAATATGGCTGTTTCTGTCATGCACAGATTTCACAGTCCCAGGCTACCTGCCTCAATAAATTAACATTTTTTCCATTCCCTCCTCCTGTAGCCATATTGAGTGGTGGCAGTAGAGTGCTAGGAATGCCTTGGCAAATTTCCATTTGACCAGTTGTATAATGCAAATTAATATTAACAATCTGTCTGTTTTCCCATGTAATTAAGCAATAATGATCAAAGCTCAATTCCCCCCCCTAGGGATTAATGATGGCTTTGAGAATTAATGATCTGGAGTGAAACCAAGGGCCATTAACTACAACCAGCCATTAATATCTCAGAAAAAAATTATTTGGCCTGAGTCATTATTCCTTCTCTATGATTATTTAATGGTGTTTTCCCTTTCCTGCCTCTTTATTTATTAGAAAACTAATTGGTATTCAGGCAGCATTCTGCGGGGACTTTTTCAGCAAGAGAAATACAATCATATTGGAGGCACCTGGACTGTGTTTATTAATTTTGTATTGGGAGCGGTTGAAGTAAGGGCAAGAGTCTCTGTGAAAACATGCCTCTGACTACTATTACTCTAGTCATTCTGTTTGCTAAGTGATGCAAATAAACTGAGATTTTAATGTATATCTAGAATGGACGTTTTTAGCAGATGAGCATACATCATCCTTCCCCCCCGCCCCCCCGCCTCGGCTCTGCTTGCCAAAGTGAAATACCACAAGAGTATGGTTGTATATTTCCTGTTCCACTCTGTTACCTTTTTAGTTCCTGCTGTTTCCTAAATTTAAAGGCAACTGTACTGTTTCAATTACTCAACAGGATACACATTTTGAAGCATTAGTTTTCATTGCAATTGTAAGGTGGATTGAGGGAGTAACGTATTCCCTTGTCAAGAGGATTGTGCAGATATACAGTTTTTGCTTCAAACTGTATTCCTCATTAAAGTGCTGTGTTGTTTATTATCTGCCTGTTTTCTTTCTGCTTCACATCAAGCCAGGTGCTTCAGATATGGCAGTGGGCACTTCCAGAACATTTGTCATAGAACATCTGGAATACGTTACCAGAATCCTGGCATATGCCCTGTGGACCAATGAAGAAGCCATTTTAAGCAGCCGCCTGGTGGGACAGTATTGTAGGTACTGAGTACTAGCAGGCAGGATCAAGGATGAGCATATCCAAAGGGCCCCATTTCCCCAGAAAGTCAAGGCAACATGTAGTTTGTAGGGCTGTTGAAAAAAAATTCAGTAAAATTTGGATTAGGCAAAATTCAGCCCGTTTTGATTTGGGAAATGCCAAAGTTCAAACTCCCCCGATTCGGATCCGTGCAATTCGGTGCGAGATTCGGAGTTCGGTAAAAAAATTGGCCATTTAAAGCCATTACAAACACATTCGCGGTTTTCCACGGCTCCGAGGGGCCCTTTTTGGAGGTAGAGGCCCCAAACTTTCAGCGTAGCTTGAGGGGACCCTTCTTGCAAGAACCCCCAAGTTTGGTGACGATTGGGGCAGGGGGTCCTGAGTTATGAGGCCCAGAAGGGGTCCTCCCCCCGCCCATTGGAATGAATAGAAATAAATAGACTGTTTGGACTCGGAGTTTGCAAAACCATGCAAAGCAACACGTGACGCGACCTTGGGAGTTTGCAAACCATGGAAAGGGACAGAGGTGTGCTAGCTATGCATAAGGAGCAGGTGGGGGTGGAATTTCCCCTTTTGCATCGGACTTGGGAGTCGGGAATCTCGGGACCGGGCAAATGCATTGTTTAAGTCACAATTCGAAAACCAGTTTTGAGCGAGCATCAAAACCAAGGAGGAGGAGGCGCTGGTGCCAAGCAGCGCCGGGGAGAGATGCAAGCCGCACCGTCGCACTCAACCCCAGGCTAGGGGCAAAAAACAAAAGCAGAGCACAGCACACACTCCCGCAGAGGCGAGCAGGCACATACCCTCTGCAGAACAGGCGAAACCCCCCCCGCAAACCAGTACGGCTCGGCTCAACCCCAAACAGGAAAAAAAAAGGAGGAGGAGGAGGCATGGCCTGCATGCTGAGTGGAGAGAGACTTGCTAGCCACCGCACAGACTCAACTTTAAACTTTAAAACTTTAAAAGCAGAACACACACTCCCGCAGAGGTGAGCAAGCACACACCACTCGGCAGAACGAGCAAAAGCCCCCTTTGGCTCCCCCCCCCCCAGAAACTGCTCTCCCCCACAAACACAGGAGAAAAGGTATAGATAAAAAAACCCCAAAATCAAACTGTGTGGATGTCTTCCAGCAGGAGCATGGAGGAGAAGTAAATCCAATCCTATTCCGGTTAGCACCAGCAGCTCGGCCCTGTCAGGAATCGGATCTCTCAGCAGCACCACCACCAAATTGGAAGGCAATGAATATAGTCGGGACGGGAGGGGAGGGACGGGAGTTTTTAAACTCTTCTTGTGGCCATTTCAAAAGTGACAATCCCTGCTCTGATTGGCCAGGAGAAGACCCAGCTTGGCCACCATTGGCTGCGGGAGAATGCTGCTTACTAACTGATGGTTATGCTGTTAATTCTGAGCCCCCGAATTTGCCAAATTTATTCGGCGTCCCCCAAACTCGCTGAATTCGGCTCGTCATTTTCCTGCCTTTTTTTTTTTTAATTTGGTTCCATCCGAACTGAAAACCGCCGAATCGGGGGAAATTCAGCTGTTTTTTGGTTCGGGATGAACTGAATCGTTAGGATAATCCAAAACCAAGTCCTTTACTGCCTGGGAGTCAAAACCAAGGTAGCTTTCCAAGGAAACTGAGAGGAGGTAGGGTTGCCAATAACCTGGAGGGAAAACATCTTGCCCCTTTTAACAGAGATGAGAAGCCCATTCCTGAAGGGGGTGGTGGATCCTCACAGGTGTTTTCCCAGTGCTGGCGTCCGGGTGTATGGGTGGCTTCTGTGCAGTCCCACATGGGACTGCGCATGCACAGGCCAGCCACGGTGATGATTCCTTAAGCTTCTGGAATGATCGGCTATGCCAAGAGTGCTCCCACTCCTTTCTGTCAGTGATAACTTTCCTGCCCAAATGGTCACGTGACTGAGGGGGAGGGAGCGCTCTTCCCTCAGTTCTCCTTCCACCGCAGAGAAAAGAAGTGCTTTGTTGGTTTCTGCAATGGCTGAGACAACTGAGGTAATGGAGAGTCAGGCGAAAAAAGGGGCACTTTTAAAAAAGTGTCAGACTTATGGGAGCAAAATTGCCCAAAATTATTCTCACTTGGAGTGTCTGCGATGCCTTGGAGAGGGCCATGTTCCAGCGAAGTGTAAAGTGTGTGCCCTTCTGACCCCAAAAACATGAATAGAATGTGTGGCCTGCTTCAAGGCCTCATTGTGGGAGACATTGCTGGGCACCCCCACTACTTCCAAGGTGATTCCAGGGCAGAAAGATTGCCCTCAGTTGTGTTTGTGCCAATCCCTGGGACTTCTGCTGAATGGGCCAAATTGAGCCCTGACTGTGCTTCCTCAGATCCTCTGGCACCATTGCTGTCAAGCAGGTCTCCACAACAAACCCCATTGGGGTTGATCTTTCTAGCACCATTGAGGGTCACCTCTGGTGCCAAGGTCTGCTATGGAATGGGCAGTCCAATAAGATATGTTCCACTGAGTCGGGGACTCCAGCGTCGCAGGCGCATAATCGGGCATTGTGAGGTGTACCAAAAAACCTGCCATAAATCACTGCCAATGGAAAGGCATTTAATCTTGCCAACATAAAGGTTCTTCTCGAGAAAGATATATACGTCTAGTGCCCTGGGGCATAGAATCTCCAACTTCCTTATGATTATGGGCAAGTTCCAGTACTTTCTTTGTGACAGGATGTCCCAGTGTATCGATTTGTTGTCTGAAGAAGAAAAAAATACTGGCTAAGGTCCTGCAGACTGAAGGGATGAAGTTGGGGAAACAGCAGATCAGTGCCTCCAGACACATTGCTGATAGTTGTAGTAAGGTGATGGCTTCCTTGGTCGTCCCATGTCATCATTCATGGTTGAGGGCCTCTGCCCTCCAGTACGACAATCGTGCTTGAGTTGAGGACATAACAAACAAAACGGGGACCTATGCTGACAGCACAAAGCCACAGCAACACACAACAGCATAAATTGCTAAATAGACATCATGAGGAAATATGCAAGGCCGATTGCTGGTAGCCAGGCTGTATTGGGTAAATCTCAATTACAATCTATATATCAAAAATAAACAAACACCTTAATTGTATAATACAGAGTTCATAGTTGAATAATAGTGTGGTATTGTGTTAACATTCCTCCATGCAAGTTACAGACATTATACAATTAATTACTAGGCAGACTGTGTTTACGGGATGGTTTGCCATTGCCTTCCCCAGTCATCTACACTTCACCCCCAGCAAGCTGGGATAAACAGCATCCCATTAAACCTCTGTTAAAGTGGCCAGACTTTTTTTTGTCCTGACTACAGAAGGGTGGGCGTCCAGGGGAACAGAGAAGCTTAGAGCAAGTGGAGAGAGCCTGGGCGGCCAAGGCCAAACTAATGGCTAAGCAATAACCCAGCAAATTCTTTCAATCAGACCAAGAATGGCCAGTAGGCTGCCTGTAGATGGAGTCATGTTGGAGCTCAGGGAGGTGAGTATCCCTCCCATCTTTGCTTCTTGGAGAGGCTGATCCCAGAGGTGTTTGAACACAGGATTCTCAGTTCTGGTCCTGCAGATCTTGACAGGAGTGTTTATGTGAGCAACCATGACAGCCTAGTAGAGCTAACACTTGAATGTTGCACTGATGGAAGCCTTCCCATGGCCAGAAACTCTCATGCAGTAAGTGTTTTCCAAGCCAACTGTGCTTACCACTTCAGAGGTGCACAGCAGGTTGATTCTGCCAACTTGAACTCTTGTAGCTCTTGAGAAGTTATTGCAGCTTGTCAAAACTTTTTACTGGAGGTGGTAGAAGGATGAGTGTGCACATTCGAGGCATCAGTGCCTCTTGCATATCACCTTCAGCACTCTGAAAAAAACCCGTCTTCTGTCTCCTGCCAGCAACTCCCCATCCTGATCCTTGGTAGGGTTCACTCTCCCTGCTAAGTGCAGTCACTTTGCTCCTGGATCAGTTACGGGAGATAAACAAGTCTTGACGCTTGTTACTACTCCAGTAAAATGGATAGTTGTCCTTTTTCCCTTTGGTAGTACATTGTAGAAGGTTAATCAGCAAGTCTTCGCCAGCTTCCTTCTGGGTTCTAAAAGGTTTTCATTTTCCAACCCCCGCTTTACCTCTTGTCTCTTTGTATTTTAAATGCAATTAATTAGACTGCTCTGTCATTCCTAGGCAGGGCTGCTGGGGGCCAAAGCAACTTAGCATTATATTTTGTCTCCAACACATTCTACAATAACTGCTCCAGAGAACATTGTGTCACTGCAATACTAATCTTCATTTTGCCTCTTGGAAACTAATGTCGTCTCTCGTCTCATGCTTAATGTCTACTTGTCACAAGCTATAGCCTCTTCTTTCTACATTGGTGGTTCTTGCACTTATTTCTCTGTACGCTGGTCTTCCAGTTAGATAAAACAATGTGGGCTTTCTCTTAGCCCCCCCCCCCATTCCCTTATTGGCACATTAATTTGCAAGACTCCCAAATAGGTACAGTTGAGCTTGAGCCTGTTTTTTTTCCCTCTGTGAAAGAGTAGATTAGGGCTGTGCAGCAACAACAACAACAAAAACCCGGTAACTTTTGGGTTTATTGTGCCTGATTTTTTTCGAGAAACCTGAAATAAGCCAAATACCCATACCGGTAAATATGGGCATTTGGGTTATTTTTCAGTTTCCTGAAAAAAATTGGCCCTGGGGGGTGGTCATTTTTTGAGGTAGAGCCCCCAAATGCATAGCATAGCTTGAAGGGACTGTCCTTGCACAACCCCCAAAGTTTGATGAATATTGGGTGGGGGGTCTGATTTTATGGGGTTCGGAAGTGGTTACCCCCTCCTCCATAGGCAAGCATTGAGAAGTTTGCAAGGTTGCTGTTAATTATGGGAAATTGAGTTCTTAAGGAAGGAAGGAAGTGGCCATTACAAGTGTGGGAAAACTAAATTTCCCATAATTAACAGCAACCTTGCAATCGACCCATGAGGGGGGAAGGAAGCCGACTGGCCGCCATTACTGACAAGTCTAAGAAGGTTAGTACATTTAAAATTCTCCTGGGGGCATTTTTGGAGGTAGAGCCTCCAAATTCACAGTGCGGCCAGAGGGGACTGTTCTTGCACAACCCCTGAAGTTTGGAGAAGATTGGGTCAGGGGGTCCGATTTTATGGGGTCTGGAAGGGGCTGCCCCCTCCTCCATAGACAACTATTGCAACTGAAACATATTTTGATCTGTGTTAAACTCACATTTTACAAAATATTGTCGAAGGCTTTCACTGTCCTTCAGTGTTACTCCTCTGAAGATGCCGGCCACAGCTGCTGGCGAAACGTCAGGAAAGAAAATACCAAGACCACGGTTACACAGCCCGGATAACCTACGAGAATCACATTTTACACTTTGGGTTCTCAAAGTAGTCTTTGTATCTAAAGATAATTTTGTGCAGAAATAAAAATTTTCCCATCATTTGTACTTTAAAACCAATTTCTGAATATTAATTAGAATTCAGATCTTGTGAATTTAGGTACTATAATGACAACTAAATACCTTTAACAAGAAATGGAGACACTTGCTTTTGTTAAATCAAATCATTTTTTTGGAGATAGCTCTTCCTAAATTAATATGACTGAATAATGAAATGATGTCATTTTTCACCTCTGAGTTTTGTAGTTAACATCTTTATTTATTTTGTGGATTTTCTTCTTTAAAAAGAAGAATGTTTACAACTAGTCAGGGATTTGTATAGTCTCAGGGATGTTTTTAGGCAGGCATGAAGGGAGAGACAGTTTCATCCTTCTCCTCTGGACCATTTTCCCAACTGATAGGGCCCTATAGGGGTAAACATACTGGCGAGAAAATTGTGCAAAGGCAAGGTCTTAATCCCCCTCCCCTTGTGCCATAGTCCCAATCTGAATGATGGAGGTAAGTGCCGTCAAGTTGGAACTGACTTACAGCAACCCCAGAAGGGCTTTCAAGATAAGCAAGAAGCAGAGGTGGTTTGCTATTGACTTTCTCTGTAGAGTCTTCTTTGATAAGCTCCCATCCAAGTACTGACCCTGCTTAGCTTCCAAGATTTGACAAGATCCGGGGGGGTATACCATGCCGCCTTGCCTCCCTAATCTGAATTGGGCCCCTACACATTGAACTCTTAGCATCACATGTATGCCTAACTAGAGGTTGACTTCTGATCCAAGAGTCTGTTACAGCTTTGCCTAAGTACAAAGCAAGTTGGGTCAAGTCCTAAGAAACATGGAGTAAACCTGTATCATTTTGTACAAAAAGGTGTGTTGACACACAGTTTTATGGGAGGTGGCAGGGCTTTCTCCAAATCTGATGCCCTTTTTTCATAAAAGATTAATCAAATAAATTACAAAATAGAGGAAGCCTGGCATGTAATCAGTGACACAGTTAATATTACACCCCCTGGCACACTTAATCTGGGGAAGAAGCAGGGGAGCATGAGGTGAGCCCTAAGAGGGGCAGTGGGGCAGCTGCAGAGCAGAGGGAAGGATGAGGCTGCCCTGTCAGGATACCTAAGTGGCAGGAATGAGGAATTGTTATGGGGAATGCTGGGGGTCTCCAATATTGAATGGGGAAATTAGTTCATTGGAGACAGAATTTAGAGGGCTAACGAGAGGCTTGATTTAAAGCAGAATCTTGAACCTTTGTCTACGAGGGATGAATAAAACCAGCAGGAAGCAATTAAAAATGTAAAACAGGTGGTCTTTATTAAGAGGAATAAAGGGGGGTACACACAGAGAACTAACACAATAATTCAAACACACACAGATTCCTAATAGGTATAGGGCAATTGGAAGGCATAGCTACCATCAGAGGTCCGGAGAGAAGTTCCAAAAAGCATACCTGCAGCCAGGAATAAGCAAAGAAAAAGACTGCACTAACAGCACGGGGCAGATGCTTGGATCCAGTAAAACGCTTACAAAGTTGCCATTGGGAGGGCAGCAATATTTATACTAAAATTCTGCCTTGAGGCAGGATGACTCACCGGACAGGTGGTATTGGGTGTTCAAAGGTAAGATTGCTTCTCAAGTATTGGGGTGTATGTAGGGAGAAAGGATGAGAGCTAAGCCATTCAGAAAGTGACAGGTTTATTGATGGCTGGCAAGTATTGAGTAATTATTGATATCAGGCAGCTGTCAGGAACTTGAGGGTATCAGGGGAAGAAGACGAATCAGAAGATGGGATTAGCCTGGTCCCAGGCTATCCCAGGAAAAGAACTCAAGGTGTGACAGGGGAGTGCCATTGTCAGGCAGATCTTGAGTGGCCACATTGATGGTTATGCAAACGTCCCAATGTCCTGTCCATTGTCTGGAAGGGAGCAGCTCTTCCATGGCTCAAAGCAGGCAAGGATGGAAACAATCTTTTCCTCCACAAGTGTGCAGCTACATCCAAGATGGAGTTCAGGCCATTCATTCCTGGGCCATAGCACTGCTTGCCATCTGCAGGGTCCTGCTGGCGCCTAACAGTTTGGTCCAGGGTAATGACTGGATCTCTTCCATTCTTTGGCTCACTGCGTTGTCGGCTCTCTGCATAATCCTTTAGTCCTGCACACTAGTCCATGTGTGCCAAGGGGCTAGGTATGAGAGGCTAGGGTCACAGAATGGCTAAAAGCCCTGGCCTCTTCAGGGTAAAGGCTTCTGTGAGAAAAACCGCCTCTGCAGACATAAACTAAGAAAGTCATGAAGTAAACATGGCTGGAAGGTGGTGGATCAAAGGTTGAAGCAGGAGTGTGAGAGAGAGACAGGGCAGCTAACAAGGCCTGGGATTTCCACAGCCGGAGGTGAACAGGCCCTCCTTAGGACCAGTCCTAGCTAAGGGGATGACCAGCTACATCACCAAGTGCATTGGAGGCATAGCTAGGGTTGCCATCCTCCAGGTACTAGCTGGAGATCTCCCACTGTTACAACTTATTTCCAGCCAATAGAGACCAGTTCACCTGGAGAAAATGGCCGCTTTGGCAATTGGACAGGTATTTCCCAACCCAGAGCTGGCAACCCTAGGCATAGCTGCCTCAGGGCCTAACTCTTAAGATGGCCAAGAACTGGGAGAAAAACTGTCCTGCTCCTTTAATGGAAGCTTACTGTGTGGAACCTAGCAGTTAAGGTTGCTAGGTCCCCCCTGGCCACTGGAGAGGGATGGGGGGTAGGGTTGCCAGATCCAGGTTGGGAAACTCCTAGAGATTTGGGGATGGAGCCTGGGGAGGACAGGAGCATCTGTGCAGACAATGGCCATACAGTCCACCCTCCAAAGCATCCATTTTCTCCAGGGGAACTGATCTCTGTAGTCTAAAGATGAGCTTTAATTACGAGGGATCCCGAGGTCCCACCTGGAGGCTGGCATATCTTTGGGCAGTTGAAGGTGTTCATAGCAGGGGGGTAAATATGATCCAATTGAGCCTCTCTTAAAGCGTCGGGACATCTTTTGTCCCTCAAGGCTGTTGACATTCCTGCCTGAAATAAGGACTGGAGTGGACTGAGGTAGTAGCTGGAGGACCTAGGGCTGGTACCCATGCATGGAAACAGACTAGAACCTTTGCTGTGCCTAGTGAAGCTGATAATTGACACGTGGGTCACCTGGTTGCTGAGCCCAGGAGTTTTCTGTGAAACTTATTGATATGATTAAACAAGAGGCTCAGCTACTGCTCTGCTGATGACCATCTCTAGTAAGGTTGGAGGAAGATGGAATAACCTGGTGGGAAAGTGGCTTTGGCACTGGGGGCTTGATGATGCCCTTCTACTTACAAGAAAAAGGTGACCTGTGAACAGGGAAGCTCTTCTGCATGTGTTTGGGGACAGCTATCTGTTCCCAGTTGAATCAAAAAGGCAAATAATAAGGTAGGCTTCCTCCCTATGGTGAGTAATGCTTTCATTTGCTGAGATAGGTAGTTAATAAAGGCCTGTGTGACTCAGTTGCTCTGATATTAAAGTAATAATTTACCTTAAACAGTAGGCAAATATTCTGTAGAAGAAAAGTGATTCTATGAATATTTTATTTAAAAGCCAACTGTTTCACCATTTGGTAACTCTGTTTTATTGAAGTCTAGAGCTATTCAAATAAACAGAGGAAAGTGGGAAGCACATTTGATCTGGGCAGTTCTGAGAAGCCTGCTTATGTGAGCAGTGCAGTGTTGAAAGATGAGGCTTCTGTGGGATTACGGTTCTTTTCGTGATTAGAAAAAATAGCAAGATGAACTATTCAATGATATCCAGGTTTGTTTGGAGTACACTAGAACAAAGTTAACACAAAAGTGATAGGTGTCAATTGCCTAGTTCTCCTTCATTGCAACAGGGCTTACATGGAGAATCTTTCTAGTGGCTTTTTGTCTTATATAGGCAGCAGAGATACAAAATTTATGATGGCACAAAGTCTCAGGTGCTCTTCTTATCAGGGGATGAGGCAGAATCTAGTATTTATTGGATTGCATGCAGCAGATGGTGGCACCATCTGGAATGGGAAGCAGAGATGGCCAAAGGCTCTCTGCTTGCTGCCTGGTTTGGATTCCGTAGTGTTTTGACTGACATTGCCTGGTAATTCACAGCTTATTAAGTTAGGGCACTGGTTGTTCATTGTCTGGAATTGCAGCCACTGTGCAATATTTCTTTGATGCTGTCTGGTATTTTTAATGCCAAATATTCAGAATACATTAGATATGAAAATTGTCCTCCTTTAAGAATGCTTATGGTAGGTAAAAGGATATGGAGTAATGTAGCTGTTGTATAATGGTTGTAACTCAAGGCAGTAACCAGACATGGATGTTTAGAGAAAACAGTACAGTTCATGTCTTGGTGACAACTAATTATCTGGAATTCCTGGAAAGTAGAGGAAGGCCTGAACTGCTTGGGTTATGCTTGCATGTGACTTGCACCTTTTGTAGCATGCTTTTTCATAGTGGTACTTTGTCTTTTGTTTAGTGGTGTTGATTGATGGTGTCTTCCCAGATAACTTTTATTAGGCAGAATTTGGGCAGAAGGGTCTATGATACCAGTTCAGCCTGTCAAGTGGTGCCACTGATGTACATCTACTGCCTTGACACATTTTGGGCTACTATGTCTAGCATACATTTTACGGAGAAGAGTAAAAGATGATTTTTGCTGCCATGCCATTGAACCTGTTAGAAAAACAAGAATCCTCTTCAGAAGTCATTGAGGTTGAGTCCTATCAGATACAGAGATCATGTCCCATCAGATATAGCTCACTTTTTGATGCTTCTTAGACCATGTGGGGTTTTTGGATGCTGTCTCCAAACCTTTGCTGTTAATATTGGTCAGTTTTTAATGATATCTATTGGCATATTTGTTACAAGCTAATTTGCCCCCTCCTGGGTGAGGGGGAAGGCAAGGGAAAAACATTTCAAACAAATAAGAGGTGTGTAATCATTTTAGAACTGTGTGCCTGCCCTGAAAGAATCCTCACTGCATTCCTTTCAAATGGATCCCTTTTTCCAGGGTCAAACTGAACACTGCTCTACAAGTTTCTAGCATAAGATGGTGGTGTGTGATGCTGGTTGGGTGGCCCCTATTGTAGGCTGCCAGGCTACAATCTCTAGCCAAGGAGATACCATATTTGCCCCAAAGTTGGCAATGAGCAGAACGCTGCTCCACAGAGGTGAGCAAAACTCTCTCAGAGTACTCTGGGATGCATCTTTGTGTGTTTGCTTGACCCAGGCAGGCAGAAAGCAGACAGCCTTACACTTTCCCAGGGTTCAAAGTTGTCAAATGGCCAAAGAAGGATGGCAGTACCTTGGCCACACCAAAAGGTGACTTAATTAGCAATCCACAGCAAAAAAATCTCCGCCATCTTTATTGTACCCTCTCTTGGGTGGTTAAAGTTATTTGAGAGGATCACATAGATATTCTCTTGGATTCTTGATTTTCCATTGGGGGGCATCCTTGAGATATGCAAGGGAGATCGCAAACATGCCTCATGCACCTGGTGTTCATTCTGGAACTCACACAGACATCTTTTGCACCTTGACATCAATGAAAGGATGTAATCAATCAGAAGACCTTCTATATGAGTAGATGTTTCTTATACGTATAAACATATTTGATTTACCTCAATGATGATTACCTTTAGAGAAATACACCATAGTTTATCTTTAATGACACCATCTTTTTAAATACATATTTGATTATCTTTTTATCAAGTAAAAATAAGATCAGAAATTAATATATTGAATTAATAGCAGCAAATCTCTGTATTAAATACGTTTATTATTGACTGAGATAACATTGTTTATTGCAAACGGATGCCAAACTTTCCCCTTTCCCTTCTTTCCTTCTGTATTTCCTAAAAAATAATAAAAACTATTTAAAAAAAAAGAAAAAAAGACCATGTACACTTCCATGCATTCTGTCAACAAATCAAAACACTGTTGTTTACTCTTTAAACATCTCTTGGTTTTAATATTGAGTATTTCCTACCCTCTCTTTGATGGACCCCGGATAAGCAATAAAAATTCTTTGTTCCTGGTTATTTTAACAATTGTTAGATTACTTTTACAACACTTCAGGGATCATTTTTTTTTTGGATCGATGCACACTCCCACCTTGCATGGTGGATTTCACCCTACTTTTCTCACTCTCAACACTGCTTTCCTGGAAACATCATCTCTCCCAAACTGGTAAATAGCAGCCACTCCCTGGAACTCTATCCAACTTCCATCCTTTTCCTCTGTAACTGTTTTATGAATTGTGTGTGTATTAACCTTAGTGTTTGCAATTATCCCTTTTTAAATAATACATGTTTGGAAACTAATCATCTAAATCACGCACTACTAGCAAACGGCTACTCCAAGAATGAAATCAGAAGGGCCATTAAACCAAACAAAAATCAGAAAACTCAAGAAAAACAGTCTCCCATAGGAAAGGTATTCTTGCCATTTATTAAAGGAGTCACTGATAGGATGGAGAAACTTTTGAAAAAACATAACCTACAAACAGTGTTTAAACCCACCAAGAAAATACAACAAATGCTACAATCAGCAAAAGACAAAAGAGACCCCCTCACCTCTGCAGGAGTATATCGTATACCTTGCAGCTGTGGAGAAGTTTACATCGGGACCACAAAACGCAGCATACAAACAAGGATAAAAGAACATGAAAGATACTGCAGACTTGGCCAACCTGAGAAATCAGCAGTGGCTGAACATGGCCTAACACAAACAGGACACAGGGTCTTATTCCAAGACACTGAAAGACTGGACAATTCTACCAACTATTTTGTCAGATTGCACAGAGAAGCCATTGAAATTCATAAACATCAGCACAACTTTAACAGAAAAGAGGAGAGTTTAAGAATGAATAAGGCTTGGCTTCCTGCCCTGAAAAACCTCCAGACAAAGACAACATTCAACAATAGCCATACAGATTAGCTTTGGATTACACACATTAACAGATCACTTCAGGATACAATGGTTCCATATTAACATACCATACCCTCATTAGCACATTATCTTGATACTTACAGGACAATACTTTTGCAGGACAATACTCAGCTCAAACCCAACCCCTTTCTGACTATATATTACTCTTCCTACACCCTTGACACTGAGAGACACTGTCCTTCAGTGTTACTACTCTGAAGATGCCTGCCACAGTTGCTGGCGAAACGTCAGGAAAGAAAATTCCAAGACCACGGTTACACAGCCCGGATAACCTACAAGAACCAATACATGTTTGGGTTCAATAACAGTCTCTTTATTAAGAGTTTGCTCCAAGATTATCCAGGTAGACACAATCCAAAGATCCCCTGTCATCCTCCTTTTGCTGCCTTTTGTCTCCAAATCTAATTTCCCCAACTAAAGACTGCACCCCTTGGATGATTAGGGTAACACTATGATGTCCCCCAGAGGGGGACTTGAAGGTATTTACTTGAAGGTATTTACACCCTGGAATATTTCCATTAATCCTGAAAGTTCTTGTTGCACCTTTGAAAAATGGGAAAGGTGGACAGTATTGGAATTGTGCAGAAGCAAATGTCTCCCTATCTCTTTCTCCTTTTCCTTCTCCCTCTCTCTCTTTCTCTTGTAGTCAGAAGTTGCTGTCTGTTCTTGCAAAGAGGATTGACCCCTCACCCAGTCCAGATCTGGGCTGGCGAGTCTTCTGCTGGCTCACCAGCCAAGGCAGCCACCCTCCCCCCAGTTTAAAATAAAAAATTATAATGCCAGAGATCAGAGATACAAACTTTATAAAAGACACAGGCAAAGCCAATTAATGAGATTTTTTAAATTTTTTACTTAAAATACAAACATGCTTCAAACAATAACATTTACAGTATTTTCCTTTTTATCATTAATTGGCTTTGCCTGTGTCTTCTATAAAGTTTGTATCTCTGGTACCTGGCATTAAATTTTATGGTACAAATGGCCCGGCCTGACCAAGTGACATTTATGTCATATCCAGTCCTCACAACAAATGAGGCTGACACTCCTGCTGAAGGGTTTTCAAGGCAAGAGATGTTCAGAGGTGGTTTGCCATCGCCTGCCTCTGTGTAGCAATTCTGGACTTCCTTGGATGGTCTTCCATCCAAATACTAAGCAGGGCCAGCCCTGCTTAGCTTCTGAGATCAATGAGATCAAGCTTGCCTGGGCCATCCAGGTCAGGGCATCAGGTAGTATAACTACTCTAGAATAAAAGGTCTGTATGTTCTCTTAAACGGAAAAAAACCTTACAGCGCATTTCTTAATGCACAAAGAAAAACCTCAACTCTGCCAACAGAAAGCACCATTTAAACAGGGAGGAGGAAGTAAAGATGGATGGGTTGAGTGTGGATTTAGTTCACTGGTGTGTAGGTTTGGAACTTGGGTTGCAAAGCTAGGAAGAAGCTAGACATGACTTTCGCCACTTTTAGATGGCTTTGTGGATATATTGGAAACCTGCTCCAGTGTGCCCAGAGTGATTAAGCGGGAGGAGCCAACTCACAGTTGCAACAATGTGGAGGAACGTGTTGTATTTTCAGGTAGTTGAGGTAGGTCTGTGCACTGACCAGCCACCAGTGCCAATGAGCAATCAAGGACCAAACTGTTAGTTACTTGGGAGATTCATGGCGTTAATATTTGAAGTATCCACGAGAAGACCTGATTTGAATTGGGCCACAATGCTAGAGATGGGAGACTTAACCCTTCCCCCATTCCTTTTCCCCAAAGAGAAGTCCTTCCCCCAACTGCTATTGGCCACAGAGGAGGAAAAAGGCAAGTGCTCACATCCCATATAATAACTCTGGGGGAGGGAGGGGCAAGAGATAAAAATTTATGGGGAAAAGGGTTGAAACCTCTTCCCTGGCACTGTGACTGAACCAAATTGTGGCCCTCTGTGGTTGTTTTTGAGGTTAACAGTTTGGGAGATGTACCTTAGATTTTTTAGAATTATAATGTGTAATTTGACGCTAAATTGAGACTGAAGCATTTTTCATTTCTTTTCGTTTCACAGTGCAACCTGATGTCTAGTGGATGCCTCCTGCTGGGTACCCAAGGTTGGGTGGGATAAATAAAATATATAGATAATGAAAATATAATTTATTCCAATAAACTATATTTTCATTATATATTTTATTTATCCCGCCCAACCTTGGGTACTCAGCTTCTGTTTTCTAGGTTGGATTTCATTCCCCTCTTTTTTCTTCTAATAGTGATTGCAAATGCACACTTAATCAAGGCTCTGCAACTGCTCCCATCATTTTAGTACTTAGATGTAAGTTTTATTTTCTGTGTGTGTTGGACTAGTTTTAAAGGGTTTTTAATGGTTCGAGAGCTGCTTCAAACGCCCAACTGTAAGACAGTTGGGACTATAGCTTGTCATGCCAAAATAGTGAAGCAAAGCATTACATTTTCCCCATAGTTACTGTACAGTTCCTTCATGCCCATGGACTAGATCCACAACTGCTGTAAATTTGGCATTCTGTCCTTGAGAAAGTGGTAAGGCTGTGCAGGTTTCTATTCTCTGAAAGCCTGGCCCAGTCCTGGTTGTGAGGAACTGTACTGCTCTTTTGCTGTGTGTGTCTGGTTTGCCCGTACAAGCGGCAAGGCAGGACTTTGGTTCAGGCTGCTGTGTTGTAGATTTCCAGTGGGCCTCAAGCTGGAATGTTGTGCTGCCTCCCATACCCTCCTGTCTCCCAGTCCCTTCTCCCTCCTTCCTGCTTTCCGTGGCCTTGGCTGTGTAGATTGCATTAACGAGCTTCCCGAGACCTTTGATGTTACTGTGGAAGGCTTGGCCTGTCACGGTTATCTGTCTGTAGTTCTCAAAACATGTAACTGACATCTGCAGTAGGGAAATGCTTATAGTCTAGCTTTTGTGAATGTACTGGCACTTGCAACTTTGGTCTTGTAAGAGATCCTATCTGTCTGAAGCTTCCACAAAATCACTTGCTCAGACGGTCAACTCAGAAGCAGGTAAGTTTATTGGAAGGGTAGGATATCGGCGATTAAGATGAATGTACTTCCTAGATTGAACTTTTTATTTCAATTTTTGCCGATTGAAATTCCAGATAGAACAATAGAAAGTTGGCAAAAACAAATTAACCGATTCGTTTGGAACGGGAAAAAACCAAGAATCAGATTTAAAGTGTTACAAGACGAAAAGAAAAGAGGAGGTTTAGCATTACCTAATTTTAAATTATACTATCATGCCGCCTGTTTGACTTGGATTACAGAATGGATAAAGCGCCCTAACGCCAGACATGTTATTTTAGAACGAGTGGACCTTGGACAAGGTTTCCACAAAGTTCTGTGGGACTCTACAACGAAAATCCGAAAGGATAAAATACCAGAAGACTGCGATGTGAAAATAGCGTTACTAAGAGTATGGAAGAAATACAAAAAGAGAATAAGTCCCTCTCCACCATCCATTATGTCTCCAGTTGAAGCTTATCACGATGATGTTAAATTAAAACCGGGCGTTCATTTTACTTATAATTGTATGATCAAGCCCACAGGAGAAATTAAGACCCTGACCAATCTTCAAGAAGATTTTCAAAAATTGAATTGGCTGACTTATTTACAACTGAGGTCTAATTTACAAAAAGACTGTTTTTATCCCCAACCATTTCGTGAACTAACAGAATTCGAGCAGATAACATCTAAAAATGACTCACACTTATTTGGAAAAATCTATAAGCTTCTTCTGAAATACGAAACAGAAGAGGAACAAGTGAAAATCAATATGATAAAATGGATGCAAAATTTTGGAGAAATGATTAATATGGATTTATGGGAAAAACTTTGTACTTCCGAAATGAAATACACCGTCTCTCAAGAAGTGAGAGAAAACTGGTAAAAAACATTTTATAGATGGTATTTGACTCCTAATATGCTTTCTCAGATGACTACCCCTGGAAAAAAAGGTGCCTGTTGGAAATGCCAAGATACTGATGGTTCTTATTTTCATGTCTGGTGGACATGCTCAAAGATACAAACATATTGGAAAAGAATTCATCAAGAAATTCAGTTAATGTTAAATATTAAGCTAACTTTTGACCCCAAATTCTATCTACTCAGTATAGTACCACTGAATTTACCTGCGAAATTTCAGGACGTTCTTAAATATGCTACTACTGCAGCTAGAACGGTTCTTGCAAGAACCTGGAAACAAACCCACATACCCGAAATAGAAGACTGGAAAGAAAAACTATTGGAATATGCTAGCATGGCTAAGATGACTTTCGAGATTAATTCAAAATCTACTGAATCTACAGAGCAATTTCATGATAAGTGGATGTCATTCTACACCTATATGAATTCTAGTTAATTGAATGTAACATGACGGTTATGTAATATTCAATTTGTTATACACAATAGTAATGTAATCTTAGACTCTTATACAATAGAATACTAATATAAGTAATAACAGAATGACACTATGTAACAGTTTTTTTAGTATAGAGAATGTCTCTTAATATACAATCGAGCTTATTTTTTATTATTGTATTGTTTTTATACTTATAATATTCAATCCCTTCCTTTTTTTCCTGTACCCCTTCAATTATATAAATAAAATTATATATATATATAAAAAAAGGAATGCACTGTGAGTGAGCAGTTGAGAGACCGGACCAGGGCGTCATCTAGTCAAATAGATTTATCTCCTTCCTCCACCCACCTTGAAATGCTGCTGGAAAAAGCAGCTCATCTTTCCTTTCCTCCCCCTTAAACTGACAATTTTTATCTTGTTGGCCTTGAATTTAATGTCCTGTGCTTTTGTGAAGCACTTGACCTGATTAAAAATAAACTTCTTGCCATTGCTGGGCAGGATGACATGAATTGCTATCAGTATATGTAGTTCACTGTGGGTGATTTTTTGACAGGGGTGTTAATAGTGTTTCCCAAAAACATGCAACTGTAAGGGCAAGTTCCTATATTTAAGGTACCAAAACTTTTGAAATAAACTATGGTGGCATTTATTTTTGCATTTATGAATCACTTTTTTGCAAGCATGCAAAGCAATGCAGAAAGAATGAAATAACAGCTTATAACAAGACTGCAGGCAAAAGAAAAGAGCTTTACAGCGTTAACGATGAAAAACATTGGAAAACAGGTTTTGATCTGTCAGACCCTGGGCACATTGCCCATGAGAACTCATCAAATGAGATGGAGCGGTCTTTGTGTTCTTTGCCCCCCCTAGTAAACACTACTGATGTGGATTACAGGCAGGGACAGTCATAATATGATGGCCTTGAAGGACACAATGAGGTGATAAAACCAGGAAAAATAAATCCATCAGAGTTGCTTTCTGATGGTGAATATGATGACTACACAGGGCCTCAATGGAGCTATTGTATTGAGAAATCAATGTGTGAACTGTCCCATTCTGTGCTTGCAGTCCCATGTGTTCTTACCTGAGTGTAAGCCCATTACTTACTTTTGAATAAAGAGCATAGAATTGTACTGTCAACAATCAAATTGAATTGTGAACAGGAGAGAAGCTTGCAAATTCACATACTTGACAAAACCAATCATAACGCTGTTATTTATAAGCTATAGATATAGAGTGGGTTAAAAGTGTTTAAAATATATTTGTTCCACTAGCCTAAGTCCACTTCCAAGTTTTATTTGCCTTCTTCATAAACTTCAGTTATGAATTATTTGATTGCAGCACAAAGTACATCGTCTAATTCCTTCATTCATAATTCATTCCTTCTTGAACCTGGTATGCTCTACTAGCCGATTTCCCAAGTTAATCTCTATGAAGCTCTATTAACTGTACACTGAACAAATAAACAAATTTAGCTCGTGTTTGTTAGGTTCAACATCTGTCAAAGTAAGAGAGGTTATAACAGTGCCATGCGTTAAAGCCAGGCACAGGTCGAGAGGCATCCTAGCTACCATCTAAATCAAAAGAATTGACACTAGTTCTGAGTTGTCCATTAAGTTTGGCATTGCTGGAGGAATAAGCAACAAAATAAAGAAGATATTTCCGCATACTCAGTATGTCTGGTGACATAAAGATTGTTGAAAGTACATAGGGAAATAGTCCAAGAGATGTTATAACCATGCCATGCATTAAAACCAGGCACAGGTTGAGAGGCATCCTAGCTACAACCTAAATCAAAAGAACTGCCATTAGTCCTGAGTTGTCTGTTGAATTGGGCACTGCTAGAGGAAGGATCATCAACATACTGAAAGTTTCTGGGAATCGAGAGCATTGTCTGCAGCAGGCCAAAGGTGATCAATCAATTAGTCTTTAATGAGCTAAATTTCAGATGCCCCAGGATTGTCCACAGTCTGCTTCAAAAGCTGTAGTTATGCTGTTGCAAACCATTTTGTAGATCTAAGTGGGGCCCAAACTGGGGAATGGGGTAAATTAAAATATGCATTTCGGTGTGCATGTAAATGTGTCATAGGCCTACACTGTCATAGGCCTAAATTGTGTCATAGGCTTGGATTCTGATGATTCTGTGTCATGGGCTTGGATTCCAAATCACAAGATGTCATAGTTCCACTGTATACTACATTGGTCAGGCAGCACCTCTAGTACTGTGTGCTGTTCTCGTTCTGGGGCTCCGGGCATCTTGCAGACAGTGGGTTTTGCCGTCACGTGCCCAGGAAGGCAGGACTAAAGTTTTAACTTCCTGTCTTCCTGGGTGGGAAACCCGCCTGAGCCAGTTTCTGTCCTGCCTTGCTATAGGGAGGCAGCTTCTTCGCTGAGCTCCAGCGCATTAGGAATGGTAGATTCTCTCTTTTCTTCCTCTTAATCCTCACCTTACCCCTTCTTACTTCCTCTTAAGTCCTCTCCTACTGTCCGCCTCCTCTGTCCGTCTCCCTGTCCTCTGACTCCCAAGTTTGTCTCCCCCATCTTCACCACCCCTTCGCTTTCGGGAGCAAGATGGCGGGCGAAAGGAGGGAGTCGGATGAAGAACTCCTCTCCGAGGAGGATAGTGATTGAGCCCTTGTTGCCTCAACAGGACAAGGTCACTGTGATGACTCCAATGGCTGCTCTTGCAGTTCTGCGGAGCCCACCGCAGAGGGCCCCAGCGCGCCTAAGAGAGCGCGCCCGATGGGCTGCTTGGAAATGGCATGAAAAACTTGCTGCACCGAAGCGGCTGGCACAGCGCACAGACTGGAAGGCTCATCAGGGATGGGTGTTTCCACCATTAACCCAGCAGACCAGCTCGAGGGTAATGTAATTGACCCAAATTTACCTTTGTCCTGCGGGGAAGCTTTTGATCTGTTTAGTGGCATGTTAGATAGACAGTCACAAATGCTACAGGCTTTTAGTGACACTCTCTCTCCCCTTCTCAAAGCTATGAGGAACGCCCCACCCCAGGGTAGGTCCGAAGCCCACATTAGGGGAGAGGTTATGGTCGAATCTAATCTATCAGACTCCAGATGGCCTACTAAGGCAGCCATGAAGGCCCCTTACCAAGGCCTCACCCATCAGTCCAGGGAGGATTGCGCCTCCTTGGGGGAAGACTCTGATGGGGAAAGCAGGGAGGAGGGAGAGTTTAATTGTGATGAGGAAAATCCAGTCATCTTGGAAGAACAGCAACCTCGGCTTTTTCCTGAAGAGGAATTTCAGACCTTATTAAGCAAAGCTCTAGTTGCCTTGGATCTGGATGAGGATCCTGAACCAACCCCAGATCCCAACCCTAAGTCCAGAAAGAAGGGAACTAAAGAGTTTCCCCCTAGATCCCGATCTCACAGCCACGCTATACCATTCCCGGAATTTTTGGGAAAGCAGGTCAAAGCGGAATTTGATAAGCCTCAAGCAAATAGGCAATACTCATCTAACATCAAGAGGTTATACCCCATGGTTCCCCAAGCGATGGAACCTCCAAATACCATTAATTGATGCCCCAGTGGTGGCAGTCCGCTCCCCAGACTTACCTGCTTAAGACGGATTGGGAAATGTAAGGGACCCCATGGACAGGAAAGCAGAGATACTGTCCAAAAAGGTCCATGATTCCTCCGCCCTGGCCATGCAGGCCTCGGCTGCCACTTCCATTATGGCTAGAGCTTCGATAGTTTGGGCTAGGAAGATAGCTCAGCTATACACAGGAGAAAACCGTAGAATAGTGGAGGGCCTCAAAAGACTATTAAAGGCTGTTACATTCAAGGCAGACGCCTCCCTTGACACCATGACTTTTGCTGCCCGGGCCCTCTCCTCCAACGTGGCAGTTAGACGGCCCCTTTGGTTACGCCCATGGCAGAATGAGTTCAAGAGAAAGTCACTCACACTATCCTACCCCTTTCTAGGTGGTAAACTGTTTGGGGAAAGACTTGAAAAAATACTTGTAGAAGACAAAGATAAGAAAAAGGTTCTGCCCAAATCCTATAGGAAGGAAGGCAAATCCCCCTCCTCCATTCCTAGTTTCAGATCCTTTCACTCCCTCGTGCGCTTTAGACCTGACCAGCGCAGGGGAAATTGGAAAAATAGAGGCTCCTTTCATAGAGGAGGTAGGGTTTTTCATCCCCAACAGGGACAGCAGCAGCTCAGCGGCAACAAAGGAGACAAATTCTCCAAAAACTCCAGGCAATGATGCCAGGACAATGGCAGTGGCGGGGGGAGACTCCAAAACTTTCACCAGAAGTGGGCACCCTCCTACACTGACTCATGGGTCTCACAAGTAGTTTCAACAGGCTACCAAATAGAATTTACCAGTATTCCAAAGGACAGGCTAGTACTGTCTCCAAGGCCATTAAAAAATCTCAGAAACATCTCAGGACCTTAGATGCCATAAACCATTTGATTCTCATCCAGGCGATAGAACCTGTCCCGAGCCCGGAAATTGGCACCGGGATCTATTCCATATTTTTTACAGTTCCAAAACGCAATGGGGACTGGAGGGCCATACTAGACCTAAAACACCTGAACAAGTCTGTTCAGTACAGGAAGTTCTGGATGGAAACCCTCAGGTCCATGATAGAAGCCCTACAGACAGAATACTTCATGACTTCCTTAGATTTAAAGGAAGTCTCCACATACCAATTTTCCACCTGCATCGGAGATTTCTGAGGTTTTCGTATGAAAGAAAACATTTCCAGTTCAGAGCCCTCCCCTTCGGCTTGGCTTTGGCACCACGTGTCTTTACCAAGATCTTAGTGACACTGGTAGCCTTGCTGAGACAGGAAGGAATAAATATATTTCTGTATCTGGACAATATTCTGATTTGCGCCAGGTCCAGGGACGAAGCGGGGGCTCATACAAGCAGAGTAATCCAAGTTCTGACAGAGCATGGCTTCTTAGTAAATTTAGAAAAAAGCCAGTTGCTCCCAACCCAGCGAATTCTATACCTCGGGGTAATACTAGATACCAGCAAGAGCTTGGTCATTCTCCCCCCAGGCAAGGTGGTAAAAATCAGGTCCGTGGTTCTAGACGTGATCAAGTCCAGAACGAAGGGTGTTATGTTCCTCGCCAAGTTGCTCGGTATAATGGTGTCTTGTTTAAGTTGTGTTCCCTGGGCCAGGTTTCACACGAGGCTGCTGCAACGTCTGCTACAACCATACCAGCATCTCATAGCCAAGAAGAGAGACATGCCCATTCTCCAGGACCACGACCTCCAACTCAGCCTCAGGTGGTGGTGCAACTGCAAGAACCTCAGCAAAGGGCTATCCTTCAGTGTGGAGGATCAAATTCAGATCTACACAGATGCCCGTCTAGAGGGCTGGGGAGTGACATGTCAGAGCCGCATTGCCCAGGGTGAATGGACAAGGTCAGAAAAGAAGCTCCATATAAACCATCCGTCTAGCCCTATTCCATTTTCAGGAATCTCTCCTCCACCAGCATGTCCTTGTACGAACGGACAATGTGAGCGCCAAGGCTCACCTAAACAAACAGGGGGGATCAAGGTCCTCCAAACTACATCAGGAAGCGGAGCTAATCCTCTCCTGGGTGGAGACTCACATTTCTTCCCTCTCAGCGGAAGGAGGAGTTCTCAACCTACAAGCGGATTGGTTGAGGGGCCAGACCCTCGACAAAGGAGAATGGTCTCTCAACAAGACCATATTCAAGCAGATAACGAAGAGGTTCGGCCAGCCCACAGTGGACCTGCTTGCTTCAGCAAGCAACCATCTTCTTCCTCGTTTCTTCACGCGCTACCTCCACCCAGCAGCAGAAGCTCTGGACTCCCTGATGTCCCCCTGGCCAAGGGAGTTACTCTTTGCCTTTCCCCCTCTTCCCATACTCCCGAGGGTAATCAGAAAAATCAGGAGGGAGAAGGCTACGATCATCTTAATTGCCCCATTCTGGCCGAGAAGGCCCTGGTTCCCCAGCCTCAAAGAGCTCTCAGACAATCAACTGTGGGAACTCCCACCTGTCCCAGACCTACTTCTCCAGGGGCCCTTTTCCACCCAGACCCTCAATGGCTTCACTTGACTGCCTGGAAATTGAGTGGAGCAGGCTCCTGAGTTGTGGCTACAGCTTAGAGATAGTAAACACCATGACAGAGTCCAGTCTACTAGGAGAATATATGACTTCTCCTGGAAGACATTTGTCCTATGGTGCAGAAGGAAACAAGTAGACCCACTCTCTCCAGGCCTTCCCAGGATCCTCACCTTTCTACAAGAGGGTGCGGAGAGAGGCCTCAAGGCAGCCTACGCAGGCAGATTGCCGCTCTGTCAACGGTCATCTCCTCTATCGATGGCACGGCTCTTTCTAGGCATCCACACATCCAAACTTTCCTAAAAGGAGTGCTTCACACAAAACCACCTCCAGTGCACCGGTTTTCTACCTGGCGGCTCAACGTGGTACTGTTGGCTCTTACTCAACCTCCATTTGAGCCCATTCGAGAGATCCCTTTGAAGATGCTGAGGATGAAGACCATTTTCCTGACCGCAGTCACATCCACTCAGAGAGTCTCTGAACTCAGGGCCTTATTGGCCCCCAAAGGTTTTTGCACATCCAATAGAGATAAGACTGTCCTTAGACCTGATCCTACCTTCATCCCAAAAGTGAATTCCCTTTTCCACCGCAAGCAGGAAATTAATCTCCCTTCTTTCTGCCCTAACCCTGGTCATCCCAGGGAAAAAAAGAAGCACAACTTAGATCTTAGGAGGTCCCTTAGGGTATATCTAAAATGCACAGCCCCTATTAGAAGGTCTGACTGACAATTCATCTCCTTGACTAACCCATCTAAAGGGTTAAAAATGTCCAGGACAGCAATTAGCTATGCGGTTAGGCAGTGTATAACCAAAGCTTATAAGGCCAGCAAGATCACGGTCCCAACCGGGATCACCGCTCATTCTGTACGTAGTGCTGCCACCTCGGCAGCATTCAATAGGCAAGCCTCTGTGGAGGAGATCTGCCGGCTGGCCACATGGTCCACGGTCTCCACCTTCATAAAGCATTACAAAATATACGCTATGTCCTCTGCTGATGCAGCCTTCGGAAGAGTGTTGTAGCACGTCTTGGATGAATCCTAGGCCCACCCAGACGGTCTAGCTCTTGGAGATCCCACTGTCTGCAAGATGCCCGGAGCCCCAGAACGAGAATGGAGCCTTGTTTACTCACCATGAGGGCTCCTTCTGTTCTGGGGTCGAAGGGCATCTTGCCCTCCCAAGACTATTCATCCGCAAGACGACTGAAAAACCTCGCCCCATTGGGCGATCTTGAACTCAGATCTAGCCTTAAGCTAGGTGTTATAGTTTTCCCTGAGCTCGCTGTATTCACCAACAGGCAAGGGAGTCTCATAATTTTATGTGTTTTCTGGTTTTCACTTACTGTTTACTGTTTCAAGCTGTTTTTTCTTGTAGTGTTTGTTCTATACTTACCTGTCTTATTAGCTCGGTGAGTCCACAGACTGGCTCAGGCGGGTTTCCTGCCCAGGAAGACAGGAAGTTAAAACTTTAGTCCTGCCTCCCTGGGTACGTGATGGCAAAACCCATTGTCTGCAAGATGCCCTTCGACCCCAGAACAGAAGGAGCCACGGTGAGTAAACAAGGCTCCGTTCTGGAGGCCTCACTTCAGAAAGGATGTAGACAGAATGGAGCGAGTGCAGAGGAGAGCAATGAGGATGATCAGGGGCCTGGAGACCAAGCCCTATGAGGAAAGTCTGAGGAAGAGTCTGGAGGAGGTTGAAGGGGGACATAATTGTTCTCTTTAACTATTTGAAGGGCTGTCACTTAGGCAGAGAGCTGTTCCTGTTGGCAGTAGAGGATAAAACTCGCAATAATGGTTTAAATTATAGGCAGAAAGGTACTGTTATTAGGAATTTATTTTTTTTACAGTGAGAATAGTTCAACAGTGGAATTGGCTGACTAGGGAGGTGGTGAGCTCCCTCAAGCAGTGGCTGAACAAACACTTGTCAGGGATGCTCTAGACTGATCCTGCATTGAGCAGGGGGTTGGACTAGATGGCCTGTAAGGCCCCTTCCAACTCTATGATTCTATAAATGTGCTACCTTTCAGGAAATTGTTCTGACCAAGTGTTGGAAGTGGTGAGCTCCCACCAAGCTAAAGAAGGAGAGCAGGTATGTGTGTCTGTGCAAAAAGTAGTAAAAAAGGGCAAGAGTCCAGTAGCACCTTAAAGACTAACAAAAATATTTTCTGGTAGGGTATGAGCTTTCATGAGCCACAGCTCACTTCTGCTGTGGCTCACGAAAGCTCATACCCTACCAGAAAATATTTTTGTTAGTCTTTAAGGTGCTACTGGACTCTTGCCCTTTTCTACTACTGCGGACAGACTAACACGGCTACCCACTGTGAATTATGTGCAAAAAGTGTAATTCAGACTCTGGAAGAGACATAGAGGGAGAGGCAGACAGACTATTTGTTCTTGAAATCTGATGTCGGATCGCAGATATCCTGCTTTGTAGGAATGCCTCTGTGCTTCCACCTTTGCTTTTTTGTACATTTGCAAATAAATACTACAAAAAATCCATGAATCTCCAGTGCTCTCTTCTCCAAGGGGGATCAACTTGGTCAGCCAAACTTACTTGATATGATGAAGTATAATCTGGAAAGTAGCTCTTGCATTCCGATTTCTTTTGAAGGGAGTATTTTGTTTAGTCTTATGAGCACTCTATTTTCAACCAATAAGCATTACAAGGAAGGGACCCACAAGGACTTGTGGGGGCATCTCATTTCCCCCCTGTATCCCCTTCACCACAGTATTTCCCCTTTCCCTGCTTCATTCTCCCACCAAGCCATCTACTTACCTTAATCCCCCCCTTCAGTTTTTCCTCTCCCTAGCAGCTTCTCCCCTTTTCTTCTCTCCCATCCATCTAATTACCTGTTATGACTCCCTCTGAGCTGGCTCTGGAAGCCACAGAGGAGGATCCTAGGGAAGAGCAGGAAGCTCAAGTATATCCCAGCATGGTAGAAGACTCTGCCACAGAGACTGGTGGACCAGAAAGCCTGAGGCCCTTTTTCATTCCATCCTTCAACTTCTCCTTTGTCCTTCAACTTCCCTTTGCTTGTTTCCTTTCCTCATTTCCATCTTTTACCGTTTTCAGCCTCTCCCTTCCCCACACCTGATTAACAGGAACCAAGACTTAGAAGACTCAGTTGTGGTTGCCTAGTAACCCCCCGCCATGGTCACCAAGATCTCAGAATGTAGTCTTGCAAGATCTCTGTGGGCATTCATGTCTTAAAACTATCGGTATTGCTTCTATTGTTTTGGGGGTTTAACTCCCCAATACATTTTTCTAAGACTTCTGGGGTGATCTTGGACCTGACACACACTGTCAGATAACCTACCTCACAAGGAGGAGAAGAGAACAATTTAAGCTGCTTTGAGTCCCCGTTGTGAAGAAAAGTGGGGTATAAATGAAATAAATAATGATAGTGCCTGAACAACCATAGGTATTATGTGCTCAAGACCTCTGAACTGTTTAAGTGCTTCAAGATTCGTGTGCTTCATCATTCTTGAAACCTGCTGCAGCAACGTATTGTTCATGTTGCATCTTCATTATGATGTCATGGCTTTGGTGTGTGTTCTGTCTGTGTGCAGGTGCTTGTTCAAGCCTTCACAACACTTGCCATTTAGACAATGCTTGGGTGTTTGAATAACTTGCAAGAATTCTCTTTTGTCTGGTAAATATGAACTAGCCCTTGTGATCTGTATATATGTACATACACACATAGAAAATTGATTTTAATATCTAGTTAGTTGTTTTTCAGTGTAATGGAGAATAAAACTTAATCTTATGCACTCTTATGGAATATTCTATTGACATTTTTAAGAGCGTAATGAAAGACAACACATTTTCCTTTAGTCTACTTCAGTTGCTGTATCTCAAATATTTTAACGCCTTTGTATATTTGTATTTTATTTTAAAACATTTCTATCCTGCTCTTTTAAAAATAATAATAATAATCCCCTTTATACTACCATGGCAGTTTTGAATTTACTTTCAGGACAGATCTACATTTCACTGTCCTTGGGAGACATACTAAAAAAGCTCAAAGGCTCAGACCACATAAGGTGTTTTTGGGCCATAACTATGTGTAAAGACCAAGACAAAAGTTTTAGATGTTGCAATTAATTCCATACATGAAACAACTAAGTATGAGTAGCTTAATAAAAATATACAAATATTAAGCAAAATGAAGAAAGATGATAAAGCGCTTTGTTGGAAATGTGGCACTGAGATAGGTACATTTATGCACACCTGGTAGTTTTGTGAAAAAATTAGGAGATTTTGGCAATTTGTCATAAATGAGACTAATAATTTGATTAAAGTTAAAATTAAGAGAGATCCCGCTTTTTGTCTACTGGGTATACCACAAAAAGATTTGGATAAAGGTGACAGAGTCATATGTCAATATAGTTTTGCAGAAGCAAGGATTACTATTGCTAAAAAATGGAAGCAAACAAATAAACCTTCAATTAAAGAGTGGAGAGAAAAATTATGGATGTATATGTGGATGGCCAAAATTACAGTATCTTTACATGGTAAAGACATGGATGAATTTAAAACTACATGGTTAAAGGCCGCTGCATATTGGGATAAATTGGCAAAAACAGAATTTAAAAATATAGTTAACGAATTATAGCATACTGTGATTGCAATTAATGTAAAATAATGTGATTTTTCTTTATTGTCAAGACACTCCATCGGAAGTCCATGGATGATGGGCACTATGGTGGGGGGTGGGAGCTTGAATTAGGGCGTAATATATATCTTTAGATGAATAATAATGTATTAATGGAATTGTATGCTCTATAATGGCATGTATTATTCTCTTTTTCTTTTTCATGTACTTTGTATTTCTTTTCTTTTCTTTTCTTTTTTTGATTTATTATAAAAAACCAATAAATTTTTTTATTAAAAATATATATATATATATACAAATATGTTACTATCACATTTGTTTGCATGCAAGTTTGTTAAAGCATTTAAAATGTTTTTGGAACTGAGAGAGTTGGGCTCAATAGTAAATTGTGGGAAAAAAGTAATCCAGTAATTATTTTGGCTGGGGATGGAAAGCCCATGTACACAACATACTGTAAAGCATAACTCTGGGAATCCCTTTCCCTCGAGCCACGCCAACACATCCTTTCTCTCTATCCTGCTCTTCTGAAACTGAATGTACAGTTGTGATATCTTGGGAGAGGTTTTTCACACCCATGTAAACTGCTTTATGGGATCTAGCTACAGTTTCAAGTTCAGGTCATTACCATCAAGATACAATGGTTTGGGAAGTAACATCCATGGCTTATGATACACTGTAAATGGCTCAGTTCTTTATATAATTCTCTCTCAAAGATCTTTTCTATCTGTGAGGTTTGGTACTGGGCTGCATGGATCATTAGCTTTTGATGCCTATACTCTTCCTCCCAAACATGGTGCTTTGAAGAATCTAGTTGTCCTTTTTCCAAATTACTTTGTTTTGCTCAAATGCTGCTTTGATGTTACCTGGATGTATTTATTGTAGAATGATGATGAAAGCAAGCAATTGACAGGAATCTTTTGATTTAAGCAGTACTACAGATCATTTGATAAGGTAGCATCACTATCATCTATGAAGATGTCTATAATCAGAATGGACATATTGGGATATTAGAATACAGAGTTGTATCTTGTCTTCATAATGAATGATTCATTTGTATATTGTCTGCTCAAAGCACTTGCCAATTAAATGTACCTTTGCTTTCTTACATCTCAGTTCTATTGATGTTTGCTTGTTAGTGGTTCACATCAAGTGTGGAGCTGGCTGATTTCCTTGATAGTAGTCATGAGGTTAAATAGTAGGAGGCATATGCTGACCAAGCTTCATTGAAGGCCAGTGGGGTACCAGCTCTGGCTTTGGACAACATCACTGGCCAAAGATTTGGGGTTTCTAATGTCTCCTTGTAATAATTCACAGCCTGATCCTAATTGTGTCTACTCACAAGTAACCTCCATTGATTTCACTGTGATTTACTTCCAAGTTGGTGTCCATAGGACCACAGCATTAGAAGTTTTATTTTAAACTTTGGACGATAAGCTAGCCCTACAAAGATGCTCGTTATGTGCTTTGAAATCCATGAAGAGCCCCACAGTGCTGTCATTTAAATTTTGAAGGAAACCCATTCCCTAGAGAGATAGAAAGAGCAGGATGGGTGGCCAAAAGTCAGCTTGTATTAGTAGCAAAGGGCATATTTTATTCATGGAAATGAGAAATAAGAGGAAACTGTAAAAGAACATGCTGTTGGATTATGATACAAAATAATATGCAAGACACTGACAAATTGGCTCCTTGACAAAATGCCACTTACTCTTGGAACACTGCATATTTTAAAATCTAAATCAATGCTGTTTATCAAGTTGTATCTCTTACAAGTTCATCTATTCATTTTTATGTCTATAGTGAATATACATGCATCAGGCAGTGGAGGTGGGCATAGTTTCCCAAAGTGGCGCTCCCATGCACAAAACTTTTATTTGCTCTATCTTGCATTACCTGTCTAGAAATGTGTCATTCCAGAGATCGTTGCCCAGAATCAATGGGAATTCCTTTTTTAAAAATAATTTTATTAATTTTTATGGGGTGCAAAAGTAAAAGGGAAGAGAATAAGGGAAAATATGGCATTTCATCTGTATCTGTGCCCATTACAACCACAGTCCAAAACACCACCCCGGCTTCAATCTCTTAAAAAATTACAAAGTGTAATTAATTAATCTAAACTCATATTACTTCATTATGGTTCGGTTATATAAATTAATTTAAATCAACCAGTCAATTATCTTAAATCAAACAACAACCTTATAAACTTTCTTACATTTATTAACTAATACCTTTTAACTACATTTAATATCTACTTGCTAAGCCCCAGCTCTACTATTAACCGATATGTAACTTTACAATTCATGCATATCTATCAAAAAACGGTTGCCATCTCAGCTTATAATAATCAATTGGCATCTTTCGAAGCAAATTTGTTAAGCTCGACATGGTTGCAAACTCATGCATTTTTGTAATCCATTCTGATAGTTGGGGTTTTTCCTTAGCTTTCCAATAAGTTGCAAACAGAATTCTCACCGCTGAGGTTGCATATTGAAAAAGTTCCTTGTGTGTAGGATGTAACTGGTCTGGGATTATCCCGAGTAGCATATACTTAGCATTTAAGTCAAAACTAGTGAGCAGCATAGCCTGAATTTCTCTATGGATGAACTTCCAGTATTTTTGAGATTTTTTTGCACATCCACCATTGGTGATAGAAAGTACCTTGCACTTCAGAACATTTCCAACAGTTTGCTTGATTGGAATTGTACATCTTTTGTAAATCTTTTGGTGCAAATTGCAATCTATAAAACATTTTATACCAATTCTCTCTTACTGCTTGTGATTTAGAAAATTTAATGTCAGTCTTCCACAGCCTTTCCATTGTATGCATGGGAATCATCTCCCCAAAGTTTTCCATCCATTTTATCATACACATCTTAACCTGTTCCGGAGCCATTTCTATAGTCAATAACAGCCGGTAGATTTTAGATAAAAGGTGATCTTGTGACTTAATAATCATCTCTTCAAATTCTGTTGACTTATTATCTCTTCCTACGTTTTGATAGTCACTTTTTAGCGCATGGGTCTATTGGTGATATGCAAACCAAGAAATCTTGTAATTTTCCTTATGTAGATCTTGCAAGGTCTTGATTTGTCCATCTTTTTAAATCAGATCTTTGTATGTTAGATAATCATTGTTAGTTCTACTTGCAAAGTCCATATAGGCTTCCATTGGAGACATTATACCTGAAGGAAAGGGACTGGATATCCATTTTAGTGAATTCCACACTCTTAGAAGATGAATTGTTATATTTTCCGGATGTCCCGATTTAAAAAATATCTTTGACATATTTGACCATAACCAATAATGAAATCCCTGGCCGAGACCGGCCTTTTCAAGTCTTATTTTTCTGTCCTCTGGATTAAGGATCCAGTCAGTTAATGTCATTAATGTGGCAGCTTGATGATACAGTTTCAAGTTTGGTAGCGCCAAGCCTCCACTGTGCTTGTCATCTTGCAACACAACAAATCGGATTCTTGGTTTCGTTCCTTTCCAAACAAAATTATTTATAGATCGTTGCCATTTCTTTATAATAAGTGGACTTATACTTATTGGCAGTGTCTGGAACAGAAAGTTTATTCTTGGAAGGACATTCATCTTAATAGATGAATGAAAGTTTAATCATGGAAGGACATCCAACTTAATAGTCACTATATGGCCAATCCATGAAATTTGAAGTCTGCTCCATCTTGGTCCATAGAGCTTTGTAGTTTAACTCATAGAGTTTATCACTTCCTGTGGAAATCTTAATTTCTAAATATTTGATAACTTTCTTTGGAATTGAACATTGCAAAATGCTTTGCATTTCAGATTTTTCTTCCTTGGATAAATTGTATAATAACATATTAGCTTTTTGCTTATTCAATTTATACCCAGAGTAGTAGTTGAATCGAACAATCCCAAACCATTCCTATGAGAAAGGAAAAATGGGAGGAGCCTAAAGAGGCCAGGGTGGCTCCATAAACAGCTTTTTAAAGAGTTGAGAAATAAAAAAGACTCATTTAGGAAGTGGAAGGAGAGCCTTATAACCAAAGAGGAATATAAACAAATAACTAATGCTTGTAGGAAGAATGTTAGGAAAGCTAAAGCTCAGCATGAACTTAGGCTAGCGAGAGATGCTAAACACAACAAAAAAGGGTTCTTTTCCTATGTACAGAGTAGGAGTAAGAACAAGGACAAGATAAGCCCATTGCGTGGACCGGACAGTGAAATTGTAACAGGAGATGAAGAGATGGCAGAACTCCTCAATTCCTACTTTTCCTCAGTCTTTTCTCATGAGGGAAGTGGTGCTCAACATGGCATAAACACAACATGTGATGAGGGAAGGGATTTGAAGCCTAGAATAGGCATTGGGGTAGTGCACAAACACCTGGTTTCTTTAAATGAAACAAAATCCTCTGGGCCAGATGAATTGCACCCAAGGTTACTCGAAGAACTTGCAGATGTAATTTCTGAACCTCCGTCCATTATTTTTGAAAAGTCTTGGCAAACAGGTGAGGTACCAGACGATTGGAGGCGGGCAAATGTTGTCCCCATCTTCAAGAAGGGGAAAAAGGAGGATCTGGGTAACTACAGATCTATCAGCTTGACTTCTATACCAGGAAAAGTGTTCGAACAAATTATCAAACAGTCCTTGAGCATTTAGAAAGGATGGATCTGATCACTAAGAGCCAGCACGGGTTTCTCAAGAATAAGTCATGTCAGACTAATCTTATCTCCTTTTTTGAGAAAGTTACTACCTTGCTGGATCAGGGGAATGCTGTAGACATAGTTTATCTAGATTTCAGTAAGGCTTTTGATAAGGTTCCACATAGTATTCTAGTTGACAAATTGGGGAAATGTGGTTTAGATCCTATTATTGTTAGGTGGATCTGCAACTGGTTGACAGATCGTACCCAAAGAGTGCTAGTTAATGGTTCCTCATCCACTTGGAGAGAAGTGACTAGTGGAGTTCCTAAGGGATCTGTGCTGGGCCCTGTGTTGTTCAACATCTTTATTTGATTTGGATGAAGGAATGGAGGGAATGCTTATTAAATTTGCAGATGATAGTAAATTGGGAGGGGTAGCAAATATGGTAGAAGACAGAGCCAAGATGCAGGATGATCTTGACAGCTGGAGAAGTGGGCTAGAACTAATAAAATGCACTTCAACAAAGACAAATGTAAAGTTCTGCATTTAGGTAGGAAAAATCAAATGCATAATTATAGGATGGGGAGACTTGTCTGAGCAGTAGTGTGTGTGAAAAAGATCTTGGGGTCTTAGTAGACCAAATGTGAACATGAGTTAGTAGTGTGATGCAGTAGCTAAAAAGGCAAATGCAGTCTTGGGCTGCATCAACAGAAGTATAGTGTCCAGATCACGCGAAGTGATGGTATCGCTTTACTCCGCTCTGGTTAGACCTCAACTAGAGTACTGTGTTCAGTTTTGGGCACCACAATTTAAAAAAGATGTAGACAAGCTGGAATGTATCCAGAGAAGGGCAACAAAGATGGTGAGGGGTCTGGAGACCAAGTCCTATGAGGAAAGGTTGAAGGAGCTGGGTATGTTTAGCCTGAAGAGGAGAAGACTGAGAGGGGATATGATAACCATGTTCAAGTACTTGAGGGGCTGTCATATTGAGGATGGTGCCGAGTTGTTTTCTGTTTCCCAAGTAGGTCGGACCAGAACCAACGGGTTGAAATTAAATCAAAAGAGTTTCCGTCTAGACATTAAAAAGAATTTTCTAACAGAGCAGTTCCTCAGTGGAACAGGCTTCCTCGGGAGGCTCTCCTTCCCTGGAGGTTTTTAAGAAGAGGTTAGATGGCCATCTGTCAGCAATGCTGATTCTGTGACCTTAGGTAGATGATGAGAGGGAGGGCATCTTGGCCATCTTCTGGAGTGGGGGGGAGGTAGTTGTGAATTTCCTGTATTGTGCAGGGGGTTGGACTTGATGACCCTGGTGGTCCCTTCCAACTCTATGATTCTATTCTATGATTCTATCTGTTGCTTGGTGACGTTGGTTCTCGACAGATTATTGATGTTGGTTCTCAACGTATTGATGTTGTTGGTTCTCGACAGATTAACACCACATCGTCATTATAGCTTCTGATTTTATATTCTTGATCTTCATATTTTAAGCCTTTGATTTTAGTGCAGGATCTTATCTTGTTTGCTAAAACTTCCATTGCCAGATTGAATAACAAAGGTGACAAGGGGCAGCCATGTCTAGTGCCTTTTTCAATCTTAAAACTGTCCATTAGCATTCCATTAATCAGCAACCTTGCATTCTGTGAAGAATATATAGCTTTAACAGCCGATAAGAATTGTTTACCCCGCAGTCTATCTGTGGAAGCGTTTTTAAAAGAAAATTCAAAGAAATGTTATCAAAAGCCTTCTCTACATCTAAGAATACCATCGCCGCCTTTTCTTTTGTAGTCTTAATTCGATTGATAACAGCCAGAACAACTCTAGCATTATCTTTCAACTGTCTTCTAGGAATGAAACCTGTTTGATCTGGGTGTATAATTTTCCCAATACATCTCTTAAGTCTGTACATTAAAATTGTCCCCAAGATTTTATAATCCACATTCAAAAGTGAAATTGGTCTGTAAACATGAGGAGAATAACAATCTTGCTCTTCTTTTGGTATTAATGTAATGTGGGCTTCTTCCCAAGGCTTTAGAGCTTTACTTCCCTGGAGTAGATCATTGAAGACGTTCTGCAGATGAGAAGTCAAAAGATGTTGCAGCGCCTTATAGTAACTAGCTGTTAGACCATCTGGGCTCAGAGCCTTGTTGAGTTTTAGTTTCCTAACGACATCTGTAATCTCCTGAGTCAAAACTTTGGTTAAGTATTAGTCAATCTTCTTCCGATAACCCCTTCAAGTTTGCGGATTAAATATAAGAATCAGAATTCAATTGGGGAGTATCGTTGTTTTGGTAAAGTTAAGAATAGAAAGAACTGAAAATCTGCTGAATGTCCTCTTCTTTATTCAATAAGTGGTTATCTTTTACAACTGCTAATATCCGCCTTTTTTCTGACTCCCTTTTAAGTGTATTAGCCAACAACTTGCTGAATTTATTAGCCTGCTCAAAATATTTGTGTCTTACAAATCTCAATTTTTTCTGCATCTCTTCTATCTCAACCCCCTCAATTTGATGTTTCAGATTATGAATTTTGAGTAAATCCTCTTTACTTCCTGATTTTTGGTGGATTTCTTCCAGTTGCTGCAGCTGAATATACACATTTCCCAGTAGGCTGTCTCTGTCCTTCTTTAACTTGGATGCTAAAGCAATTAGTCTTCCTCTCATATATGCCTTGGTGGCATCCCAGATTGTACTGGCTGCCAATTCAGGTGTTACATTTAATTCAAAAAAGGTTTTGATTTCCTCCTGGCATTGTTTCAGAATATCTTGATGAAGAAGCAAATTATCATTCATACACCATCTTCTCAGACCTTTCACCCTGCAGCTTTATTAGGAGTGGATTGTGATCAGCAAAAGTTGCAGGGAAAATAGCAACTTCCTCTAAGCAATTGAACAGTGTACTGGAGATCCAACCAAGGTCAATCCTGGAATAAGAGTTATGTCTATCTGAAGAAAATAGTGTAGCCTTTTTCCTTTGGATGTCTAAACCGCCAGGCATCCACTAAGTTCCAATCCTTCAGAAATTTGAGGACAATCTTTGGCAGTTCCCCCCCCCCCCTTTGTATTTAATGGATTTATCTTGTTTGGTATCCATAACCCTGTTCATGTCACCAATAATCAATAATTCACCTTGATGAAAATTAATTGAATCTTCAAAGAAGTCCTTAAAAAATTCTTCCTTTGCTTGCTTTGGTGCGTAAACATTGGTAATCATTAATATTCTGCCATCGGACCCTTGAGTTAGTAGAATGGGGTATCTACCCTTATCTCTTAAAGTCTGTGACTACTAATTTGTTACCTTTGCCATAAACTGCAATGCCTTTTTTCTTGGTTAAAGAAGAAGATGTAAATAAGGTTCCTAGCTTTGATCATTTTTAAAAGTTTTTCATGGGATTCCTTGATATGCGTTTCTTGAAGACAAATCTAATCCGAAGAGGTTTTAATTAATCTGTGGAAGATCTTTTTTTCTTTTAGCTGGTGAATTTAGGCCATTAACGTTAATCAAAACAATCTTTAAGTTATCCATTTTACTCTATTTCTGCTGCTTGGTCCAATTTGAATTCCTCTTGTTCTTCTGGTGAGAGTCCCTCTAATGCTAGTATCTCAGCTTGTTTTCTTTTTGCTTGTTTAATAGCCAACAGTGTCTCTGGGGTAACCACTGTTTTCACTGCCCCCACTAGTTGCTTGACTTGTACTCATTCGTGTGTAGGTGTACGTGGATCCACTTGAACTAGAGAGATAACCGCTTCCTTCAGTTCTTGTCTATTTTGCCACTTTCTTACCAGTGATTCCTCAATTGTGTCATCATCTTCTGATGGATTCTGTTCTTCTGCCTGTCTTTCTCGTCAGGATGGATATGTATAATACAGTTCTTCAATTAATTGATCTGCTACCTCCTTGTTCTTCACTATCCTTTTACTGTTGGGTAAGGATATATTCAAAGCATAAGGTGCAATCCAGCGGAATCTAATGTTCTTCTTGTGTAGTACAGTTCTCAGTTCATCAAATTGTTTTCTCTTTTGGATGACAGCAGGTTGCAAATCAGAAAGAACTACAATTTCTTTACCGTTGTGTGTTAAATGCTTTTCTCTCTGAATGCGAAGAATCTCATCCCTTGCCCTCTGATTTGAGAACTTCACCAATACACCTCTAGGAGTTTGATGTCTTCTTGAGTATACAGAGTTAATCCTAAATATTTTTTCAATCTGAAGTTCTTGAAAATCATAAGTCTCCAATAATAACTGCTGAAGCTCTGTTTCCAAATCCACCAGTCCAAAATTCTCCCCAAGGCCTCTAAATTTCAGTTTATTCTCTCTGTTGACAATCTCCTGAATATCAAAGCATTCCTCTGTTTCTTTATGATTTTCTTCATGAACATCCAGTCTTGGTTTGCTGTTCAAACCTTTCTTCGAATTTTTGTTGCCTTTGCTGAAGAGTTTTGATATCTCTGGTGTTGTCGTCAATCTTCTTTTTGATCCTTGATAAGGTTTCTTGTAATTTCTTATTACTCTCCTGTAGACTTTCTTGAAGTCATTTATTGTTTTCTTCTTGCTTTTTCGCATTTTCTTCACTTAATTGGAGCATATCATTTTTAAGTTCTGCCGTTTAAAATTCATCCTCATCAGAATTTTTAGATTTCCCTATTTTAGGTTTGGCATTGCTACTTGGGAAAGAAAGGATTCTAATTCAGTCTCCGAAAGTTCAATTGTCTTCCCCTAAGCATCAGCTGGTTCTTCTTGAACTAACAACAGTTGAATTCTTGATGGCAAATGCTTCTTGGTCAGGGTCAAATACCTTCTCATATTATTCAACAGTTCATCAAATCAACAACTACCATATAATCAATAAATAATAAATCAATGGTAAAATTTTGCTAATCAACTTCTTTCAGGGGCAATTAATTTAATACATAGACTTAAAATCACCTTATCTAGTTACACACTCTGACCCAATACATTCAACTCCTTGCCAAATTTCTCAACAGGTTCAGCTTGATTAGTCTTTTTAACTTTTAGTATATATTAGTGGTTTGCCAGTGCCTTCCCCAGTCATCTTCCCTTTACCCCCAGCAAGCTGGGTACTCAATATCAAAACCTTTATTGGCATAAAATAAATACATATTAGGATAAAAGGAGGTTTTAAAACTTGAGTAAGATTCTCCCTTAGAATCATATACATGGTTTAGAGTAGTTTAAAAATAAGTCCCAGGAAGTTGGCAACTCCTGCAGTAACCTGAGAGTGACTATCACTTAGGAGAAATCTGACTAGCTCCTTATCGGTGCCGCCAAGGCAACCTGTCAGGAGGGGTTCGATAATCTGTTCTCGGAAGGGAGAGCCGTGCTGACAATGTAGCAAAATGTGGGCCACTGCTTCAGCTTGGCCAATGGCACAAGAGCATAGCCTTTTAACATAGGCGACCTTGGCATATCTGCCCCTGGTCCAGGCCGTGGGAAGGATATTTAAGCAGGCTTGCATAAAAAGGCGTCTGAGGGAAGTGGTCAGAGTTTAGAAGTAACTGGGTAGGGAGCTCGGGGTCATATGAATACCGTAGGGTAGTGGTGAGCAGGAACTTGTGGCTCTAGCAAGAAGGGTTTGTTCCCCAATGTCTGTGATCCTTCGTTTTAAGATTCTATAGGCTTGCGCCTCATTTAAGGGGAGTAACGCCTCAAAGGAAATCCCTATGGATTAATTTTATCAGTGATGGACCTGCTCCAAAGAGAGACAGAGCAATCAGAAAGCATATGCCACATCAGAGTCAACTGGGTGGCTCTATAGTGGAGCCTCAACCAGAATTTAAAAATAAGCAGCCAGACCCTAGTTTCTAAAAGAACTAGTCCTGTCTCTAAACAAAGAATGGAGTACGGGACACAATTGGGAATTCCTAGTAATCGACGTAAGAAGGAAGACTGGGCTGATTCTAGCTTCTGGTTGAGGGTGGCCCCCCAAATAGGGGTTCCATAGAGTAGCACAGGGAGCAGCTTTGCTTTATAGAGTTTGAGAGCGGCAGGCATGTGTTGGCCACCCCTGGAGTAGAAAAATTTTGCGACAGCATCAGACCAAAGTCTCATGGCCAAGCTGGCCTGGTTATTCCAATTCAAGTTGCTCTGAAAGTGAACACCTAGGTATTTGAACACCCTAACCTACTCAATGCTGTTTCCTTTCAGCACCCAGGACCACATCTTGCGAGACTTTGAGAACACCAACATTTTGGATTTATCTAAGTTAATAAGTAAGGAGTTTTCATCACAGAAGTCAGCAAAAGCCTGGAGAAGGCGGTTCAAACCTACTCTTGTACGAGATAAAAATGCTGCATCATCAGTGTGGAGGAGCAGGGGGACAGCCTGGGCATTTAAAATGGGTGGGTGACTGTCCACCATCTCCAAATAAGAGGGAAGGTCAGCAGGATATAAATTAAAAAGGTGGGGCACCAAAACACAACTTTGCTTAACTCCCTTGTTTGAGTTTATATGGGGAGTAAGTTGGCCGGATCTATTGTACCAAATTTGGCAGCTGTTGCAGGAGTATAGTTGTCGAATATAGTTGGTACTCATTTCACCTGCCTTGGAAACATTGAGATGTGACTTCACCCCATGGGTCAGGAATGACCCGGTGCTTGCACAGGGGACCTTTACCTTTACATATTAGTGGGGTTAGTCAAAATGACATGATTAGTTAATAATGGGTTATTGGTTCTTGTAGGTTATCCGGGCTGTGTGACCGTGGTCTTGGTATTTTCTTTCCTGATGTTGCGCCAGCTGCTGTGGCAGGCATCTTCAGAGGAGTAACACTGAAGGACAGTGTCTCTCAGTGTCAAGTGTGTAGGAAGAGTAATATATAGTGTCAAGTGTGTAGGAAGAGTAATATATAGTGCAAGACGGATCTGTGAACCACTGTTTCTCAAGGAAGAAATTAATCATCTAAATCACGCACTCCTAGCAAACGGCTATTCCAGAAATGAAATCAGAAGGGCCATTAAACCAAACAAAAATCAGAAAACTCAGGAAAAACAGTCTCCCATAGGAAAGGTATTCTTGCCATTTATTAAAGGAGTCACTGATAGCATGGAGAAACTTTTGAAAAAACATAACCTACAAAGTGTTTAAACCCACCAAGAAAATACAACAAATGCTACGATCAGCAAAAGACAAAAGAGACCCCCTCACCTCTGCAGGGGTATATCGTATACCTTGCAGTTGTGGACAAGTTTACATCGGGACCACAAAACGCAACATACAAACAAGGATAAAAGAACATGAAAGATACTGCAGACTTGGCCAACCTGAGAAATCAGCAGTGGCTGAACATGGACTGACACAAACAGGACACAGGGTCTTATTCCAAGACACTGAAAGACTGGACAATTCTACCAACTATTTTGTCAGATTGCACAGAGAAGCCATTGAAATTCGTAAACATCAGCACAACTTTAACAGAAAAGAAGAGAGTTTAAGAATGAATAAGGCTTGGCTTCCTGTCCTGAAAACCTCCAGACTAACAAAGACTACAGTCCACAATAGCCATGCAGATTAGCTTTGGATTTTACACATTAACAGACCACTTCAGGATACAATAGTTCCATATTAACATACCACACCCTCATTAGCTCATTATCTTGATACTTACAGGACAATGATTAGCACATTACCTTTGATACTTTTTGCAGGACAATGATTCAGCTCAAACCCAACCCCTTTCTATGTATTACTCTTCGTACACACTTGACACTGAGAGACACTGTCCTTCAGTGTTACTCCTCTGAAGATGCCTGCCACAGCTGCTGGCGAAACGTCAGGAAAGAAAATACCAAGACCACGGTCACACAGCCTGGATAACCTACAAGAACCAATGAACTCTGACCGTGAAAGCCTTCGACAATAATGGGTTAATTTAATCAATAAGCAATTCATTAGTTTGGGAATCGTTGTTATAAAACTATTCAAGCTAAGGGAGGGAATTAATGCATCTATAGGGAGTGAATTAGTTGCAAGTTCAATTTAACCAAAAGATGGCACTATTGTCTCAAAAATGAATTTTTGGTGAACAACCAATGCCTCCATGTTCAAAAATGGCATTTGCACAGTTGTTTAGTTCTCGCCTCTCCACCCGCCCCGGCATCCAATCTCTGTGCCCGAATCAGTAAAGGAATAAACAGCTTCTTTACCGCAGACCTTCTTGCCCGTCCCTGGCACCAACCAGCACCAGGTCCACAGCCGCTCCTTCTCCGACACTCATTCCTAGCTCTCCAGAACCACAATACTAACTCTCATGAGAGCGATGCGTGCAGTCAAGTTGGCCCCGTCACCTGATCTTGGCGCCCAACCAGCTCTCCGCTCCACAGTCACACTCCACCCTGGTGCCCGAAGTTAGCACCTGAGAAGCAGCACCCTGGCCTTGATTCAAGCCAGCCTGCTGTTCCACATGCTCGCCACTTCCAGGCTCCAGGCTCACTCCAACGGGCAGTCCCAGCAGCTGACAGTCAGCACACCAGCCTTCGCTCCTTCACACACTCACACGGAGCACGTCACACAGTAAGTTTTAGTTGTTTTACTTACGCTGGCTGGGGGGGTTAGGTGTTGTCCCCACGACTGAATCACAAAAAAGGTCCTTGCCCATTTCATAAATTACCCAGACAGGCAGCCAGCCTTCGGTTTCGATTTTAACGCCTCTCCATCTTGTTGGAAAGTCTTTCCCCTTCTCCTCCTCCTAATTGCGCTCGAGTCAAATTATCGGCAAAGATTTCAATATTATAGAGTCCAAACTCACTGACATTCCATAGTTGGTCTCCGTTTGTTATGCTTCAGTGGAGTTGGAAAGGCATGGATTTCTTTTTAAAGAAAAATGCCAAAATGGGAAGGGAAATGGGGGGGAGGTAAGGCAGAAGGGGGCTGACTCGGGCAAAGCCCGACTCACCGTCAGCTTCAGTCGAATCCGCACATGCAGCAAAAGCCCGACTTTCAAATGGACCTCAATTTAATGAGGGGAAAGTCAGAACCAAGGTTCTGTCTTTCCAGAGTCCCTAATATATCTAGAAACTCTTCCTTGCTGGCGGGGCTGCAAGCAACTTTGCGGAGGCGAAGTTGTTCGACAGCCATCTTCCCCAAAAGTCCATCAATGGGAATTCCTTGTGGGGTTAACTGGCAGTGTCTGTCTATACTGCTAGCAGCAGTAAAAATAAACATATGGTATTATCCTGAATCTTGGGAAAGCATTCCAGTAATACAGCGTTGGACAGATATGGGACACAGCAAGTGTTCTCAAGCAGCATACGTTGTAGCTTTCCATCTAATAAAATAGTATGGGTAACCAATATTGGAGACTGAAAAGGACATTTTTCTTCCTGAGCCACCCAAATGCCTTCAGTCTCCACTGTTGTCCTGCCAGGCTCCTCCTTGGCCTAGATATTGATTTACCAACGGCTTTGCTTTGTCTGCTATTGCTTCACTTCTTGTTTTAGAGGATCAGGATTTTTGACATCAGATGTTGGTAATTGCAGGCCCAGCATACTGACAGGCGAGTAATGATGTAACAGTATGGCTTTGTGACATCATCATCATGACAAGATTAACAGAACTTTCTCATTTATGTCCAACCATAACTCCCCTGAAGCCCTTTGATTAATATGTGAAAGTTACATTGCAGTTCTCCTGCTCTCTCTTTCATGCTGCTGTTCGTGGGCAGTGTCATGATTACAGCTGCCTCCAGTTTCAAGCTTAGTCCTTGGCTTTTGTTGATGAATGAAACACTAAATGACACCCAGCTTTATCTACTGATGGACGGCCACCCGGACTCTGCCCCGGACACACTGGCTGAGTGCTTAGAGGCCGTGACTGGATGGTTGAGGCAAAGTTGGCTGAAGTTGAATCCAGCGAAGAAGGAGGTCCTGTGGATAGGCCAGGGCATCTTGGGGTTGGGGTGCCAGCTCCTGACTCTTGATGGAATGCAACTAACATTCTGCACTTGTCCTCAAGAGTCTGGGTGTGATCCTAGATGCCTCCCTCTCTATGGAGGCCCAGGTCGCAGCCATGATCAAGGCGGCCTTTTACCATCTCCGTTGGGCCTGGCAGCTGGTGCCTTACCTCTCTTGCCCCGACCTAGCCATGGTGATCCATGCGACAGTCACCTCTAGGCTGGATTACTGTAACTTGCTCTACGTAGGGCTGCCTTTGAGACTGACCCAATGGCTCCAGCTGGTTCAGAATGCGGCGGCGAGGTTCCCGTCAGGAGAGCATATAAAGCCAGTTCTTTACCATCTGCACTGGCTGAAATATCGGGTCAGGTTCAAGGTGCAGGTTTTGACCATTAAAGCCTTACATGGTCTGGGACCCTTGTATCTTCAGGACCGCCTCTCCTGGTATACCCCCCGAAAGACATTGAGATCATCCAATGAAAATTTACTGGTGGTCCCTGGCCCTAAGAGCATACGGCTGTCCTCGACAAGAGCCAGGGCTTTTTTGGATCTGGCTCCGGCCTGGTGGAATGCTCTGCCTGGTAACATCAGGGCACTGCAGGATCTGAAAGGGCCTGCAAGACAGAGCTTTTTCACCAGGCCTACAATTGAGGACAGCCACCTATATTTGCTCATATTATTTATACCATCTACTGCTCCCCCTTTCCCCTTAGTGGGAACAACAAATAGCAAAGGGTTGCCACCTGTATGGTCCCCTACAGCTTTTAGACTTGTGCGCTGTAGGGTTTTTAAGTAAAACAACAAACCTAAGATGTTAGGTTTTTAGAATTGTATTGATAGTTTTATTATGGGTTTTACTGTATATTTATACTGTATATTGTTGTATTTTTAAAATGATGTTACCCGCCCTGAGCCGGCTTGCTCGGGAAAGAGGGTTATAAGTCTAATAAATAAATAAATAAATAAGGTACACATCGTGGGGATTGAATTATATTGCTGGAGGAGCAGGGGACAGTAAAAGTTAAAGATAATGGAAAATTACTCTTTCCCACCCAGCCTGAGGAGACGAATGCTTTCTTGTTATCTAGCTTTATTTTATGGCTTGTTCTCTGTTGTGAACAACCAAAAGATGTTAAGACTATGTTTGCTGTATTTTTTGGGAACCTTGTTGTGGCTATGCTTATATGTTGAATATTGGGGAGAAAGCAAGTGGATAAAATAGTTGGTAGGAGGTACACATGGTGTGAGCACACACATGCAGAAAGCACCCTTGGAATTTGTGACTAAAGCTATAGTTGTTGATATGCCAATGCAATTGGTGTCTTCCTACACAGGAATAGAATTCTCATAGCGTAGCAAGTTTTAATGCTCCTGCAGGTAAAATGCTCCTTGCATGTAGAAAAATAGTGTGTTGGAGAAGGGTTAGGTGAGAACTTTTCTACTTGCTATAAAGTGTTTCTACATGCAGGGCATTTTTTAAACATGGGTGCATTCATATATTCACTCTGCCCACCTGCAGTATGATATTGTAAGGTCTGTAAATAATTTTGTCTGTATACATAAAATTGGTTCTTAGTGCCATAATTTGAAAATATTTAAAAGGATATATCTTTAAATATGTGTCAAAATGCATAATCACCATCACCTTGGATACCAAGGTGTGCTCATGGGAGCAAGGGAATTCTTTGACAGCTGCAGTGGTTGGTAGCAATTTTGTTCTGTGTGTGACAGAAGTGACAATTGCCTGTTTAATAAAATAGATAAACTTATCATTAAGAGACCAGGAGGACATGACTGGAGAATGGGAAGGTGATGTCGCGCCATCTAATTCTGAAATGGCAATAAAGATTCCTCTAAATAGTTATAATAATAATTATGATCCATGAATTGTTCCCAGGTGTATGTCCAAGTAAGTCTTTAGCAGCTGGTGGTTGATGTGGCTAATAGATGAATGGTTAGAAGAATCAGCATGTATCCAGGTTTTTCCTGTTGCTTTACAGAGACAAATTCAATGGGATCCATTCACAGAGCCCTTTTAGGGACTGGAGGGAGCCTGCACTAAAGTGAACACCAAGCTGTAAAGGAATACATTCGCGCTTAGTTGTTGCTCTTTTTTGTAAAACAATGCTACTTAGCTTATCTCCATTATTTGAGAAAGTCCTGCCCTCTGCAGAGATGGAGCTGCAGCTCTGGTTGCCTATTTAGGTGGGAGAAAGGAATTACTTTTTCTAAACAGTCTCGTGTTCAATCTTCAAATTGCCTCTTACAGCCCATTCCTGAAAATGTGGTGTGCGGAGTCAGCGGGAAAGATGCACGGCGGCACCTCTTCTTAAGCCAAATTGCGCACGCCACAAAACAAACAAACAAAAAAGCTGTTTCGCAGCTTTTTGTTTTGTTTTACCGGGGCCTTTCGCCCCATAGGGAACAGCGACGCTGCTCCTGCTAAAAAGCAGGCACAGCACTGCCGTTCCTGGCGCCGGCGCCGAGGGCCGAAATGGGATAGGAAGCTGCCTGCAATGCTTGAAACTCCATGGCACCCCTAATGTGATTGGGGAAAACCATGGGTTTCCAAAGCCCCAATTCCTGCCTCTAGTCCAACTCACTTGCTGCTGCAGAAGAAGGTAGGGAGGTAGGTAGTAGACCCCCCAGCCACTCAGGAAGACAGAAGCGCCTCTCTGTTCCTTTCTGTTCCTTTCTTCCCTCCTTCCATTTCTCCAGCACTGGGGGTGCGGGGTAGAAGAGGAGAGGAATATTCTTCCTTTCTCCTGGACAACTAAGTAGCCATTCCACTATGTACCAGGAGCTACCTGTCTTTACAACAACAGGAAAATTGGAGAGGAATGGAGTAGAAGAGAAGAGGAGAAACACTGCCAAGGCAACTTACTGAAGGCAATCCATTGCAGCTGCAGGGCTGTGTCCCTGCTCTGGAAATGGAATTGCTGCTGGGCCTGTGGCTCCAACTGCTTCTGCTCTGCGGGCCACATGGCCTGACCGTTTCTGCCCGCCCCCTTCGATTTGCAGCCTATTACTGGTGCTGGGGGCGAGCTGCTGCTTGGGCCAGGCAATGGAGGTGGATGATGCAGGAATGCCTGCTTAGCCCCACCTCCTATGCCTATATAAGGGCATCCTCACCCAGCCTCCTGGCCTTGGTCACCGGCATAGTGAACTCGCACTCTTTCCCTATTTTTAATGGTTTGTTTCTTGTCTTTTTTGTCACAGCGTAGGTGGTTTTTGGCATTGGGCCGAAACCAATTTGGGGAAGAAGCGCCTACAGACCTGCCTTCCCCCTTTTAGGGACCCCCCCATAAGGGGTCTTGGGTTTGAGGCCTACCATGGATGCCTAGCTTGGGGGCTGTCGTGTGGCTTCACACCCAGGTGATGAAGGGACCACTTAGAGATTTAAGTCCTAGTGGAACCACTGGTTTGCCACTCCAGTTTACCCCCTAACACTTGGGTTGGGGATTGTTTTATTGGCTGACAGGATGGTTGTCCGATGTCTGGATCTGTGCCCTATGCCTCACCAATGCTCCATCTGCTGTAATCAATAAAGCTGTGGCCTTTGTTAACCCTATTTGGGTGTATTTGTATTTATTTTCTTCCTTCCATTTCCATTATGGGTCTTCTTCTGCCCTTAGGACTGCAAAGTCATCTTTGACTTGTTTAAAGAAAAACTTGGGTGGAAGCTGTAATGCTCACCTTCCCTTCATTGCAAGCATTATGGGCCACTGATGGCCCTTCTTTGAGCCAAGTGAGTACACATTTTAGCAATATCTTTAGATTTGGGGCTCAGTCCTTTAATCAAGAATGTCCAGTTAGCCAATGGCTTACTAAGTTTTCAAAGCTGTTCCCAATGTCATCATTTAACACAACCGATGACTATCATGCATAGGGAGCAGAAAAGGAGATTGTGAAGGAGAAGTTTGTTCAGCAAGCTATAAAAACAAGACACATATTTGACACATCAGAGAAACTGCACTCTGTACCATTAAGAACACTGTTTTTATAGCAAAAGATAAGGGAAAATGTGAATCAGTTGAGCAGAACATGCTTGTGTTTTCATGTCACTGCACCTTGCAATTTGAGATTTTGGAAGCACCACCTCCTCATCACTTACATGGTGACCTTTTCAGCAAAATGGGAAAGGCCATTTAGTGACATGAACAAAGATTACAGAAAGCCACAAAAACACTTTAACAAATGCAAGCACCTGATATATGCCATTGCTTTTAACTTTGGTCAATAATATAACGGTGCAAATCAGTTCAATGTAGCATTATAATGTGTGTGAATGAAGAGTTTCTTGCAGTTTTGTGGCAGCCTGATGTGGCCCTTTGTAGTAATCAACCTGAAAATATTTCTGTGTATGAAATTCTTTTGATATGATGTTCTGTTGACCAAATCCTTTAGGCAGCGGCATCATTTAGTAGTGTTGTGTTACATAGAAACCTCTCCCCCTTAGTGTTTCAAATCAGATGTCCTTGTTCTTCAGGGACACCACATTACTGCCCCACTCTTCTATGTTGGCTTTCTGGGATTGAGTAATGTATGTGTTAACCAGCCCATAGTATTGTTGTTTGTTGTTCTTTTTAAAAGAGATAATGGGTCCCTACCATTAATATTTAATGATATAATCTTTAATTTCTCCATCTTGCCTTCAATTACTTAAATGCAGCTGCTTCTCCAAGTGTGATCTCTTCTTTATCCAGGTGTTTATTATCTTCTCGTTCAGAAAGCGTCCCTTCTTCTTCTAATGATGATTCCTTTGGTATGTTCTTCTGTTTATCTTTGCTTTCCTTGTCCTTGGTCTTTGTGTCTTTTTTTAATTGTTCCTTCTCTTCTTTTCAGCCTTTTCTGGTGCAATCAGCTCTCTTGCCAATAAGTCTGCTTGGTCAGTGTTTGTAATTGTTCTCTTCCCCATGGGGAGATATACTTCTTCATTTTTAAATTTTTTAAATTGTTTTTTCATACATTCGATACAATCAATTAACATTGCCTTTCAATCTTTTCTAATTCTCAATTAAAACTAACATATATATGACAATTATCTTCCCCTACTTTGACTTCCCCCCTTCCTTCTTCTATCTCTAACTTATCTTCGTAATCCTCTTAGCAATTATTTTCTAATTCTTTATAAAAAAAATTTTTTATAAAACCTTCTACAGTTATTAAAAAAGAAAGAAAAATAGAAACAAGAAAATTAACCTAGTCTAAATTATAACCTTTAACATTTTGGACATTATGTTTATTTTTGCAATAAACAATCCACGCCTCCCACTCCTTGACAAATTCATCATTATCTTTTTGATTTACTAACTCAGTCAATTTTGCCATTTCTGCTAGTTCAAACATTTTATGAATCCAATCAGTTTTGTCCGGTATTTCAGTCATTTTCCATTTAGCTGCATAGACCATTCTCGCAGCTGTGGTGGCATAGAGTAAAAAGGTCCGTTGTGTTATAATATAGTCCGGTATAATGCTTAACAACATCATCTGAAGTTTTAGGGATATTTTGTTGTAGAATTAACCTTAGCTCATTGTATATCATATCTCAAAAGTTTTTAGCTTTATCACAAAGCCACCAAACATGATGAAAAGAGCCAACTTTATCCTGACATTTCCAGCAGTTTGGTGACATTGTACTGTACATTGCAGATAATTTTTTCGGTGTCAGGTACCATCTGTAAATCATTTTGTAGATATTTTCCCTTATCGATTGGGAAAGAATCTTTTTCATGTCTCTTGACCAAAGTCTTTCCCAACTTTTCAAGGAAATAGAATGACCAATTGTTTGTGCCCAGGTAATCATTGTTGGCTTGATTCTTTCTTGTTCTGTATATAGCAACAATAAAAGCTTGTACATCCTAGAAATTAGATGATCAGTATTATCCAAAAGTGTCTGTTGTAGAATTGATTTTTCTTTAAGAAATCCCTTTTACATATCTTGGATATATACAGATTGTACTTGATAATATTGAAGCCATGTTAGGTGGTCTTTAACCTCATCAAAATCCTTCAGGGCACATTTATTCTCTTCCCATTTTAAAAGATCTTGGGGGAGATATACTTCTAAGGCAGAAGGGATCAACCAGCAGTATCTAATTTCTCTCCTTAAAAGGATCTGTCTTAGAAAGTTATATTCTTTTCTTAACACTTGCTGGTAAGTCTTGAAAGATTTGTATTTGTTTGCCTTTGTATGTCAGTGGTTTTTCCCTTTGATGTTGAAGAATCGTGTCTCTTGTATTTTTCTGGGAGAATTTAACCAAGATATCCCTTGGGAGAGTGTTTCTTTTTGCAAAAAATGAATTCTGTAAATATTATTTATATCAGGAAAATCTCCTTGCACATGCATTAACTCTTGCACATGGGTTAACTCTCTAAAACTTCCCTCCAAATTCTCTTTCCTGAAATCCTCTGTAAAACCGCGAAATCTTAGATTCAATTCACTCTTCTGTACCTCGAACATCACTAATCTTCATTGTGCACTGTCTTTCCAAATGTCTTGCTTTTGGACCTGTGTCACCACTGCTTGTTCAGTTTTTAATTCTTTTATCTCCTTTGTATTCTTGCTAATCTTAGATTTGATATCTGATGGTGATCCTCTCTTTTCTGTTTTAAGGGACTTTAGGTCATCTCAATGTTTCTTCAAAGTTCTTTACTAGATTAGCCAAAGCCTTAAGTTGTGATGATATTGATGCTTTTGAAGTGCTTGCATAGTTTCTTCTTGCTCTTCTTCCTCAAACTCTTCCTCACTTGGCAGTTTAGCAGCTGTGGTATCTTTCCCCCTCTTTTTGCCAATAAATTGTTGCCTATTTCTTCTTCTTTTCAATTGCATATAACTATAGAGTTTTTCTATAAAACATAACCAGTGATGTAGCACAAGAAAAAAGGAGTATACAAGATATACCTACAACCAATAAATGCAAAATTAGTCACTGATACAACACTTACAGCTCATTCCTGAGCCTTTTGGCAGCCAGGGATGGTGTGGCTGAGGCACTGCTGCAGCACCTCCAAAGAGGTTCCCCGGCCACCAAAGGGCCTAAAAAAGCCTTTTAAAAGGGCATTTTCCCCCATAGAGAACAGCAAGGCTGTGCCAGGAAAAACCTGACATAGCAACACTGTTGCAGGAGGGGGACATTCCTGGGCTGGAGGGGCTTTGGAAGCTGACTACCATCAGCTCCATCCCCTGGGAATGCCCTGGGAATGCCCCCCCACCGGCTCCACATTTCTCTTCTGGAATTTGGGTCCTGGAGAGACTGCGGCATCGGGGGAGTGGCATGCAGCTCTGTGGCACCCAGGGACTGACGGAACTGCCCCCGCCACCATCATAAGTGCCTCTCATCACAGACTAAGAGAGCACTTATGCTGATGGTGGGGTCACGCCACCTCCTATGCATTTCCAGCCCATTTCTCAGGAATGGGCTGTTAGTCTTAGAATAGATAAATTACTATTTAATTATTAGTAATTTAGTCCTATTAATATTTATTAGTAAATGTTAATTGATTTTACTAAAATATCCCCCAGCTTTGTTAATGTAAGTTTAGTGTTTTTAAGTTGGTTAGATTAATTAAGTAAGTCTTTTCCCCCCAAAAATCTATCTAATGTTCAGCAAAATTCCAGATGACAAGAAAAGAGGAAAAAAGAAAAGAAAAAATTCAAAAGCCAAGTAAGTAACACAAAATCACCAAGAGTCCAGGTCTTTTAATTGCCAAAATAAAACTTCAGGCAAAAAAAATTCAAAAACTAACCTAGAAAGGAAAAAGAAAACACTGCAATACCCAATCTAAAAAATTGATAGGAGAGGCAAAAGTAGAGGAAGATAAAAATATGCTATGAAACCTAGACCCAAGTCCAATAACAAAAAATACAAAATTGGAAATAAAATAGGAAGGCAAAACAAGGAGTCCAAGGCTTGCAGTCACAGTTCTGTAAGGTAAAGGTTTATGCTAATTATAAGCCTGTTGGCTCAGCAAAGTATTGTTTTTTTTTTAAAAAAACACTAGAAATCTCGGGGAGGGGGAATTGTCATATAATATATCCACTAAATGCCAGGCTTGTCTGCAGCCATAAAATAGTAACCACCGTGGAATAAAACAGAGATAGCAAGCTCAGGATGCGCATCCACTAGATGTCAGTCTTTATATATCTAAGCAGCCTGTGTTGATTCTCTGATTCTTTGTTGTAATGGGTTCCCTGTTAGATCTTTATCCATTCTATCAGTTCTGTGCAGAGAATTCAGCCCAGGAGTGTGGATCACTATATTTTTAAGGCCCCCAAATGCCTCCCCAGTTTCCAAGTTACTCTAGGGAAAGGAGGAGCGCCCAGCCACCTATACAGCTAGCTTCAGATGCCCCCCCCCACTTTAGGTTTTTCTCTTGCAGCTTGGTTAGCTCTTCTCAATGCAGACAATCCGTTTCACTTTCTTAACGATCATATATTATAGTGAGGGGGAGCTTCCTTCCTTCGTTATTTCTACTTCTTATGAGGGGCTAAGCAACCTGCTTTTTCTCCTCATCCCACTGCAGGATGTCACTTTTTGTTAACTTCCATAGAAGTGATAGGTTAGACGTTCTTACTTTGTTTTATAGAGTTTTGACACCGCAGCTTCACTCAGCCTGTCATCCAGTCTTCCTTTCCAACACTACAAGATGCTTGATTTCAAAGATAGATAGGTTTCTTTCTACGGCTGTTGATTTTGCTCCTTATGCATAGTTGGCGTGCCTCTGTCCCTTTCCATGGTTAGCAAACTCCCAAGGTCATGTCACGTGTTGCTTTGCATGGTTTTGCAAACTCCGAGTCCAAGCGGTCTATTCTATTTCTATTCATTCCAATGGGCGGAGGGGGGAACCCTTCCTGGCCCCATAACTCCGGACCCCCTGACCCAATCTTCACAAAACTTGGGGGTTCTTGCAAGAAGGGTCCCCTCAAGCTACACTGAAAGTTTGGGACTTCTACCTCCAAACATGCCCCCTCCCCGGAGCAGCGGAAAGCAGCAAATGCATTTTTAATGGCTTTTAACAGCCGAATGTATTTGCGGACTCCAAATCTCGCGCCGAATTCCACGGATCCAAATCGGGGGAGTTCGGACTTTGGCATTTCCCGAATAAAAACGGATGAATTTTGCCGAATCTGAATTTTACAAAAAAAAAATTCAACAGCCCTATTTCTTTTCCTTTTTCACACCCCAAAGATCCTCACAGGCATTCAGTACAATTCATTCTACATGAACAGGACAACACACACAAAAAATAAAGTTGGTGGGGGCAGGGTCTCACTGAGATGCACCCGTGCCTCTCCCCTTTGATTCAGCCAAGCCACTGCAACATCAGCTGCAGCTGGCAAACAAGGCACTCAAAAATAGAGGTTTTTTAAAAAAAGAAACTCAGTTCCTTACCCCACCCCACCCTAATCACCCTAATCAGCCTATCAGAGTCCCAAAATGGAAAGCCTAATAGGGATGTGCGAAAAACGCGTCTCCTCAACCCACCATTTCCCTGCATCTTTACGTTTTAAATGTTGTCTTTAATTGTCCTAATATTTTAATGTTTTAATGCGTGCTCCTCCTTGAGAACACTGATCAGGTAGAAAGCCGACATTAAATGTTTTAAATAAAATAAATAAATAAATTCACCCATAGGCATACATCTTTTTATAACTTCATGCATTTCACTAGGGTTGTCAACCTCCAGGTGGTAACCCAATAAGAAAACACACCAAAATGCTATAATGAGAATTGCTCAAACAAAATAATAGCACGTGGATCAATGTAATTATCAAACACAACATATACTGTATAGGAACAACAACATCAAAATTGCAATACAACCTATTTATCTGAAATCTCCCAATTCCCCAAGTCTCCTGTTATTTCCCAACCAGGAGCTGGCACTTCTACTGATGATGGGGAAGATCTGCATCACAGGAGTTTGCAACATGTGGGTAAGTGTACATGAGTTTAGTATCTGAACATTCTGCCTGAGGCTGTAAACCACTGTATGCATTGACCACAGTATATGCTTACGTATAAGATTTCTGACACACACCATTTATATTTGAGCAGGAGGAGATTAATTGCACAAGGAATGAAGAGTGCTCAGCTTTAGCAGTAGGACAGTGGGTGATGGTTGAACTAACTCATTTTCTCTGTAACCACAAAGGCCTCAAACTGCAGTTCTGTTTTAACATAACAAACATATAGGTTCCTTTTCCTTAGCGAGATGCTAAATATGAGTGCATTTGGAAATGCAATGCTCTCTAGAGGGCAGGCTTTGTCTAGTTATGCTTTGAAATATTTTTCCACTGAAGTCTAGACTTCAACCTTTTTATTTTTAAAACCATGATTAGCTTTGTAAAAAAATAACTTGGGAAACCCAGGGGCCAGACTCAGCCACCCTGTGATGAGTATTTCCTCTCCCTCCCCCTTATATGTATGTGAGATCAGGTTTTGGGGAAGCTAGACATTCCCTGCCTGATTCTTTATCGTTAGTGGTTGCTGGCAGGTCAGAGTCACGTTGTGGCTATGTGGAACATTATATTAGGAGAGAATGCATCCTGAGGCCACTAGTTTTTAGCAGCATCTGCAATAATTTGCAATGCAGCCCCAAGCCAGACTAGTGGAGTCAACACACATTTTGGCAATGAATTCCGCTATGTGTCAGGCAGCCACACACATTTTATTTTGCTCTGTGTTAACTGTGGAAACATGCTGTGGAGAGCACCCTCTGCAATGTGTTTTCATCTCAGTGTTGTGAAATAAATGTGTACTGCAATGGATTTGCTGCTTCTGAAATCTGTGAATTTCCTTGAGTCTAAACCCCAGTAAAGATTGGAGGCACAATTCTCTGAAGTCTAAATTCAACCTGATCTATTAGACTGAACTGATGGTTATTCTACAGCAATGCGTAGAATTATCATTAAACAAATTCTGTAGTATCTTTGATTCTCAAAGTTTATGCCATCATTAGCAATTAAATACAGATATTGTTCAGCAGCAGAGCTTTATTTACAAATGATTAAAAATGGCAAATCCCCCCCCCCCCGTGGTAACTTTTCACCTTGATTATTTTTTAATTCCCACTTTAATATGTACTGAGAGGTGGGTTTTTAAACACATTATTCAAAATCAGGGGAGCACACATTATTCCAATAACCTCCAAGATTGTTTGGAAATTTATTAAAGGAAACTGCATGAAGGAAGAGCTGGATCTTTTGTTGGTGCAGGTTGGTGTGCATGGAGGGCTGCATCTGTGCATGGTTGGATGCTGAGCATGGAGAGAGAAAAAGAGGGCATTCCCAAGCTGAAACAGGTCAGGAAGCCGCCTAACGGCGACCCCGCCCCCTGGCCGGTGCCGTAATACCCCAGGAATGCCTCTCGGGATGCCATTATGCCCTGGGAACACCTCCCAAAATGCCATAACACCCCGGGAACACCTCCTAGGTCATTGTTGCGGCCTTTGCCAGTGGCCGGATGCCAGCAGCAGGCTCCGCCGGCATTCGGGCCTGGCGCTGCCATGCCAGTGGCCGGAGACCGGCGTTCGACCCAACATGCCGGCGCTGGGGCCACTAACGCCAGCGTTTGCCTCCCGGACGCTGGCCCTGTGGGCTCTTGCCCTGGCTTGGGCCGTCGTCGGGTTCCAAAGGGCTTTGGGTGCGGACGCCGGTGCGGCTCAGGAATGGGCTGTAAATGTATTGAATACCTACAGTTTATAAGGCTAATATCATATTTTCAGCTTTTTATATTCTTATTAAGCATCTTTCAGTCAGTTTTAACTGGGCTGCTGAAGGAGATACTTCACTAAGGCTGCTAGAGCAGATCAGTCTCCTTGTACTTAATGTAAGAGTTGGCAGTCTTCCAGATACTCTTCAAGGTCTTTACACTGTCCAACTGAAAAGGACTGTCCAACAGCCCAAACTAGTGTTACATAGAGAGAGAGCTGAGAGACACTTTAACAAGGCTACAGAGAGAGACAGAACCCTTTGAATGGAATGAAAGCATTCCTTGCTCCCCCAGCCTTGCTATAGAGAGAGGTTCTTCTTGCCTATCCAGCCAATACTAGGGAGAGACAAGCCTCTGAATGGATTTCAACAAGAGCTCAACGATTCAGAAATAGCGAAATTCTGTCTATGTACAACACTAACATAAAATACAACATTTCATAAGGTCTCGTATGGTCTCATATGCCTGTAACAAGGTGATATGTTAACCATCTTCAAGTACTTGAAAGGCTGTCATATAGAGGATAGTGCTGAGTTGTTTTCTGTTGCCCCAGAAGGTCGGACCTGAACCAATGGGTTGAAATTAAATGAAAAGAGTTTCCGTCTAGACATTAGGAATAATTTTCTATCAGTTAGAGTGGTTCCTCAGTGGAACAGGCTTCCTTGGGATGTAGTAAGCTTCCCTGGTGGTGTTTAAGCAGAGGCTAGATGGCAATCTGTCAGCAATGCTGATTCTATGACCTTAGGCAGATGATGAGAGGGAGGGCATCTTGGCCATCTTCTGGGCATGGAGTAGGGGTCACTGGGGGTGTGGGGGGAGGTAGTTTGGAATTTCCTGCAGTGTGCAGGGGGTTGGACTAGATGACCCTGCTGGTCCCTTCCAATTCTATGAGGTGAGGGGTTGGATGGGAGGGAGAAGCCAGAATGAGCATGGCGAGAGAATCACAAAGTTAGGACTATGCATGCAAATGGAAGCATTTGCATCGCTCTTGCCTCAAAGCAGAATTTAAGTTTGTGATAAAACAGCATCCTGGAACCGTGGAGAAAGCACAAGGCGGGGTAAATACCCCTGCATAAATGGCCATAGTATTTCTGTCTTCTTGTATGGCTTCCTCCCCCCACCCATGTTTGCTTGTTATTTAGATGATTTCTATGCCACCTCTGCATACAGCCTGATTGAGGTGGCTGTTGGATGGATTTCTTAGACAATCCTCATAATCTTGACTTTGATTCTATTATCGTCTTGCTCTTTTGGATTTAACATTAGTTGACTGATTATCTGGCACTGATCCATGGCACTGCATTTTATATCTGTTTAGGATCAGTACAATGTGTGCAGTGTAATTTCCAGGTGCTGTTCCCATAACATGCTCAAGCCAACTGAAATAATTCAAGGCATGTCTATTTTTTTTTGTAAACCAAGCAAATAAACAGAGGTGGGAAAGAAGATGTCTAATTCATACTCTTGTATCTACAGTGTTCATTTTATTTATCTTTAGAAGGTACTCAATGGGAAATTGCTTTTCCTATTAATTAAGGATCTACCGTATTAACGAACAACCTCTGCCTGGTCCTATCACTTGTTACAAATAGTACTATTGTGTTGTCCTAGGTCTTCAGTATAACAAAATGGTTCTAAATTTCTAACAATCTCTGACTGATCTGCTTCTTCAAGGCCAGCCTAGAACATGCAGTGCGCAGTTTTCTTTTCTTGGCTTTTGATATTTCTTCCCCGGGTCCCTAGCTGTACCTTCCCTTTGGTAAAGTTCCACCCACAGCTCAGGAGAAAGATGTTAAGACTGTCATCGCTTTATTTTTTTCTCAGCTTGTAAAACTATGAGCAGTTGAAGATGTCACAGGCACCCAGTATGATCAACAGGCTGCTTGGCACAATGTGCCCCTTGTTTTGCTGACCTGGCCTTGCAAAATTCTGATAGGAGAGGGCCAACATCTAGCTAGTACAGGGGTGGGGAACCTTTTTCCTGCCAAGGGCCATTCGCACATTTATAACATCTTTCGGGGGCCATACCAGGTGTAGATCTCCCGTGGGGGGGGAGAGGCTAGGGTTGCCAGGTCTCTAGCCACCACCTGGAGGTTGGCAACCCCAGGGGAGGCCACCCAGAGAAGGCCTGCAGGGCACCCCCCCTCCCCCCTCCCAGGTGGGAGGGCAGCCAGCGGTGGGCCTCAGAAAACTAGGCGCCAGGGGGGCGCAGCCCACAGTCGATTGGCAAGGGAGGAAGGAAAACAAAGAAAGGGAAAGGGAGGGAGGGAGAAAGAGAGAGAAAGGGAGAAAGAAATGGAGAGAGGGGGAGAAAGAAAAAAAAGGATAGAGGGAAAGAAAAAAAGGACGGAGGGAGACAGAGACAGAAAAAGAGGGAGGAAGAGAGGGAGTGAAAGGAGAAAGAGTGACAGAAAAAGAGGAAGAGAGAAGAGCCTCCCCCCCCCACACACACACCCGCGCATGCCAGCCTGCGTGACAGGGCCCCAGCCACCCCACCTCCCCCGCCCCCACACACACACCCGGCGGCGCACAGAGCACCAAGCAACCGGGCCCCAGTCTCCGTGCACTCCCCCTCTCAGAGCTCCGTGGCAGGATTCCTGGAGCTCCCGAGGGCCACAAAAAATGTCCTCGGGGGCCGCATACGGCCCCCGGGCCTGAGGTTCCCCACCCCTGAGCTAGTACCTGGACACACTGCTGAATTGAGATTGTGTAGCTGCATTCCTGCTTGCAAAATGTCATTTGCAAATAGTTTACTTGATGGATTTCTGGATACTTGTACAAATATTTTGTGTGAAATATCCCTTGGTAGTTATGATCCTTGTAACTTAGCCTGAGATGCTCTGCTGCTGGCTAGAGAGTTCATTTCCTCAGCATTGTTACTGGCAACTATGCGTGCTCCATACAAATCCAATATGACTTTCAGTGATCCTCAATTTTAATCTGTCACCAACTTTCATTCTAGTACACATCTAATGTATTGACATACCTCTCCTCCCAACTGATGATATCTTCACTGCCCTCCAATGTAGCTGAATTAAGATGCCAAAATAATGAACAATCCTGCCAGATCAACAATGATGCTTCTTTCCATTCCATAGAGCCAGTGTTGGGCTTATTTTAATGGGTAAGCAGCAGCATTGGAAGACCTCATTGCCATTAAATGCCAGTTAAACGTTAATTATTGGCCAGTTAAACATTTCCTTGGACTTGCTTACTAAAAAAATGCTCCTTTGGCAGAATAGGAATTGCCTTCTAATTATCATGTATCTTTGAAAAATGAGCTGTGCATCTGCATTATTATTCCTTACCGTTTGATTGTGTGTCTTGTATTGTGATCTATAAAGATAAGGCAAAGTACAGAAATAAAATAAAGTGTTCCATCCCATCTTTCTGCTAGATTTGAGCAATTTCCAAGTAAATGTGCTCAAACTTGTGCAGCAAGCAGAAATTGAAATGGAAACATTTGTCACCTTTAGAAGGAAACATGTGCAGAGATTGTTAATATTTGCAAACTCACTGACATTCGGCAAGAGCTGGCCGTCTTCAGCTACCCTTTCCAGAAGGAAAAGCATTCTGAGCCATTCGAGTATGCACCCCTTTTTCTTTTTTGTTTGTTTCATGTTACTGTATTTCCTTACTCTGGATGGGAAAAAATCAATAGTAGCTATTAATCATTCTTCCCCATGTGCAAAGACTGTGAACACCTTAAAGGTGAAATGCAAAGGTTGGCAGCAAAACGAAAGGGTATGTGAATTGCCA